>NC_064819.1:37406065-37723417 GCF_024166365.1 Elephas maximus indicus
CAGTTAATAGTGAGGGTTAGGGCTAAGTTTAGAGTTAGGGTAAGGTTAGTGTTAGGGTTAGGGTTAGGATCGGGGTCAGGTTAGGGTTAAGGCTAGGTTTACGGTAAAGGGTAGGGCTAGGTTGGGGTTAGGGTTAGGTTTAGAGTTAGAGTTAGTGCTAGGGTTTACTGTTAGAGTTAGGGTCGGGTTTAGAGTTATTGTTAGGGTTAGGGTTAGGGTAGAGTTAAGGTTAAGGTTAAGTTTCCAGTTAGGGTAAGGGTTAGGTTTAGTTCAGGGTTAGGGTTAGGATGAGGGGTAGGGTTAAAGTTAGGGAAAGAGTTAGGGGTTTATGTGAGGGTTAGTGTTAGGTTTACATTAAGCTGATGTTTTAGGGTGTTACTGTTAATGTTAGTTTTAGAGTCAGGGGTACGGTTAGGGCTAGGTTTAGGGTTAGGGCTAGAGTTAGGGGATAGTTAAGCGTGAGGTTTAGTTTTAGGGTTACGGTTATGGTTAGGCTTAGGTTTAGGGTAAAGTTAAGGTTAAGGATGAGGGTTAGGGTTAGGTGTTTGGGTTAAGGTTAGGGTTAGGTTTAGGGTTAGACTTAGTGTTAGGTTTAGGGTTAGTTGTTTGGGTCAATGTTAGGGTCAGGTTTAGGGTTAGGTTTAGGGTTAGGGTTCGGTTTAGGGTTAGGGCTAGGGCTAGGGTGAAGTTTAAGTTAAGGGTGAGGGTTGAGCTTAGGGTTACCGTTAGTGGTTAGGGTTAAGGTTAGGATTAAGTTGAGGGTTAAGCTTAGGTTTAAAGTTAGGATTAGGGTTAGTGTTAGTGTTAAGTCATGGTTGGGTTTAGGGCTAGGTTAAGGTTAGAGATGGGGTTAGGTTAAGGGTTGGGGTTAGGTTTAGATGTTAGTGTGAGGTTTAGTGCTAGGTTTCCATTTAAGCTGAGTGTGTAGGGTAAGTTTTAGGGTTAGGATTCGGGTAGGGTTAGAGTTAGGTTCAGAGCTAGGGTTAAGTTTAGGGTTAGGGTTAGGTTTATGGTTGGGGTCAGGGTTAGGGGAGATTTAGTGTTATGTTTAGTTTTAGGGTTAGGGTTCGTGTGAAGTTTATTTAAGCGAGATGGTTAGGGTTAGGGGTTAGGTTTCAGGTTAGGGTCAGGGTTAAGTTTAGGGTTAGTTTTAGGTTTAGGGTCAGGGTTAGGTTTAGGTTTAGTGTTAGTTTGTTTAGGGTTAGGGTTTGAATGAAGTTAGGGTAGGTTTAGGGTTATGGTTCGGGTGAAATTTTGGTTAAGGGTGAGGGTTCGGCTTAGGGTTAGGGTTAGGGGATAGTGTTTCAGTTAGGTTTAGGGTAGAGTTTTAATTAGGGTTAAGTTTCCGGTTAGGGTAAGAGTTAGAGTTACGTTTAGAGTTAAGGTGAGGGTTGTGGGTAAGTGTTACGGTTACGGATAGGGTTAGTGTTAGGGTTAGGTTTAATTTTATTGTAGGCTTAAAATTAGGGTTAAGGTTAGGTTAGGGTTAGGGTCAGGGTTAGGATTAGAATTAGGTTTAGGGCGAGGGTTAGGGTCAGAGTTATTGTCAGGGTTAGGTTTCGGGTTACAGGTGGGCCAAGGTTAAGTTTAGGGTTAGGTTTATGGGTAGGGTTTGGGTTAAAGTTAGGCTTAGCTTTAGGTTAGGGATAGGGTGCAGTTTAAGATAAGGTGATGGTTAGGGTTAGGGTTTTGGCTAAGGTTTGGCTTTGTTTTCAGGTTAGTGTTAAGGTTATGTTCAGGATTAGGGTTAAGTTTAGGGGTTGTGTTTAGTTTTAGGGTAAACCTAAAACTTAGTGTTACAGTTAGGGTAAGGGTAGCAGTTTGTGTTAGGTGTTGTGGTTGGGGTGAGGGTTTGGCTGAGGGTTAGGGTTGGGTAGGGTTAGGATTATGGTTATGGTAAAGTGTTAGGGGTTAGAGCTGTAGTTTAGGGTTAGGGTTTGGGGGAGGGTTCCGGTTAGGCATTGTGGTTCTGGTCATGGTTAGGTTTGGTTTAGGGTTAGGGTTAGGTTTAGGATTAGGTTTCGGGTTAGAGTTAGAGATAGGGTTAAGGTTTGGGTTAGGCTTTGGTGTTGGGGTTAGGGTTTTAGTTCGGGTTAGGGTTATCGTTAGGGCTCAGGGGTTTCAGGTTAGGGTTAGGGTTAGGGCTAGCATTAGGTTTAGGTTTGGTGGGATACGGTGAGGGGTTAGGGGGAGGGTTATGGTTAGTTTTACACTTAAGGTGAGGGTTTAGGGTAATTGTTACGGTTACGGCTAGAGTTAGAATTAGGCTTAGGGTTAGCGTGAAGTTTCAGTTAATAGTCAGGGATAGGGTGAATATTAGAGTAGGGTTAAGGTTAGTGTTAGGGTTAGGTATAGCGTTAGGGTTCGGGTAGGGGTAAGGCTAGGTTTAAGGCTAGGTTTACGGTAAAGGGTAGGGCTAGGTTAGGGTTACGTTTAGAGTTGGAGTTAGTGCTAGGGTTTAGGGTTAGGGTTAGGGTCAGGTTTAGAGTTAGTGTTAGGGTTAGGGTTATGGTAGAGTTAAGGTTAGGGTTTAGATTAGGGTTAGAGTAAGGGTTAGGTTTAGGTCAGGGTTCGGGCTAGGATGAGGGATAGGTTTAGGCTTCGGGAAAGGGTTAGGGGTTCGTGTGAGGGTTAGTGTTAGGTTTATAGTTAAGCTGGTGTTTTAGGGTGTTACGGTTAGGTTAAGGGTTAGAGTTAGGGTTAGGCTAGAGTTAGGGGATAGATTAGGGTTAGGTTTAGTTTTAGGGTTAGGGTCAGGCTTAGGTTTAGGATGAAGTTCAGGTTAAGGATGAGGGTTAAGGTTTGGGTTAGGGTTAGGCTTAGTGTTAGAGTTAGGTGTTTGGGTGAATGGTAGGATCAGTTTTAGGTTTAGGGTTAGGGTTAGGGTTAGGGTTCGGTTTAGGGTTAGGGTTAAGGTGAAGTTTAAGTTAAGCGTGAGGGTTGAGCTTAGGGTTAGCATTAGGGGTTGGGGTTAGGGTTAAGGTTAGGATTAAGTTTAGGGTTAAGGGTTAGGTTTAGAGTTAGGATTAGGGTTAGTGTTAGGGTTAAGTCATGGTTAGGTTTAGGGCTAGGTTAAGGTTAGAGATAGGGTTAGGTTAAGGGTTGGGGTTAGGTTTAGATGTTAGGGTGAGGGTTAGTGCTAGGTTTCCATTTAAGCTCAGTGTGTAGGGTCAGTTTTAGAGTTGGAGTTGGTGTTAGGGTCAGGGTTAGGGTAAAGTTTCGGGTTAGGGTTAGGGTTAGGGATAGCTTTAGGTTTAGGGTTGGGGATACGGTTCGGGGTTAGGGTGAGGGTTAGGTTTACAGTTAAGGTGAGGGTTTAGGGTAATTGTTATGCTTAGAGTTAGAGTTAGGGTAAGAGTTAGGGGAAGTTTCAGTTAATAGTGAGGGTTAGGGCTAAGTTTAGAGTTAGGGTAAGGTTAGTGTTAGGGTTAGGGTTAGGATCGGGGTCAGGTTAGGGTTAAGGCTAGGTTTACGGTAAAGGGTAGGGCTAGGTTGGGGTTAGGGTTAGGTTTAGAGTTAGAGTTAGTGCTAGGGTTTACTGTTAGAGTTAGGGTCGGGTTTAGAGTTATTGTTAGGGTTAGGGTTAGGGTAGAGTTAAGGTTAAGGTTAAGTTTCCAGTTAGGGTAAGGGTTAGGTTTAGTTCAGGGTTAGGGTTAGGATGAGGGGTAGGGTTAAAGTTAGGGAAAGAGTTAGGGGTTTATGTGAGGGTTAGTGTTAGGTTTACATTAAGCTGATGTTTTAGGGTGTTACTGTTAATGTTAGTTTTAGAGTCAGGGGTACGGTTAGGGCTAGGTTTAGGGTTAGGGCTAGAGTTAGGGGATAGTTAAGCGTGAGGTTTAGTTTTAGGGTTACGGTTATGGTTAGGCTTAGGTTTAGGGTAAAGTTAAGGTTAAGGATGAGGGTTAGGGTTAGGTGTTTGGGTTAAGGTTAGGGTTAGGTTTAGGGTTAGACTTAGTGTTAGGTTTAGGGTTAGTTGTTTGGGTCAATGTTAGGGTCAGGTTTAGGGTTAGGTTTAGGGTTAGGGTTCGGTTTAGGGTTAGGGCTAGGGCTAGGGTGAAGTTTAAGTTAAGGGTGAGGGTTGAGCTTAGGGTTACCGTTAGTGGTTAGGGTTAAGGTTAGGATTAAGTTGAGGGTTAAGCTTAGGTTTAAAGTTAGGATTAGGGTTAGTGTTAGTGTTAAGTCATGGTTGGGTTTAGGGCTAGGTTAAGGTTAGAGATGGGGTTAGGTTAAGGGTTGGGGTTAGGTTTAGATGTTAGTGTGAGGTTTAGTGCTAGGTTTCCATTTAAGCTGAGTGTGTAGGGTAAGTTTTAGGGTTAGGATTCGGGTAGGGTTAGAGTTAGGTTCAGAGCTAGGGTTAAGTTTAGGGTTAGGGTTAGGTTTATGGTTGGGGTCAGGGTTAGGGGAGATTTAGTGTTATGTTTAGTTTTAGGGTTAGGGTTCGTGTGAAGTTTATTTAAGCGAGATGGTTAGGGTTAGGGGTTAGGTTTCAGGTTAGGGTCAGGGTTAAGTTTAGGGTTAGTTTTAGGTTTAGGGTCAGGGTTAGGTTTAGGTTTAGTGTTAGTTTGTTTAGGGTTAGGGTTTGAATGAAGTTAGGGTAGGTTTAGGGTTATGGTTCGGGTGAAATTTTGGTTAAGGGTGAGGGTTCGGCTTAGGGTTAGGGTTAGGGGATAGTGTTTCAGTTAGGTTTAGGGTAGAGTTTTAATTAGGGTTAAGTTTCCGGTTAGGGTAAGAGTTAGAGTTACGTTTAGAGTTAAGGTGAGGGTTGTGGGTAAGTGTTACGGTTACGGTTAGGGTTAGTGTTAGGGTTAGGTTTAATTTTATTGAAGGCTTAAAATTAGGGTTAAGGTTAGGTTAGGGTTAGGGTCAGGGTTAGGATTAGAATTAGGTTTAGGGCGAGGGTTAGGGTCAGAGTTATCGTCAGGGTTAGGTTTCGGGTTACAGGTGGGCCAAGGTTAAGTTTAGGGTTAGGTTTATGGGTAGGGTTTGGGTTAAAGTTAGGCTTAGCTTTAGGTTAGGGATAGGGTGCAGTTTAAGATAGGGTGATGGTTAGGGTTAGGGTTTTGGCTAAGGTTTGGCTTTGTTTTCAGGTTAGGGTTAAGGTTATGTTCAGGATTAGGGTTAAGTTTAGGGGTTGTGTTTAGTTTTAGGGTAAACCTAAAACTGAGTGTTACGGTTAGGGTAAGGGTTGCAGTTTGTGTTAGGTGTTGTGGTTGGGGTGAGGGTTTGGCTGAGGGTTAGGGTTGGGTAGGGTTAGGATTATGGTTATGGTAAAGTGTTAGGGGTTAGAGCTGTAGTTTAGGGTTAGGGTTTGGGGGAGGGTTCCGGTTAGGCATTGTGGTTCTGGTCATGGTTAGGTTTGGTTTAGGGTTAGGGTTAGGTTTAGGATTAGGTTTCGGGTTAGAGTTAGTGATAGGGTTAAGGTTTGGGTTAGGCTTTGGTGTTGGGGTTAGGGTTTTAGTTCGGGTTAGGGTTATCGTTAGGGCTCAGGGGTTTCAGGTTAGGGTTAGGGCTAGCATTAGGTTTAGGTTTGGTGGGATACGGTGAGGGGTTAGGGTGAGGGTTATGGTTAGTTTTACACTTAAGGTGAGGGTTTAGGGTAATTGTTACGGTTACGGCTAGAGTTAGAATTAGGCTTAGGGTTAGCGTGAAGTTTCAGTTAATAGTCAGGGATAGGGTGAATATTAGAGTAGGGTTAAGGTTAGTGTTAGGGTTAGGTATAGCGTTAGGGTTCGGGTAGGGGTAAGGCTAGGCTTAAGGCTAGGTTTACGGTAAAGGGTAGGGCTAGGTTAGGGTTACGTTTAGAGTTGGAGTTAGTGCTAGGGTTTAGGGTTAGGGTTAGGGTCAGGTTTAGAGTTAGTGTTAGGGTTAGGGTTATGGTAGAGTTAAGGTTAGGGTTTAGATTAGGGTTAGAGTAAGGGTTAGGTTTAGGTCAGGGTTCGGGCTAGGATGAGGGATAGGTTTAGGCTTCGGGAAAGGGTTAGGGATTCGTGTGAGGGTTAGTGTTAGGTTTACAGTTAAGCTCATGTTTTAGGGTGTTACGGTTAGGTTAAGGGTTAGAGTTAGGGTTAGGCTAGAGTTAGGGGATAGATTAGGGTTAGGTTTAGTTTTAGGGTTAGGGTCAGGCTTAGGTTTAGGATGAAGTTCAGGTTAAGGATGAGGGTTAAGGTTTGGGTTAGGGTTAGGCTTAGTGTTAGAGTTAGGTGTTTGGGTGAATGGTAGGATCAGTTTTAGGTTTAGGGTTAGGGTTAGGGTTCGGTTTAGGGTTAGGGTTAAGGTGAAGTTTAAGTTAAGCGTGAGGGTTGAGCTTAGGGTTAGCGTTAGGGGTTGGGGTTAGGGTTAACGTTAGGATTAAGTTTAGGGTTAAGGGTTAGGTTTAGAGTTAGGATTAGGGTCAGTGTTAGGGTTAAGTCATGGTTAGGTTTAGGGCTAGGTTAAGGTTAGAGATAGGGTTAGGTTAAGGGTTAGGGTTAGGTTTAGATGTTAGGGTGAGGGTTAGTGCTAGGTTTCCATTTAAGCTCAGTGTGTAGGGTCAGTTTTAGAGTTGGAGTTGGTGTTAGGGTCAGGGTTAGGGTAAAGTTTCGGGTTAGGGTTAGGGTTAGGGATAGCTTTAGGTTTAGGGTTGGGGATACGGTTCGGGGTTAGGGTGAGGGTTGGGGTTAGGGTGAGGGTTAGGTTTACAGTTAAGGTGAGGGTTTAGGGTAATTGTTATGCTTAGTGTTAGAGTTAGGGTTAGAGTTAGGGGAAGTTTCAGTTAATAGTGAGGGTTAGGGCTAAGTTTAGAGTTAGGGTAAGGTTAGTGTTAGGGTTAGGGTTAGGATCGGGGTCAGGTTAGGGTTAAGGCTAGGTTTACGGTAAAGGGTAGGGCTAGGTTGGGGTTAGGGTTAGGTTTAGAGTTAGAGTTAGTGCTAGGGTTTACTGTTAGAGTTAGGGTCGGGTTTAGAGTTATTGTTAGGGTTAGGGTTAGGGTAGAGTTAAGGTTAAGGTTAAGTTTCCAGTTAGGGTAAGGGTTAGGTTTAGGTCAGGGTTAGGGTTAGGATGAAGGATAGGGTTAAAGTTAAGGAAAGGGTTAGGGGTTCATGTGAGGGTTAGTGTTAGGTTTACATTAAGCTGATGTTTTAGGGTGTTACTGTTAGTGTTAGTTTTAGAGTCAGGGGTACGGTTAGGGCTAGGTTTAGGGTTAGGGCTAGAGTTAGGGGATAGTTAAGCGTGAGGTTTAGTTTTAGGGTTACGGTTATGCTTAGGCTTAGGTTTAGCATAAAGTTTAGTTTAAGGATGAGGGTTAGGGTTAGGTGTTTGGGTTAAGGTTAGGGTTAGGTTTAGGGTTAGACTTAGTGTTAGGTTTAGGGTTAGTTGTTTGGGTCAATGTTAGGGTCAGGTTTAGGGTTAAGTTTAGGGTTAGGGTTCGGTTTAGGGTTAGGCCTAGGGCTAGGGTGAAGTTTAAGTTAAGGGTGAGGGTTGAGCTTAGGGTTAGCGTTAGTGGTTAGGGTTAAGGTTAGGATTAAGTTGAGGGATAAGCTTAGGTTTAAAGTTAGGATTAGGGTTAGTGTTAGGGTTAAGTCATGGTTGGGTTTAGGGCTAGGTTAAGGTTAGAGATGGGGTTAGGTTAAGGGTTGGGGTTAGGTTTAGATGTTAGTGTGAGGTTTAGTGCTAGGTTTCCATTTAAGCTGAGTGTGTAGGGTAAGTTTTAGGGTTAGGATTCGGGTAGGGTTAGAGTTAGGTTCAGAGCTAGGGTTAAGTTTAGGGTTAGGGTTAGGTTTATGGTTGGGGTCAGGGTTAGGAGAGATTTAGTGTTATGTTTAGTTTTAGGGTTAGGGTTCGTGTGAAGTTTATTTAAGCGAGATGGTTAGGGTTAGGGGTTAGGTTTCAGGTTAGGGTCAGGGTTAAGTTTAGGGTTAGTTTTAGGTTTAGGGTCAGGGTTAGGTTTAGGTTTAGTGTTAGTTTGTTTAGGGTTAGGGTTTGAATGAAGTTAGGGTAGGTTTAGGGTTATGGTTCGGGTGAAATTTTGGTTAAGGGTGAGGGTTCGGCTTAGGGTTAGGGTTAGGGGATAGTGTTTCAGTTAGGTTTAGGGTAGAGTTTTAATTATGGTTAAGTTTCCGGTTAGGGTAAGAGTTAGAGTTACGTTTAGAGTTAAGGTGAGGGTTGTGGGTAAGTGTTACGGTTACGGTTAGGGTTAGTGTTAGGGTTAGGTTTAATTTTATTGAAGGCTTAAAATTAGGGTTAAGGTTAGGTTAGGGTTAGGGTCAGGTTTAGGATTAGAATTAGGTTTAGGGCGAGGGTTAGGGTCAGAGTTATTGTCAGGGTTAGGTTTCGGGTTACAGGTGGGCCAAGGTTAAGTTTAGGGTTAGGTTTATGGGTAGGGTTTTGGTTAAAGTTAGGCTTAGCTTTAGGTTAGGGATAGGGTGCAGTTTAAGATAGGGTGATGGTTAGGGTTAGGGTTTTGGCTAAGGTTTGGGTTTGTTTTCAGGTTAGTGTTAAGGTTATGTTCAGGATTAGGGTTAAGTTTAGGGGTTGTGTTTAGTTTTAGGGTAAACCTAAAACTTAGTGTTACGGCTAGGGTAAGGGTTGCAGTTTGTGTTAGGTGTTGTGGTTGGGGTGAGGGTTTGGCTGAGGGTTAGGGATGGGTAGGGTTAGGATTATGGTTATGGTAAAGTGTTAGGGGTTAGAGCTGTAGTTTAGGGTTAGGGTTTGGGGGAGGGTTCCGGTTAGGCATTGTGGTTCTGGTCATGGTTAGGTTTGGTTTAGGGTTAGGGTTAGGTTTAGGATTAGGTTTCGGGTTAGAGTTAGAGACAGTGTTAAGGTTTGGGTTAGGCTTTGGTGTTGGGGTTAGGGTTTTAGTTCGGGTTAGGGTTATCGTTAGGGCTCAGGGGTTTCAGGTTAGGGTTAGGGTTAGGGCTAGCATTAGGTTTAGGTTTGGTGGGATACGGTGAGGGGTTAGGGGGAGGGTTATGGTTAGTTTTACACTTAAGGAGAGGGTTTAGGGTAATTGTTACGGTTACGGCTAGAGTTAGAATTAGGCTTAGGGTTAGCGTGAAGTTTCAGTTAATAGTCAGGGATAGGGTGAATATTAGAGTAGGGTTAAGGTTAGTGTTAGGGTTAGGTATAGCGTTAGGGTTCGGGTAGGGGTAAGGCTAGGTTTAAGGCTAGGTTTACGGTAAAGGGTAGGGCTAGGTTAGGGTTACGTTTAGAGTTGGAGTTAGTGCTAGGGTTTAGGGTTAGGGTTAGGGTCAGCTTTAGAGTTAGTGTTAGGGTTATGGTAGAGTTAAGGTTAGGGTTTAGATTAGGGTTAGAGTAAGGGTTAGGTTTAGGTCAGGGTTCGGGCTAGGATGAGGGATAGGTTTAGGCTTCGGGAAAGGGTTAGGGGTTCGTGTGAGGGTTAGTGTTAGGTTTACAGTTAAGCTGATGTTTTAGGGTGTTCCGGTTAGGTTAAGGGTTAGAGTTAGGGTTAGGCTAGAGTTAGGGGATAGATTAGGGTTAGGTTTAGTTTTAGGGTTAGGGTCAGGCTTCGGTTTAGGGTGAAGTTCAGGTTAAGGATGAGGGTTAAGGTTTGGGTTAGGGTTAGGCTTAGTGTTAGAGTTAGGTGTTTGGGTGAATGGTAGGATCAGTTTTAGGGTTAGGGTTAGGGTTAGTGTTCGGTTTAGGGTTAGGGTTAAGGTGAAGTTTAAGTTAAGCGTGAGGGTTGAGCTTAGGGTTAGCGTTAGGGGTGGGGGTTAGGGTTAAGGTTAGGATTAAGTTTAGGGTTAAGGGTTAGGTTTAGAGTTAGGATTAGGGTTAGTGTTAGGGTTAAGTCATGGTTAGGTTCAGGGCTAGGTTAAGGTTAGAGATAGGGTTAGGTTAAGGGTTGGGGTTAGGTTTAGATGTTAGGGTGAGGGTTAGTGCTAGGTTTCCATTTAAGCTCAGTGTGTAGGGTCAGTTTTAGAGTTGGAGTTGGTGTTAGGGTCAGGGTTAGTCTAAAGTTTCGGGTTAGGGTTAGGGTTAGGGATAGATTTAGGTTTAGGGTTGGGGATACGGTTCGGGGTTAGGGTGAGGGTTGGGCTTAGGGTGAGGTTTAGGTTTACAGTTAAGGTGAGGGTTTAGGGTAATTGTTATGCTTAGTGTTAGAGTTAGGGTTAGGGTTAGGGGAAGTTTCAGTTCATAGTGAGGGTTAGGGCTAAGTTTAGAGTTAGGGTAAGTTTAGTGTTAGGGTTAGGGTTAGGATCGGGGTCAGGTTAGGGTTAAGGCTAGGTTTACGGTAAAGGGTAGGGCTAGGTTGGGGTTAGGGTTAGGTTTAGAGTTAGAGTTAGTGCTAGGGTTTACTCTTAGAGTTAGGGTCAGGTTTAGAGTTATTGTTAGGGTTAGGGTTAGGGTAGGGTTAAGGTTAAGTTTCCAGTTAGGGTAAGGTTTAGGTTTAGGTCAGGGTTAGGGTTAGGATGAGGGGTAGGGTTAAAGTTAGGGAAAGGGTTAGGGGTTCATGTGAGGGTTAGTGTTAGGTTTACATTAAGCTGATGTTTTAGGGTGTTACTGTTAGTGTTAGTTTTAGAGTCAGGGGTACGGTTAGGGCTAGGTTTAGGGTTAGGGCTAGAGTTAGGGGAGAGTTAAGCGTGAGGTTTAGTTTTAGGGTTACGGTTATGGTTAGGCTTAGGTTTAGGGTAAAGTTTAGGTTGAGGATGAGGGTTAGGGTTAGGTGTTTGGGTTAAGGTTAGGGTTAGGTTTAGGGTTCGACTTAGTGTTAGGTTTAGGGTTAGTTGTTTGGGTCAATGTTAGGGTCAGGTTTAGGGTTAGGTTTAGGGTTAGGGTTCGGTTTAGGGTTAGGGCTAGGGCTAGGGTGAAGTTTAAGTTAAGGGTGAGGGTTGAGCTCAGGGTTAGCGTTAGTGGTTAGGGTTAGGGTTAAGGATAGGATTAAGTTGAGGGTTAAGCTTAGGTTTAAAGTTAGGATTAGGGTTAGTGTTAGGGTTAAGTCATGGTTAGGTTTAGGGCTAGATTAAGGTTAGAGATGGGGTTAGGTTAAGGGTTGGGGTTAGGTTTAGATGTTAGTCTGAGGGTTAGCGATAGGTTTCCATTTAAGCTGAGTGTGTAGGGTAAGTTTTAGAATTAGGATTAGGGTAGGGTTAGAGTTAGGTTCAGGGTGAGGGTTAAGTTTAGGGTTAGGGTTAGGTTTCTGGTTGGGGTCAGGGTTAGGGGGAGATTTAGTGTTATGTTTAGTTTTAGGGTTAGGGTTCGGGTGAAGTTTATTTAAGCGAGACGGTTAGGGTTAGGGGTTAGGTTTCAGCTTAGGGTCAGGGTTAAGTTTAGGGTTAGGTTTAGGTTTAGGGTTAGGGTTAGGTTTAGGTGTAGTGTTAGTTTGCTTAGGGTCAGGGTTTGAATGAAGTTAGGGTAGGTTTAGGGTTATGGTGCAGGTGAAATTTTGGTTAAGGGTGAGGGTTCGGCTTAGGATTAGGGTTAGGGGATAGTGTTTCAGTTAGGTTTAGGGTAGAGTTTTAATTAGGGTTAAGTTTCCGGTTAGGGTAAGAGTTAGAGTTACGTTTAGAGTTAAGGTGAGGGTTGTGGGTAAGTGTTACGGTTAGGGTTAGGGTTAGTGTTAGGGTTAGGTTTAATTTTACTGTAGGCTTCAAATTAGGGTTAAGGTTAGGTTAGGGTTAGGGTCAGGGTTAGGATTAGAACTAGGTTTAGGGCGAGGGTTAGGGTCAGAGTTATTGTCAGGGTTAGGTTTCGGGTTACAGGTGGGCCAAGGTTAAGTTTAGGGTTAGGTTTATGGGTAGGGTTTGGGGTAAAGTTAGGCTTAGCTTTAGGTTAGGGATAGGGTGCAGTTTAAGATAGGGTGACGGTTAGGGTTAGGGTTTTGGCTAAGGTTTGGGTTTGTTTTCAGGTTAGTGTTAAGGTTATGTTCAGGATTAGGGTGAAGTTTAGGGGTTGTGTTTAGTTTTAGGGTAAACCTAAAACTTAGTGTTACGGTTAGGGTAAGGGTTGCAGTTTGTGTTAGGCGTTGGGGTTGGGGTGAGGGTTTGGTTGAGGGTTAGGGTTGGGTAGGGTTAGGATTATGGTAAAGTGTTAGGGGTTAGAGCTGTAGTTTAGGATTAGGGTTTGGGGGAGGGTTCCGGTTAGGCATTGTGGTTCTGGTCATGGTTAGGTTTGGTTTAGGGTTAGGGTTAGGTTTAGGATTAGGTTTCGGGTTAGAGTTAGAGATAGGGTTAAGGTTTGGGTTAGGCTTTGGTGTTGGGGTTAGGGTTTTAGTTCGGGTTAGGGTTATCGTTAGGGCTCAGGGGTTTCAGGTTAGGGTTAGGGTTAGGGCTAGCATTAGGTTTAGGTTTTGTGGGATACGGTGAGGGGTTAGGGTGAGGCTTATGGTTAGTTTTACACTTAAGGTGAGGGTTTAGGGTAATTGTTACGGTTACGGCTAGAGTTAGAATTAGGCTTAGGGTTAGGGTGAAGTTTCAGTTAATAGTCGGGGATAGGGTGAATATTAGAGTAGGGTTAAGGTTAGTGTTAGGGTTAGGTATAGCGTTAGGGTTCGGGTAGGGGTAAGGCTAGGTTTAAGGCTAGGTTTACGGTAAAGGGTAGGGCTAGGTTAGGGTTACGTTTAGAGTTGGAGTTAGTGCTAGGGTTTAGGGTTAGGGTTAGGGTCAGCTTTAGAGTTAGTGTTAGGGTTATGGTAGAGTTAAGGTTAGGGTTTAGATTAGGGTTAGAGTAAGGGTTAGGTTTAGGTCAGGGTTCGGGCTAGGATGAGGGATAGGTTTAGGCTTCGGGAAAGGGTTAGGGGTTCGTGTGAGGGTTAGTGTTAGGTTTACAGTTAAGCTGATGTTTTAGGGTGTTCCGGTTAGGTTAAGGGTTAGAGTTAGGGTTAGGCTAGAGTTAGGGGATAGATTAGGGTTAGGTTTAGTTTTAGGGTTAGGGTCAGGCTTCGGTTTAGGGTGAAGTTCAGGTTAAGGATGAGGGTTAAGGTTTGGGTTAGGGTTAGGCTTAGTGTTAGAGTTAGGTGTTTGGGTGAATGGTAGGATCAGTTTTAGGGTTAGGGTTAGGGTTAGTGTTCGGTTTAGGGTTAGGGTTAAGGTGAAGTTTAAGTTAAGCGTGAGGGTTGAGCTTAGGGTTAGCGTTAGGGGTGGGGGTTAGGGTTAAGGTTAGGATTAAGTTTAGGGTTAAGGGTTAGGTTTAGAGTTAGGATTAGGGTTAGTGTTAGGGTTAAGTCATGGTTAGGTTCAGGGCTAGGTTAAGGTTAGAGATAGGGTTAGGTTAAGGGTTGGGGTTAGGTTTAGATGTTAGGGTGAGGGTTAGTGCTAGGTTTCCATTTAAGCTCAGTGTGTAGGGTCAGTTTTAGAGTTGGAGTTGGTGTTAGGGTCAGGGTTAGGGTAAAGTTTCGGGTTAGGGTTAGGGTTAGGGTTAGGGATAGCTTTAGGTTTAGGGTTGGGGATACGGTTCGGGGTTAGGGTGAGGGTTGGGCTTAGGGTGAGGTTTAGGTTTACAGTTAAGGTGAGGGTTTAGGGTAATTGTTATGCTTAGTGTTAGAGTTAGGGTTAGGGTTAGGGGAAGTTTCAGTTCATAGTGAGGGTTAGGGCTAAGTTTAGAGTTAGGGTAAGTTTAGTGTTAGGGTTAGGGTTAGGATCGGGGTCAGGTTAGGGTTAAGGCTAGGTTTACGGTAAAGGGTAGGGCTAGGTTGGGGTTAGGGTTAGGTTTAGAGTTAGAGTTAGTGCTAGGGTTTACTCTTAGAGTTAGGGTCAGGTTTAGAGTTATTGTTAGGGTTAGGGTTAGGGTAGGGTTAAGGTTAAGTTTCCAGTTAGGGTAAGGTTTAGGTTTAGGTCAGGGTTAGGGTTAGGATGAGGGGTAGGGTTAAAGTTAGGGAAAGGGTTAGGGGTTCATGTGAGGGTTAGTGTTAGGTTTACATTAAGCTGATGTTTTAGGGTGTTACTGTTAGTGTTAGTTTTAGAGTCAGGGGTACGGTTAGGGCTAGGTTTAGGGTTAGGGCTAGAGTTAGGGGAGAGTTAAGCGTGAGGTTTAGTTTTAGGGTTACGGTTATGGTTAGGCTTAGGTTTAGGGTAAAGTTTAGGTTAAGGATGAGGGTTAGGGTTAGGTGTTTGGGTTAAGGTTAGGGTTAGGTTTAGGGTTCGACTTAGTGTTAGGTTTAGGGTTAGTTGTTTGGGTCAATGTTAGGGTCAGGTTTAGGGTTAGGTTTAGGGTTAGGGTTCGGTTTAGGGTTAGGGCTAGGGCTAGGGTGAAGTTTAAGTTAAGGGTGAGGGTTGAGCTCAGGGTTAGCGTTAGTGGTTAGGGTTAGGGTTAAGGATAGGATTAAGTTGAGGGTTAAGCTTAGGTTTAAAGTTAGGATTAGGGTTAGTGTTAGGGTTAAGTCATGGTTAGGTTTAGGGCTAGATTAAGGTTAGAGATGGGGTTAGGTTAAGGGTTGGGGTTAGGTTTAGATGTTAGTCTGAGGGTTAGCGATAGGTTTCCATTTAAGCTGAGTGTGTAGGGTAAGTTTTAGAATTAGGATTAGGGTAGGGTTAGAGTTAGGTTCAGGGTGAGGGTTAAGTTTAGGGTTAGGGTTAGGTTTCTGGTTGGGGTCAGGGTTAGGGGGAGATTTAGTGTTATGTTTAGTTTTAGGGTTAGGGTTCGGGTGAAGTTTATTTAAGCGAGACGGTTAGGGTTAGGGGTTAGGTTTCAGCTTAGGGTCAGGGTTAAGTTTAGGGATAGGTTTAGGTTTAGGGTTAGGGTTAGGTTTAGGTGTAGTGTTAGTTTGCTTAGGGTCAGGGTTTGAATGAAGTTAGGGTAGGTTTAGGGTTATGGTGCAGGTGAAATTTTGGTTAAGGGTGAGGGTTCGGCTTAGGATTAGGGTTAGGGGATAGTGTTTCAGTTAGGTTTAGGGTAGAGTTTTAATTAGGGTTAAGTTTCCGGTTAGGGTAAGAGTTAGAGTTACGTTTAGAGTTAAGGTGAGGGTTGTGGGTAAGTGTTACGGTTAGGGTTAGGGTTAGTGTTAGGGTTAGGTTTAATTTTACTGTAGGCTTCAAATTAGGGTTAAGGTTAGGTTAGGGTTAGGGTCAGGGTTAGGATTAGAACTAGGTTTAGGGCGAGGGTTAGGGTCAGAGTTATTGTCAGGGTTAGGTTTCGGGTTACAGGTGGGCCAAGGTTAAGTTTAGGGTTAGGTTTATGGGTAGGGTTTGGGTTAAAGTTAGGCTTAGCTTTAGGTTAGGGATAGGGTGCAGTTTAAGATAGGGTGACGGTTAGGGTTAGGGTTTTGGCTAAGGTTTGGGTTTGTTTTCAGGTTAGTGTTAAGGTTATGTTCAGGATTAGGGTTAAGTTTAGGGGTTGTGTTTAGTTTTAGGGTAAACCTAAAACTTAGTGTTACGGTTAGGGTAAGGGTTGCAGTTTGTGTTAGGCGTTGGGGTTGGGGTGAGGGTTTGGTTGAGGGTTAGGGTTGGGTAGGGTTAGGATTATGGTAAAGTGTTAGGGGTTAGAGCTGTAGTTTAGGATTAGGGTTTGGGGGAGGGTTCCGGTTAGGCATTGTGGTTCTGGTCATGGTTAGGTTTGGTTTAGGGTTAGGGTTAGGTTTAGGATTAGGTTTCGGGTTAGAGTTAGAGATAGGGTTAAGGTTTGGGTTAGGCTTTGGTGTTGGGGTTAGGGTTTTAGTTCGGGTTAGGGTTATCGTTAGGGCTCAGGGGTTTCAGGTTAGGGTTAGGGTTAGGGCTAGCATTAGGTTTAGGTTTTGTGGGATACGGTGAGGGGTTAGGGTGAGGCTTATGGTTAGTTTTACACTTAAGGTGAGGGTTTAGGGTAATTGTTACGGTTACGGCTAGAGTTAGAATTAGGCTTAGGGTTAGGGTGAAGTTTCAGCTAATAGTCGGGGATAGGGTGAATATTAGAGTAGGGTTAAGGTTAGTGTTAGGGTTAGGTATAGCGTTAGGGTTCGGGTAGGGGTAAGGCTAGGTTTACGGTAAAGGGTAGGGCTAGGTTAGGGTTACGTTTAGAGTTGGAGTTAGTGCTAGGGTTTAGGGTTAGGGTTAGGGTCAGGTTTAGAGTTAGTGTTAGGGTTATGGTAGAGTTAAGGTTAGGGTTTAGATTAGGGTTAGAGTAAGGGTTAGGTTTAGGTCAGGGTTCGGGCTAGGATGAGGGATAGGTTTAGGCTTCGGGAAAGGGTTAGGGGTTCGTGTGAGGGTTAGTGTTAGGTTTACAGTTAAGCTGATGTTTTAGGGTGTTCCGGTTAGGTTAAGGGTTAGAGTTAGGGTTAGGCTAGAGTTAGGGGATAGATTAGGGTTAGGTTTAGTTTTAGGGTTAGGGTCAGGCTTAGGTTTAGGGTGAAGTTCAGGTTAAGGATGAGGGTTAAGGTTTGGGTTAGGGTTAGGCTTAGTGTTAGAGTTAGGTGTTTGGGTGAATGGTAGGATCAGTTTTAGATTTAGGGTTAGGGTTAGTGTTCGGTTTAGGGTTAGGGTTAAGGTGAAGTTTAAGTTAAGCGTGAGGGTTGAGCTTAGGGTTAGCGTTAGGGGTGGGGGTTAGGGTTAAGGTTAGGATTAAGTTTAGGGTTAAGGGTTAGGTTTAGAGTTAGGATTAAGTTTAGGGTTAAGGGTTAGGTTTAGAGTTAGGATTAGGGTTAGTGTTAGGGTTAAGTCATGGTTAGGTTTAGGGTTAGGTTAAGGTGAGAGATAGGGTTAGGTTAAGGGTTGGGGTTAGGTTTAGATGTTGGGGTGAGGGTTAGTGCTAGGTTTCCATTTAAGCTCAGTGTGTAGGGTCAGTTTTAGAGTTGGAGTTGGTGTTAGGGTCAGGGTTAGGGTAAAGTTTCGGGTTAGGGTTAGGGTTAGGGATAGCTTTATGTTTAGTGTTGGGGATACGGTTCGGGGTTAGGGTGAGGGTTGGGGTTAGGGTGAGGGTTAGGTTTACAGTTAAGGTAGGGTTTAGGGTAAATGTTATGCTTAGTGTTAGAGTTAGGGTTAGGGTTAGGGGAAGTTTCAGTTCATAGTGAGGGTTAGGGCTAAGTTTAGAGTTAGGGTAAGGTTAGTGTTAGGGTTAGGGTTAGGATCGGGGTCAGGTTAGGGTTAAGGCTAGGTTTACGGTAAAGGGTAGGGCTAGGTTGGGGTTAGGGTTAGGTTTAGCGTTAGAGTTAGTGCTAGGGTTTACTCTTAGAGTTAGGGTCAGGTATACAGTTATTGTTAGGGTTAGGGTTAGGGTAGAGTTAAGGTTAAGGTTAAGTTTCCAGTTAGGGTAAGGGTTAGGTTTAGGTCAGGGTTAGGGTTAGGATGAGGGGTAGGGTTAAAGTTAGGGAAAGGGTTAGGGGTTCATGTGAGGGTTAGTGTTAGGTTTACATTAAGCTGATGTTTTAGGGTGTTACTGTTAGTGTTAGTTTTAGAGTCAGGGGTACGGTTAGGGCTAGGTTTAGGGTTAGGGCTAGAGTTAGGGGATAGTTAAGCGTGAGGTTTAGTTTTAGGGTTACGGTTATGGTTAGGCTTAGGTTTAGGGTAAAGTTAAGGTTAAGGATGAGGGTTAGGGTTAGGTGTTTGGGTTAAGGTTAGGGTTAGGTTTAGGGTTAGACTTAGTGTTAGGTTTAGGGTTAGTTGTTTGGGTCAATGTTACGGTCAGGTTTAGGGTTAGGTTTAGGGTTAGGGTTCGTTTTAGGGTTAGGGCTAGGGCTAGGGTGAAGTTTAAGTTAAGGGTGAGGGTTGAGCTCAGGGTTAGCGTTAGTGGTTAGGGTTAGGGTTAAGGATAGGATTAAGTTGAGGGTTAAGCTTAGGTTTAAAGTTAGGATTAGGGTTAGTGTTAGGGTTAAGTCATGGTTAGGTTTAGGGCTAGATTAAGGTTAGAGATGTTTTAGGTTAAGGGTTGGGGTTAGGTTTAGATGTTAGTGTGAGGGTTAGCGATAGGTTTCCATTTAAGCTGAGTGTGTAGGGTAAGTTTTAGAATTAGGATTAGGGTAGGGTTAGAGTTAGGTTCAGGGTGAGGGTTAAGTTTAGGGTTAGGGTTAGGTTTCTGGTTGGGGTCAGGGTTAGGGGGAGATTTAGTGTTATGTTTAGTTTTAGGGTTAGGGTTCGGGTGAAGTTTATTTAAGCGAGACGGTTAGGGTTAGGGGTTAGGTTTCAGCTTAGGGTCAGGGTTAAGTTTAGGGTTAGGTTTAGGTTTAGGGTTAGGGTTAGGTTTAGGTGTAGTGTTAGTTTGCTTAGGGTCAGGGTTTGAATGAAGTTAGGGTAGGTTTAGGGTTATGGTGCAGGTGAAATTTTGGTTAAGGGTGAGGGTTCGGCTTAGGGTTAGGGTTAGGGCTAGGGTGAAGTTTAAGTTCAGGGTGAGGGTTGAGCTTAGGGTTAGCGTTAGTGGTTAGGGTTAGGGTTAAGGATAGGATTAAGTTGAGGGTTAAGCTTAGGTGTAAAATTAGGATTAGGGTTAGTGTTAGGGTTAAGTCATGGTTAGGTTTAGGGCTAGGTTAAGGTTAGAGATGGGGTTAGGTTAAGGGTTGGGGTTAGGTTTAGATGTTAGTGTGAGGGTTAGCGATAGGTTTCCATTTAAGCTGAGTGTGTAGGGTAAGTTTTAGAATTAGGATTAGGGTAGGGTTAGAGTTAGGTTCAGGGTTAGGGTTAAGTTTAGGGTTAGGGTTAGGTTTCTGGTTGGGGTCAGGGTTAGGGGGAGATTTAGTGTTATGTTTAGTTTTAGGGTTAGGGTTCGGGTGAAGTTTATTTAAGCGAGACGGTTAGGGTTAGGGGTTAGGTTTCAGCTTAGGGTCAGGGTTAAGTTTAGGGTTAGGTTTAGGTTTAGGTTTAGTGTTAGTTTGCTTAGGGTTAGGGTTTGAATGAAGTTAGGGTAGGTTTAGGGTTATGGTTCAGGTGAAATTGTGGTTAAGGGTGAGGGTTCGGCTTAGGGTTAGGGTTAGGGGATAGTGTTTCAGTTAGGTTTAGGGTAGAGTTTTAATTAGGGTTAAGTTTCCGGTTAGGGTAAGAGTTAGAGTTACGTTTAGAGTTAAGGTGGGGGTTGTGGGTAAGTGTTACGGTTAGGGTTAGGGTTAGTGTTAGGGTTAGGTTTAATTTTACTGTAGGCTTCAAATTAGGGTTAAGGTTAGGTTAGGGTTAGGGTCAGGGTTAGGATTAGAATTAGTTTTCGGGCGAGGGTTAGGGTCAGAGTTATTGTCAGGGTTAGGTTTCGGGTTACAGGTGGGCCAAGGTTAAGTTTAGGGTTAGGTTTATGGGTAGGGTTTGGGTTAAAGTTAGGCTTAGCTTTAGGTTAGGGATAGGGTGCAGTTTAAGATAGGGTGACGGTTAGGGTTAGGGTTTTGGCTAAGGTTTGGGTTTGTTTTCAGGTTAGTGTTAAGGTTATGTTCAGGATTAGGGTGAAGTTTAGGGGTTGTGTTTAGTTTTAGGGTAAACCTAAAACTTAGTGTTACGGTTAGGGTAAGGGTTGCAGTTTGTGTTAGGCGTTGGGGTTGGGGTGAGGGTTTGGTTGAGGGTTAGGGTTGGGTAGGGTTAGGATTATGGTTATGGTAAAGTGTTAGGGGTTAGAGCTGTAGTTTAGGGTTAGGGTTTGGGGGAGGGTTCCGGTTAGGCATTGTGGTTCTGGTCATGGTTAGGTTTGGTTTAGGGTTAGGGTTAGGTTTAGGATTAGGTTTCGGGTTAGAGTTAGAGATAGGGTTAAGGTTTGGGTTAGGCTTTGGTGTTGGGGTTAGGGTTTTAGTTCGGGTTAGGGTTATCGTTAGGGCTCAGGGGTTTCAGGTTAGGGTTAGGGCTAGCATTAGGTTTAGGTTTTGTGGGATACGGTGAGGGGTTAGGGTGAGGGTTATGGTTAGTTTTACACTTAAGGTGAGGGTTTAGGGTAATTGTTACGGTTACGGCTAGAGTTAGAATTAGGCTTAGGGTTAGGGTGAAGTTTCAGTTAATAGTCGGGGATAGGGTGAATATTAGAGTAGGGTTAAGGCTAGTGTTAGGGTTAGGTATAGCGTTAGGGTTCGGGTAGGGGTAAGGCTAGGTTTAAGGCTAGGTTTACGGTAAAGGGTAGGGCTAGGTTAGGGTTACGTTTAGAGTTGGAGTTAGTGCTACGGTTTAGGGTTAGGGTTAGGGTCAGGTTTAGAGTTAGTGTTAGGGTTAGGGTTATGGTAGAGTTAAGGTTAGGGTTTAGATTAGGGTTAGAGTAAGGGTTAGGTTTAGGTCAGGGTTCGGGCTAGGATGAGGGATAGGTTTAGGCTTAGGGAAAGGGTTAGGGGTTCGTGTGAGGGTTAGTGTTAGGTTTACAGTTAAGCTGATGTTTTAGGGTGTTCCGGTTAGGTTAAGGGTTAGAGTTAGGGTTAGGCTAGAGTTAGGGGATAGATTAGGGTTAGGTTTAGTTTAGGGTTAGGGTCAGGCTTCGGTTTAGGGTGAAGTTCAGGTTAAGGATGAGGATTAAGGTTTGGGTTAGGGTTAGGCTTAGTGTTAGAGTTAGGTGTTTGGGTGAATGGTAGGATCAGTTTTAGGTTTAGGGTTAGGGTTAAGGTGAAGTTTAAGTTAAGCGTGAGGGTTGAGCTTAGGGTTAGCGTTAGGGGTGGGGGTTAGGGTTAAGGTTAGGATTAAGTTTAGGGTTAAGGTTAGGATTAAGTTTAGGGTTAAGGGTTAGGTTTAGAGTTAGGATTAGGGTTAGTGTTAGGGTTAAGTCATGGGTAGGTTCAGGGCTAGGTTAAGGTTAGAGATAGGGTTAGGTTAAGGGTTGGGGTTAGGTTTAGATGTTAGGGTGAGGGTTAGTGCTAGGTTTCCATTTAAGCTCAGTGTGTAGGGTCAGTTTTAGAGTTGGAGTTGGTGTTAGGGTCAGGGTTAGGGTAAAGTTTCGGGTTAGGGTTAGGGTTAGGGATAGCTTTAGGTTTAGGGTTGGGGATACGGTTCGGGGTTAGGGTGAGGGCTGGGCTTAGGGTGAGGTTTAGGTTTACAGTTAAGGTGAGGGTTTAGGGTAATTGTTATGCTTAGTGTTAGAGTTAGGGTTAGGTTTAGGGTTAGGGGAAGTTTCAGTTAATAGTGAGGGTTAGGGCTAAGTTTAGAGTTAGGGTAAGGTTAGTGTTAGGGTTAGGGTTAGGATCGGGGTCAGGTTAGGGTTAAGGCTAGGTTTACGGTAAAGGGTAGGGCTAGGTTGGGGTTAGGGTTAGATTTAGAGTTAGAGTTAGTGCTAGGGTTTACTGTTAGAGTTAGGGTCAGGTTTAGAGTTATTGTTAGGGTTAGGGTTAGGGTAGGGTTAAGGTTAAGTTTCCAGTTAGGGTAAGGGTTAGGTGTAGGTCAGGGTTAGGGTTAGGATGAGGGGTAGGGTTAAAGTTAGGGAAAGGGTTAGGGGTTCATGTGAGGGTTAGTGTTAGGTTTACATTAAGCTGATGTTTTAGGGTGTTACTGTTAGTGTTAGTTTTAGAGTCAGGGGTATGGTTAGGGCTAGGTTTAGGGTTAGGGCTAGAGTTTGGGGATAGTTAAGCGTGAGGTTTAGATTTAGGGTTACGGTTATGGTTAGGCTTAGGTTTAGGGTAAAGTTTAGGTTAAGGATGAGGGTTAGGGTTAGGTGCCTGGGTTACGGTTAGAGTTAGGTTTAGGGTTCGACTTAGTGTTAGGTTTAGGGTTAGTTGTTTGGGTCAATGTTAGGGTCAGGTTTAGAGTTAGGGTTCGGTTTAGGGTTAGGGCTAGGGCTAGGGTGAATTTTAAGTTAAGGGTGAGGGTTGAGCCTAGGGTTAGCGTTAGTGGTTACGGTTAGGGTTAAGGATAGGATTAAGTTGAGGGTTAAGCTTAGTTTAAAGTTAGGATTAGGGTTAGTGTTAGGGAAAAGTCATGGTTAGGTTTAGGGTTAGGTTAAGGTTAGAGATGGGGTTAGGTTAAGGGTTGGGGTTAGGTTTAGATGTTAGTGTGAGGGTTAGCGATAGGTTTCCATTTAAGCTGAGTGTGTAGGGTAAGTTTTAGGGTTAGGATTAGGGTAGGGTTAGAGTTAGGTTCAGGGTTAGGGTTAAGTTTAGGGTTAGGGTTAGGTTTCTGGTTGGGGTCAGGGTTAGGGGGAGATTTAGTGTTATGTTTAGTTTTAGGGTTAGGGTTCAGGTGAAGTTTATTTAAGCGAGACGGTTAGGGTTAGGGATTAGGTTTCAGTTTAGGGTCAGGGTTAAGTTTAGGGTTAGGTTTAGGTTTAGGTTTAGGTTTAGGTTTAGTGTTAGTTTGCTTAGGGTTAGGGTTTGAATGAAGTTAGGGTAGGTTTAGGGTTATGGTTCAGGTGAAATTTTGGTTAAGGGTGAGGGTTCGGCTTAGGGTTAGGGTTAGGGGATAGTGTTTCAGTTAGGTTTAGGGTAGAGTTTTAATTAGGGTTAAGTTTCCGGTTAGGGTAAGAGTTAGAGTTACGTTTAGAGTTAAGGTGAGGGTTGTGGGTAAGTGTTACGGTTAGGGTTAGGGTTAGTGTTAGGGTTAGGTTTAATTTTACTGTAGGCTTCAAATTAGGGTTAAGGTTCGGTTAGGGTTAGGGTCAGGGTTAGGATTAGAATTAGTTTTCGGGCGAGGGTTAGGGTCAGAGTTATTGTCAGGGTTAGGTTTCGGGTTACAGGTGGGCCAAGGTTAAGTTTAGGGTTAGGTTTATGGGTAGGGTTTGGGTTAAAGTTAGGCTTAGCTTTAGGTTAGGGATAGGGTGCAGTTTAAGATAGGGTGATGGTTAGGGTTAGGGTTTTGGCTAAGGTTTGGGTTTGTTTTCAGGTTAGTGTTAAGGTTATGTTCAGGATTAGGGTTAAGTTTAGGGGTTGTGTTTAGTTTTAGGGTAAACCTAAAACTTAGTGTTACGGTTAGGGTAAGGGTTGCAGTTTGTGTTAGGCGTTGGGGTTGGGGTGAGGGTTTGGTTGAGGGTTAGGGTTGGGTAGGGTTAGGATTATGGTTATGGTAAAGTGTTAGGGGTTAGAGCTGTAGTTTAGGGTTAGGGTTTGGGGGACGGTTCCGGTTAGGCATTGTGGTTCTGGTCATGGTTAGGTTTGGTTTAGGGTTAGGGTTAGGTTTAGGATTAGGTTTCGGGTTAGAGTTAGAGATAGGGTTAAGGTTTGGGTTAGGCTTTGGTGTTGGGGTTAGGGTTTTAATTCAGGTTAGGGTTATCGTTAGGGCTCAGGGGTTTCAGGTTAGGGTTAGGGTTAGGGCTAGCATTAGGTTTAGGTTTTGTGGGATACGGTGAGGGGTTAGGGTGAGGGTTATGGTTAGTTTTACACTTAAGGTGAGGGTTTAGGGTAATTGTTACGGTTACGGCTAGAGTTAGAATTAGGCTTAGGGTTAGGGTGAAGTTTCAGTTAATAGTCGGGGATAGGCTGAATATTAGAGTAGGGTTAAGGTTAGTGTTAAGGTTAGGTACAGCGTTAGGGTTTGGGTAGGGGTAAGGTTAGGTTTAAGGCTAGGTTTACGGTAAAGGGTAGGGCTAGGTTAGGGTTACGTTTAGAGTTGGAGTTAGTGCTAGGATTTAGGGTTAGGGTTAGGGTCAGGTTTAGAGTTGCTGTTAGGGTTAGGGTTATGGTAGAGTTAAGGTTAGGGTTTAGATTAGGGTTAGAGTAAGGGTTAGGTTTAGGTCAGGGTTCGGGCTAGGATGAGGGATAGGTTTAGGCTTAGGAAAAGGGTTAGGGGTTCGTGTGAGGGTCAGTGTTAGGTTTACAGTTAAGCTGATGTTTTAGGGTGTTCCGGTTAGGTTAAGGGTTAGAGTTAGGGTTAGGCCAGAGTTAGGGGATAGATTAGGGTTAGGTTTAGTTTTAGGGTTAGGGTCAGGCTTCGGTTTAGGGTGAAGTTCAGGTTAAGGATGAGGATTAAGGTTTGGGTTAGGGTTAGGCTTAGTGTTAGAGTTAGGTGTTTGGGTGAATGGTAGGATCAGTTTTAGATTTAGGGTTAGGGTTAGTGTTCGGTATAGGGTTAGGGTTAAGGTGAAGTTTAAGTTAAGCGTGAGGGTTGAGCTTAGGGTTAGCGTTAGGGGTGGGGGTTAGGGTTAAGGTTAGGATTAAGTTTAGGGTTAAGGGTTAGGTTTAGAGTTAGGATTAGGGTTAGTGTTAGGGTTAAGTCATGGTTAGGTTCAGGGCTAGGTTAAGGTTAGAGATAGGGTTAGGTTAAGGGTTGGGGTTAGGTTTAGATGTTAGGGTGAGGGTTAGTGCTAGGTTTCCATTTAAGCTCAGTGTGTAGGGTCAGTTTTAGAGTTGGAGTTGGTGTTAGGGTCAGGGTTAGGGTAAAGTTTCGGGTTAGGGTTAGGGTTAGGGATAGCTTTAGGTTTAGGGTTGGGGATACGGTTCGGGGTTAGGGTGAGGGTTGGGCTTAGGGTGAGGTTTAGGTTTACAGTTAAGGTGAGGGTTTAGGGTAATTGTTATGCTTAGTGTTAGAGTTAGGGTTAGGGTTAGGGTTAGGGGAAGTTTTAGTTAATAGTGAGGGTTAGGGCTAAGTTTAGAGTTAGGGTAAGGTTAGTGTTAGGGTTAGGGTTAGGATCGGGGTCAGGTTAGGGTTAAGGCTAGGTTTACGGTAAAGGGTAGGGCTAGGTTGGGGTTAGGGTTAGGTTTAGAGTTAGAGCTAGTGCTAGGGTTTACTCTTAGAGTTAGGATCAGGTTTAGAGTTATTGTTAGGGTTAGGGTTAGGGTAGGGTTAAGGTTAAGTTACCAGTTAGGGTAAGGGTTAGGTTTAGGTCAGGGTTAGGGTTAGGATGAGGGGTAGGGTTAAAGTTAGGGAAAGGGTTAGGGGTTCATGTGAGGGTTAGTGTTAGGTTTACATTAAGCTGATGTTTTAGGGTGTTACTGTTAGTGTTAGTTTTAGAGTCAGGGGTACGGTTAGGGCTAGGTTTAGGGTTAGGGCTAGAGTTAGGGGAGAGTTAAGCGTGAGGTTTAGTTTTAGGGTTACGGTTATGGTTAGGCTTAGGTTTAGGGTAAAGTTTCGGTTAAGGATGAGGGTTAGGGTTAGGTGTTTGGGTTAAGGTTAGGGTTAGGTTTAGGGTTCGACTTAGTGTTAGGTTTAGGGTTAGTTGTTTGGGTCAATGTTAGGGTCAGGTTTAGGGTTAGGTTTAGGGTTAGAGTTCGGTTTAGGGTTAGGGCTAGGGCTAGGGTGAATTTTAAGTTAAGGGTGAGGGTTGAGCTCAGGGTTAGCGTTAGTGGTTAGGGTTAGGGTTAAGGATAGGATTAAGTTGAGGGTTAAGCTTAGGTTTAAAGTTAGGATTAGGGTTAGTGTTAGGGTTAAGTCATGGTTAGGTTTAGGGCTAGATTAAGGTTAGAGATGGGGTTAGGTTAAAGGTTGGGGTTAGGTTTAGATGTTAGTGTGAGGGTTAGCGATAGGTTTCCATTTAAGCTGAGTGTGTAGGGTAAGTTTTAGGGTTAGGATTAGGGTAGGGTTAGAGTTAGGTTCAGGGTTAGGGTTAAGTTTAGGGTTAGGGTTAGGTTTCTGGTTGGGGTCAGGGTTAGGGGGAGATTTAGTGTTATGTTTAGTTTTAGGGTTAGGGTTCGGGTGAAGTTTATTTAAGCGAGACGGTTAGGGTTAGGGATTAGGTTTCAGCTTAGGGTCAGGGTTAAGTTTAGGGTTAGGTTTAGGTTTAGGTTTAGTGTTAGTTTGCTTAGGGTTAGGGTTTGAATGAAGTTAGGGTAGGTTTAGGGTTATGGTTCAGGTGAAATTTTGGTTAAGGGTGAGATTTGGCTTAGGGTTAGGGTTAGGGGATAGTGTTTCAGTTAGGTTTAGGGTAGAGTTTTAATTAGGGTTAAGTTTCCGGTTAGGGTAAGAGTTAGAGTTACGTTTAGAGTTAAGGTGAGGGTTGTGGGTAAGTGTTACGGTTAGGGTTAGGGTTAGTGTTAGGGTTAGGTTTAATTTTACTGTAGGCTTCAAATTAGGGTTAAGGTTAGGTTAGGGTTAGGGTCAGGGTTAGGATTAGAATTAGTTTTCGGGCGAGGGTTAGGGTCAGAGTTATTGTCAGGGTTAGGTTTCGGGTTACAGGTGGGCCAAGGTTAAGTTTAGGGTTCGGTTTATGGGTAAGGTTTGGGTTAAAGTTAGGCTTAGCTTTCGGTTAGGGATAGGGTGCAGTTTAAGATAGGGTGACGGTTAGGGTTAGGGTTTTGGCTAAGGTTTGGGTTTGTTTTCAGGTTAGTGTTAAGGTTATGTTCAGGATTAGGGTGAAGTTTAGGGGTTGTGTTTAGTTTTAGGGTAAACCTAAATCTTAGTGTTACGGTTAGGGTAAGGGTTGCAGTTTGTGTTAGGCGTTGGGGTTGGGGTGAGGGTTTGGTTGAGGGTTAGGGTTTGGTAGGGTTAGGATTATGGTTATGGTAAAGTGTTAGGGGTTAGAGCTGTAGTTTAGGGTTAGGGTTTGGGGGAGGGTTCCGGTTAGGCATTGTGGTTCTGGTCATGGTTAGGTTTGGTTTAGGGTTAGGGTTAGGTTTAGGATTAGGTTTCGGGTTAGAGTTAGAGATAGGGTTAAGGTTTGGGTTAGGCTTTGGTGTTGGGGTTAGGGTTTTAGTTCGGGTTAGGGTTATCGTTAGGGCTCAGGGGTTTCAGGTTAGGGTTAGGGTTAGGGCTAGCGTTAGGTTTAGGTTTTGTGGGATACGGTGAGGGGTTAGGGTGAGGGTTATGGTTAGTTTTACACTTAAGGTGAGGGTTTAGGGTAATTGTTACGGTTACGGCTAGAGTTAGAATTAGGCTTAGGGTTAGGGTGAAGTTTCAGTTAATAGTCGGGGATAGGGTGAATATTAGAGTAGGGTTAAGGTTAGTGTTAGGGTTAGGTATAGCGTTAGGGTTCGGGTAGGGGTAAGGCTAGGTTTAAGGCTAGGTTTACGGTAAAGGGTAGGGCTAGGTTAGGGTTACGTTTAGAGTTGGAGTTAGTGCTAGGGTCTAGGGTTAGGGTTAGGGTCAGGTTTAGAGTTAGTGTTAGGGTTAGGGTTATGGTAGAGTTAAGGTTAGGGTTTAGATTAGGGTTAGAGTAAGGGTTAGGTTTAGGTCAGGGTTCGGGCTAGGATGAGGGATAGGTTTAGGCTTAGGGAAAGGGTTAGGGGTTCGTGTGAGGGTTAGTGTTAGGTTTACAGTTAAGCTGATGTTTTAGGGTGTTCTGGTTAGGTTAAGGGTTAGAGTTAGGGTTAGGCTAGAGTTAGGGGATAGATTAGGGTTAGGTTTAGTTTTAGGGTTAGTGTCAGGCTTCGGTTTAGGGTGAAGTTCAGGTTAAGGATGAGGATTAAGGTTTGGGTTAGGGTTAGGCTTAGTGTTAGAGTTAGGTGTTTGGGTGAATGGTAGGATCAGTTTTAGGTTTAGGGTTAGGGTTAGTGTTCGGTTTAGGGTTAGGGTTAAGGTGAAGTTTAAGTTAAGCGTGAGGGTTGAGCTTAGGGTTAGCGTTAGGGGTGGGGGTTAGGGTTAAGGTTAGGATTAAGTTTAGGGTTAAGGGTTAGGTTTAGAGTTAGGATTAGGGTTAGTGTTAGGGTTAAGTCATGGTTAGGTTCAGGGCTAGGTTAAGGTTAGAGATAGGGTTAGGTTAAGGGTTGGGGTTAGGTTTAGATGTTAGGGTGAGGGTTAGTGCTAGGTTTCCATTTAAGCTCAGTGTGTAGGGTCAGTTTTAGAGTTGGAGTTGGTGTTAGGGTCAGGGTTAGGGTAAAGTTTCGGGTTAGGGTTAGGGTTAGGGATAGCTTAAGGTTTAGGGTTGGGGATAAGGTTCGGGGTTAGGGTGAGGGTTGGGCTTAGGGTGAGGTTTAGGTTTACAGTTAAGGTGAGGGTTTAGGGTAATTGTTATGCTTAATGTTAGAGTTAGGGTTAGGGTTAGGGGAAGTTTCAGTTCATAGTGAGGGTTAGGGCTAAGTTTAGAGTTAGGGTAAGGTTAGTGTTAGGGTTAGGGTTAGGATCGGGGTCAGGTTAGGGTTAAGGCTAGGTTTACGGTAAAGGGTAGGGCTAGGTTGGGGTTAGGGTTAGGTTTAGAGTTAGAGATAGTGCTAGGGTTTACTGTTAGAGTTAGGGTCAGGTTTAGAGTTATTGTTAGGGTTAGGGTTAGGGTAGGGTTAAGGTTAAGTTTCCAGTTAGGGTAAGGGTTAGGTTTAGGTCAGGGTTAGGGTTAGGATGAGGGGTAGGGTTAAAGTTAGGGAAAGGGTTAGGGGTTCATGTGAGGGTTAGTGTTAGGTTTACATTAAGCTGATGTTTTAGGGTGTTACTGTTAGTGTTAATTTTAGAGTCAGGGGTACGGTTAGGGCTAGGTTTAGGGTTAGGGCTAGAGTTAGGGGAGAGTTAAGCGTGAGGTTTAGTTTTAGGGTTACGGTTATGGTTAGGCTTAGGTTTAGGGTAAAGTTTAGGTTAAGGATGAGGGTTAGGGTTAGGTGTTTGGGTTAAGGTTAGGGTTAGGTTTAGGGTTCGACTTAGTGTTAGGTTTAGGGTTAGTTGTTTGGGCCAATGTTAGGGTCAGTTTTTGAGTTAGGGTTCGGTTTAGGGTTAGGGCTAGGGCTAGGGGGAAGTTTAAGTTAAGGGTGAGTGTTGAGCTTAGGGTTAGCGTTAGTGGTTAGGGTTAGGGTTAAGGATAGGATTAAGTTGAGGGTTAAGCTTAGGTGTAAAGTTAGGATTAGGGTTAGTGTTAGGGTTAAGTCATGGTTAGGTTTAGGGCTAGGTTAAGGTTAGAGATGGGGTTAGGTTAAGGGTTGGGGTTAGGTTTAGATGTTAGTGTGAGGGTTAGCGATAGGTTTCCATTTAAGCTGAGTGTGTAGGGTAAGTTTTAGAATTAGGATTAGGGTAGGGTTAGAGTTAGGTTCAGGGTTAGGGTTAACTTTAGGGTTAGGGTTAGGTTTCTGGTTGGGGGCAGGGTTAGGGGGAGATTTAGTGTTATGTTTAGTTTTAGGGTTAGGGTTCGGGTGAAGTTTATTTAAGCGAGACGGTTAGGGTTAGGGGTCAGGTTTCAGCTTAGGGTCAGGGTTAAGCTTAGGTTTAGGTTTAGGTTTAGTGTTAGTTTGCTTAGGGTTAGGGTTTGAATGAAGTTAGGGTCGGTTTAGGGTTATGGTTCAGGTGAAATTGTGGTTAAGGGTGAGGGTTCGGCTTAGGGTTAGCGTTAGGGGATAGTGTTTCAGTTAGGTTTAGGGTAGAGTTTTAATTAGGGTTAAGTTTCCGGTTAGGGTAAGAGTTAGAGTTACGTTTAGAGTTAAGGTGGGGGTTGTGGGTAAGTGTTACGGTTAGGGTTAGGGTTAGTGTTAGGGTTAGGTTTAATTTTACTGTAGGCTTCAAATTAGGGTTAAGGTTAGGTTAGGGTTAGGGTCAGGGTTAGGATTAGAATTAGTTTTCGGGCGAGGGTTAGGGTCAGAGTTATTGTCAGGGTTAGGTTTCGGGTTACAGGTGGGCCAAGGTTAAGTTTAGGGTTAGGTTTATGGGTAGGGTTTGGGTTAAAGTTAGGCTTAGCTTTAGGTTAGGGATAGGGTGCAGTTTAAGATAGGGTGACGGTTAGGGTTAGGGTTTTGGCTAAGGTTTGGGTTTGTTTTCAGGTTAGTGTTAAGGTTATGTTCAGGATTAGGGTTAAGTTTAGGGGTTGTGTTTAGTTTTAGGGTAAACCTAAAAGTTAGTGTTACGGTTAGGGTAAGGGTTGCAGTTTGTGTTAGGCGTTGGGGTTGGGGTGAGGGTTTGGTTGAGGGTTAGGGTTGGGTAGGGTTAGGATTATGGTTATGGTAAAGTGTTAGGGGTTAGAGCTGTAGTTTAGGGTTAGGGTTTGGGGGAGGGTTCCGGTTAGGCACTGTGGTTCTGGTCATGGTTAGGTTTGGTTTAGGGTTAGGGTTAGGTTTAGGATTAGGTTTCGGGTTAGAGTTAGAGATAGGGTTAAGGTTTGGGTTAGGCTTTGGTGTTGGGGTTAGGGTTTTAGTTCGGGTTAGGGTTATCGTTAGGGCTCAGGGGTTTCAGGTTAGGGTTAGGGTTAGGGCTAGCATTAGGTTTAGGTTTTGTGGGATACGGTGAGGGGTTAGGGTGAGGGTTATGGTTAGTTTTACACTTAAGGTGAGGGTTTAGGGTAATTGTTACGGTTAAAGCTAGAGTTAGAATTAGGCTTAGGGTTAGGGTGCAGTTTCAGTTAACAGTCGGGGATAGGGTGAATATTAGAGTAGGGTTAAGGTTAGTGTTAGGGTTAGGTATAGCGTTAGGGTTCGGGTAGGGGTAAGGCTAGGTTTAAGGCTAGGTTTACGGTAAAGGGTAGGGCTAGGTTAGGGTTACGTTTAGAGTTGGAGTTAGTGCTAGGGTTTAGGGTTAGGGTTAGGGTCAGCTTTAGAGTTAGTGTTAGGGTTAGGGTTATGGTAGAGTTAAGGTTAGGGTTTAGATTAGGGTTAGAGTAAGGGTTAGGTTTAGGTCAGGGTTCGGGCTAGGATGAGGGATAGGTTTAGGCTTAGGGAAAGGGATAGGGGTTCGTGTGAGGGTTAGTGTTAGGTTTACAGTTAAGCTGATGTTTTAGGGTGTTCCGGTTAGGTTAAGGGTTAGAGTTAGGGTTAGGCTAGAGTTAGGGGATAGATTAGGGTTAGCTTTAGTTTTAGGGTTAGGGTCAGGCTTCGGTTTAGGGTGAAGTTCAGGTTAAGGATGAGGGTTAAGGTTTGGGCTAGGGTTAGGCTTACTGTTAGAGTTAGGTGTTTGGGTGAATGGTAGGATCAGTTTTAGATTTAGGGTTAGGGTTAGTGTTCGGTTTAGGGTTAGGGTTAAGGTGAAGTTTAAGTTAAGCGTGAGGGTTGAGCTTAGGGTTAGCGTTAGGGGTGGGGGTTAGGGTTAAGGTTAGGATTAAGTTTAGGGTTAAGGGTTAGGTTTAGAGTTAGGATTAGGGTTAGTGTTAGGGTTAAGTCATGGTTAGGTTCAGGGCTAGGTTAAGGTTAGAGATAGGGTTAGGTTAAGGGTTGGGGTTAGGTTTAGATGTTAGGGTGAGGGTTAGTGCTAGGTTTCCATTAAGCTCAGTGTGTAGGGTCAGTTTTAGAGTTGGAGTTGGTGTTAGGGTCAGGGTTAGGGTAAAGTTTCGGGTTAGGGTTAGGGTTAGGGATAGCTTAAGGTTTAGGGTTGGGGATAAGGTTCGGGGTTAGGGTGAGGGTTGGGCTTAGGGTGAGGTTTAGGTTTACAGTTAAGGTGAGGGTTTAGGGTAATTGTTATGCTTAGTGTTAGAGTTAGGGTTAGGGTTAGGGGAAGTTTCAGTTCATAGTGAGGGTTAGGGCTAAGTTTAGAGTTAGGGTAAGGTTAGTGTTAGGGTTAGGGTTAGGATCGGGGTCAGGTTAGGGTTAAGGCTAGGTTTACGGTAAAGGGTAGGGCTAGGTTGGGGTTAGGGTTAGGTTTAGAGTTAGAGTTAGTGCTAGGGTTTACTGTTAGAGTTAGGGTCAGGTTTAGAGTTACTGTTAGGGTTAGGGTTAGGGTAGGGTTAAGGTTAAGTTTCCAGTTAGGGTAAGGGTTAGGTTTAGGTCAGGGTTAGGGTTAGGATGAGGGGTAGGGTTAAAGTTAGGGAAAGGGTTAGGGGTTCATGTGAGGGTTAGTGTTAGGTTTACATTAAGCTGATGTTTTAGGGTGTTACTGTTAGTGTTAGTTTTAGAGTCAGGGGTACGGTTAGGGCTAGGTTTAGGGTTAGGGCTAGAGTTAGGGGAGAGTTAAGCGTGAGGTTTAGTTTTAGGGTTACGGTTATGGTTAGGCTTAGGTTTAGGGTAAAGTTTAGGTTAAGGATGAGGGTTAGGGTTAGGTGTTTGGGTTAAGGTTAGGGTTAGGTTTAGGGTTCGACTTAGTGTTAGGTTTAGGGTTAGTTGTTTGGGTCAATGTTAGGGTCAGTTTTTGAGTTAGGGTTCGGTTTAGGGTTAGGGCTAGGGCTAGGGGGAAGTTTAAGTTAAGGGTGAGGGTTGAGCTTAGGGTTAGCGTTAGTGGTTAGGGTTAGGGTTAAGGATAGGATTAAGTTGAGGGTTAAGCTTAGGTGTAAAATTAGGATTAGGGTTAGTGTTAGGGTTAAGTCATGGTTAGGTTTAGGTCTAGGTTAAGGTTAGAGATGGGGTTAGGTTAAGGGTTGGGGTTAGGTTTAGATGTTAGTGTGAGGGTTAGCGATAGGTTTCCATCTAAGCTGAGTGTGTAGGGTAAGTTTTAGGGTTAGGATTAGGGTAGGGTTAGAGTTAGGTTCAGGGTTAGGGTTAAGTTTAGGGTTAGGGTTAGGTTTCTGGTTGGGGTCAGGGTTAGGGGGAGATTTAGTGTTATGTTTAGTTTTAGGGTTAGGGTTCGGGTGAAGTTTATTTAAGCGAGACGGTTAGGGTTAGGGGTTAGGTTTCAGCTTAGGGTCAGGGTTAAGTTTAGGGTTAGGTTTAGATTTAGGTTTAGTGTTAGTTTGCTTAGGGTTAGGGTTTGAATGAAGTTAGGGTAGGTTTAGGGTTATGGTTCAGGTGAAATTGTGGTTAAGGGTGAGGGTTCGGCTTAGGGTTAGGGTTAGGGGATAGTGTTTCAGTTAGGTTTAGGGTAGAGTTTTAATTAGGGTTAAGTTTCCGGTTAGGGTAAGAGTTAGAGTTACGTTTAGAGTTAAGGTGGGGGTTGTGGGTAAGTGTTACGGTTAGGGTTAGGGTTAGTGTTAGGGTTAGGTTTAATTTTACTGTAGGCTTCAAATTAGGGTTAAGGTTAGGTTAGGGTTAGGGTCAGGGTTAGGATTAGAATTAGTTTTCGGGCGAGGGTTAGGGTCAGAGTTATTGTCAGGGTTAGGTTTCGGGTTACAGGTGGGCCAAGGTTAAGTTTAGGGTTAGGTTTATGGGTAGGGTTTGGGTTAAAGTTAGGCTTAGCTTTAGGTTAGGGATAGGGTGCAGTTTAAGATAGGGTGACGGTTAGGGTTAGGGTTTTGGCTAAGGTTTGGGTTTGTTTTCAGGTTAGTGTTAAGGTTATGTTCAGGATTAGGGTTAAGTTTAGGGGTTGTGTTTAGTTTTAGGGTAAACCTAAAACTTAGTGTTACGGTTAGGGTAAGGGTTGCAGTTTGTGTTAGGCGTTGGGGTTGGGGTGAGGGTTTGGTTGAGGGTTAGGGTTGGGTAGGGTTAGGATTATGGTTATGGTAAAGTGTTAGGGGTTAGAGCTGTAGTTTAGGGTTAGGGTTTGGGGGAGGGTTCCGGTTAGGCATTGTGGTTCTGGTCATGGTTAGGTTTGGTTTAGGGTTAGGGTTAGGTTTAGGATTAGGTTTCGGGTTAGAGTTAGAGATAGGGTTAAGGTTTGGGTTAGGCTTTGGTGTTGGGGTTAGGGTTTTAGTTCGGGTTAGGGTTATCGTTAGGGCTCAGGGGGTTCAGGTTAGGGTTAGGGTTAGGGCTAGCATTAGGTTTAGGTTTTGTGGGATACGGTGAGGGGTTAGGGTGAGGGTTATGGTTAGTTTTACACTTAAGGTGAGGGTTTAGGGTAATTGTTACGGTTACGGCTAGAGTTAGAATTAGGCTTAGGGTTAGGGTGAAGTTTCAGTTAATAGTCGGGGATAGGGTGAATATTAGAGTAGGGTTAAGGCTAGTGTTAGGGTTAGGTATAGCGTTAGGGTTCGGGTAGGGGTAAGGCTAGGTTTAAGGCTAGGTTTACGGTAAAGGGTAGGGCTAGGTTAGGGTTACGTTTAGAGTTGGAGTTAGTGCTAGGGTTTAGGGTTAGGGTTAGGGTCAGGTTTAGAGTTAGTGTTAGGGTTAGGGTTATGGTAGAGTTAAGGTTAGGGTTTAGATTAGGGTTAGAGTAAGGGTTAGGTTTAGGTCAGGGTTCGGGCTAGGATGAGGGATAGGTTTAGGCTTCGGGAAAGGGTTAGGGGTTCGTGTGAGGGTTAGTGTTAGGTTTACAGTTAAGCTGATGTTTTAGGGTGTTCCGGTTAGGTTAAGGGTTAGAGTTAGGGTTAGGCTAGAGTTAGGGGATAGATTAGGGTTAGGTTTAGTTTTAGGGTTAGGGTCAGGCTTCGGTTTAGGGTGAAGTTCAGGTTAAGGATGAGGGTTAAGGTTTGGGTTAGGGTTAGGCTTAGTGTTAGAGTTAGGTGTTTGGGTGAATGGTAGGATCAGTTTTAGGGTTAGGGTTAGGGTTAGTGTTCGGTTTAGGGTTAGGGTTAAGGTGAAGTTTAAGTTAAGCGTGAGGGTTGAGCTTAGGGTTAGCGTTAGGGGTGGGGGTTAGGGTTAAGGTTAGGATTAAGTTTAGGGTTAAGGGTTAGGTTTAGAGTTAGGATTAGGGTTAGTGTTAGGGTTAAGTCATGGTTAGGTTCAGGGCTAGGTTAAGGTTAGAGATAGGGTTAGGTTAAGGGTTGGGGTTAGGTTTAGATGTTAGGGTGAGGGTTAGTGCTAGGTTTCCATTTAAGCTCAGTGTGTAGGGTCAGTTTTAGAGTTGGAGTTGGTGTTAGGGTCAGGGTTAGGGTAAAGTTTCGGGTTAGGGTTAGGGTTAGGGATAGCTTAAGGTTTAGGGTTGGCGATAAGGTTCGGGGTTAGGGTGAGGGTTGGGCTTAGGGTGAGGTTTAGGTTTACAGTTAAGGTGAGGGTTTAGGGTAATTGTTATGCTTAGTGTTAGAGTTAGGGTTAGGGTTAGGGGAAGTTTCAGTTCATAGTGAGGGTTAGGGCTAAGTTTAGAGTTAGGGTAAGGTTAGTGTTAGGGTTAGGGTTAGGATCGGGGTCAAGTTAGGGTTAAGGCTAGGTTTACGGTAAAGGGTAGGGCTAGGTTGGGGTTAGGGTTAGGTTTAGAGTTAGAGTTAGTGCTAGGGTTTACTCTTAGAGTTAGGGTCAGGTTTAGAGTTACTGCTAGGGTTAGGGTTAGGGTAGGGTTAAGGTTAAGTTTCCAGTTAGGGTAAGGGTTAGGTTTAGGTCAGGGTTAGGGTTAGGATGAGGGGTAGGGTTAAAGTTAGGGAAAGGGTTAGGGGTTCATGTGAGGGTTAGTGTTAGGTTTACATTAAGCTGATGTTTTAGGGTGTTACTGTTAGTGTTAGTTTTAGAGTCAGGGGTACGGTTAGGGCTAGGTTTAGGGTTAGGGCTAGAGTTAGGGGAGAGTTAAGCGTGAGGTTTAGTTTTAGGGTTACGGTTATGGTTAGGCTTAGGTTTAGGGTAAAGTTTAGGTTAAGGATGAGGGTTAGGGTTAGGTGTTTGGGTTAAGGTTAGGGTTAGGTTTAGGGTTCGACTTAGTGTTAGGTTTAGGGTTAGTAGTTTGGGTCAATGTTAGGGTCAGTTTTTGAGTTAGGGTTCGGTTTAGGGTTAGGGCTAGGGCTAGGGGGAAGTTTAAGTTAAGGGTGAGGGTTGAGCTTAGGGTTAGCGTTAGTGGTTAGGGTTAGGGTTAAGGATAGGATTAAGTTGAGGGTTAAGCTTAGGTGTAAAGTTAGGATTAGGGTTAGTGTTAGGGTTAAGTCATGGTTAGGTTTAGGGCTAGGTTAAGGTTAGAGATGGGGTTAGGTTAAGGGTTGGGGTTAGGTTTAGATGTTAGTGTGAGGGTTAGCGATAGGTTTCCATTTAAGCTGAGTGTGTAGGGTAAGTTTTAGAATTAGAATTAGGGTAGGGTTAGAGTTAGGTTCAGGGTTAGGGTTAAGTTTAGGGTTAGGGTTAGGTTTCTGGTTGGGGTCAGGGTTAGGGGGAGATTTAGTGTTATGTTTAGTTTTAGGGTTAGGGTTCGGGTGAAGTTTATTTAAGCGAGACGGTTAGGGTTAGGGGTTAGGTTTCAGCTTAGGGTCAGGGGTAAGTTTAGGGTTAGGTTTAGGTTTAGGTTTAGTGTTAGTTTGCTTAAGGTTAGGGTTTGAATGAAGTTAGGGTAGGTTTAGGGTTATGGTTCAGGTGAAATTGTGGTTAAGGGTGAGGGTTCGGCTTAGGGTTAGGGTTAGGGGATAGTGTTTCAGTTAGGTTTAGGGTAGAGTTTTAATTAGGGTTAAGTTTCCGGTTAGGGTAAGAGTTAGAGTTACGTTTAGAGTTAAGGTGGGGGTTGTGGGTAAGTGTTACGGTTAGGGTTAGGGTTAGTGTTAGGGTTAGGTTTAATTTTACTGTAGGCTTCAAATTAGGGTTAAGGTTAGGTTAGGGTTAGGGTCAGGGTTAGGATTAGAATTAGTTTTCGGGCGAGGGTTAGGGTCAGAGTTATTGTCAGGGTTAGGTTTCGGGTTACAGGTGGGCCAAGGTTAAGTTTAGGGTTAGGTTTATGGGTAGGGTTTGGGTTAAAGTTAGGCTTAGCTTTAGGTTAGGGATAGGGTGCAGTTTAAGATAGGGTGACGGTTAGGGTTAGGGTTTTGGCTAAGGTTTGGGTTTGTTTTCAGGTTAGTGTTAAGGTTATGTTCAGGATTAGGGTTAAGTTTAGGGGTTGTGTTTAGTTTTAGGGTAAACCTAAAACTTAGTGTTACGGTTAGGGTAAGGGTTGCAGTTTGTGTTAGGCGTTGGGGTTGGGGTGAGGGTTTGGTTGAGGGTTAGGGTTGGGTAGGGTTAGGATTATGGTTATGGTAAAGTGTTAGGGGTTAGAGCTGTAGTTTAGGGTTAGGGTTTGGGGGAGGGTTCCGGTTAGGCATTGTGGTTCTGGTCATGGTTAGGTTTGGTTTAGGGTTAGGGTTAGGTTTAGGATTAGGTTTCGGGTTAGAGTTAGAGATAGGGTTAAGGTTTGGGTTAGGCTTTGGTGTTGGGGTTAGGGTTTTAGTTCGGGTTAGGGTTATCGTTAGGGCTCAGGGGTTTCAGGTTAGGGTTAGGGTTAGGGCTAGCATTAGGTTTAGGTTTTGTGGGATACGGTGAGGGGTTAGGGTGAGGGTTATGGTTAGTTTTACACTTAAGGTGAGGGTTTAGGGTAATTGTTACGGTTACGGCTAGAGTTAGAATTAGGCTTAGGGTTAGGGTGAAGTTTCAGTTAATAGTCGGGGATAGGGTGAATATTAGAGTAGGGTTAAGGCTAGTGTTAGGGTTAGGTATAGCGTTAGGGTTCGGGTAGGGGTAAGGCTAGGTTTAAGGCTAGGTTTACGGTAAAGGGTAGGGCTAGGTTAGGGTTACGTTTAGAGTTGGAGTTAGTGCTACGGTTTAGGGTTAGGGTTAGGGTCAGGTTTAGAGTTAGTGTTAGGGTTAGGGTTATGGTAGAGTTAAGGTTAGGGTTTAGATTAGGGTTAGAGTAAGGGTTAGGTTTAGGTCAGGGTTCGGGCTAGGATGAGGGATAGGTTTAGGCTTAGGGAAAGGGTTAGGGGTTCGTGTGAGGGTTAGTGTTAGGTTTACAGTTAAGCTGATGTTTTAGGGTGTTCCGGTTAGGTTAAGGGTTAGAGTTAGGGTTAGGCTAGAGTTAGGGGATAGATTAGGGTTAGGTTTAGTTTTAGGGTTAGGGTCAGGCTTCGGTTTAGGGTGAAGTTCAGGTTAAGGATGAGGGTTAAGGTTTGGGTTAGGGTTAGGCTTAGTGTTAGAGTTAGGTGTTTGGGTGAATGGTAGGATCAGTTTTAGGTTTAGGGTTAGGGTTAAGGTGAAGTTTAAGTTAAGCGTGAGGGTTGAGCTTAGGGTTAGCGTTAGGGGTGGGGGTTAGGGTTAAGGTTAGGATTAAGTTTAGGGTTAAGGTTAGGATTAAGTTTAGGGTTAAGGGTTAGGTTTAGAGTTAGGATTAGGGTTAGTGTTAGGGTTAAGTCATGGGTAGGTTCAGGGCTAGGTTAAGGTTAGAGATAGGGTTAGGTTAAGGGTTGGGGTTAGGTTTAGATGTTAGGGTGAGGGTTAGTGCTAGGTTTCCATTTAAGCTCAGTGTGTAGGGTCAGTTTTAGAGTTGGAGTTGGTGTTAGGGTCAGGGTTAGGGTAAAGTTTCGGGTTAGGGTTAGGGTTAGGGATAGCTTTAGGTTTAGGGTTGGGGATACGGTTCGGGGTTAGGGTGAGGGCTGGGCTTAGGGTGAGGTTTAGGTTTACAGTTAAGGTGAGGGTTTAGGGTAATTGTTATGCTTAGTGTTAGAGTTAGGGTTAGGTTTAGGGTTAGGGGAAGTTTCAGTTAATAGTGAGGGTTAGGGCTAAGTTTAGAGTTAGGGTAAGGTTAGTGTTAGGGTTAGGGTTAGGATCGGGGTCAGGTTAGGGTTAAGGCTAGGTTTACGGTAAAGGGTAGGGCTAGGTTGGGGTTAGGGTTAGGTTTAGAGTTAGAGTTAGTGCTAGGGTTTACTCTTAGAGTTAGGGTCAGGTTTAGAGTTATTGTTAGGGTTAGGGTTAGGGTAGGGTTAAGGTTAAGTTTCCAGTTAGGGTAAGGGTTAGGTGTAGGTCAGGGTTAGGGTTAGGATGAGGGGTAGGGTTAAAGTTAGGGAAAGGGTTAGGGGTTCATGTGAGGGTTAGTGTTAGGTTTACATTAAGCTGATGTTTTAGGGTGTTACTGTTAGTGTTAGTTTTAGAGTCAGGGGTATGGTTAGGGCTAGGTTTAGGGTTAGGGCTAGAGTTAGGGGATAGTTAAGCGTGAGGTTTAGATTTAGGGTTACGGTTATGGTTAGGCTTAGGTTTAGGGTAAAGTTTAGGTTAAGGATGAGGGTTAGGGTTAGGTGTTTGGGTTAAGGTTAGGGTTAGGTTTAGGGTTCGACTTAGTGTTAGGTTTAGGGTTAGTTGTTTGGCTCAATGTTAGGGTCAGGTTTAGAGTTAGGGTTCGGTTTAGGGTTAGGGCTAGGACTAGGGTGAAGTTTAAGTTAAGGGTGAGGGTTGAGCCTAGGGTTAGCGTTAGTGGTTACGGTTAGGGTTAAGGATAGGATTAAGTTGAGGGTTAAGCTTAGTTTAAAGTTAGGATTAGGGTTAGTGTTAGGGATAAGTCATGGTTAGGTTTAGGGTTAGGTTAAGGTTAGAGATGGGGTTAGGTTAAGGGTTGGGGTTAGGTTTAGATGTTAGTGTGAGGGTTAGCGATAGGTTTCCATTTAAGCTGAGTGTGTAGGGTAAGTTTTAGGGTTAGGATTAGGGTAGGGTTAGAGTTAGGTTCAGGGTTAGGGTTAAGTTTAGGGTTAGGGTTAGGTTTCTGGTTGGGGTCAGGGTTAGGGGGAGATTTAGTGTTATGTTTAGTTTTAGGGTTAGGGTTCAGGTGAAGTTTATTTAAGCGAGACGGTTAGGGTTAGGGATTAGGTTTCAGCTTAGGGTCAGGGTTAAGTTTAGGGTTAGGTTTAGGTTTAGTGTTAGTTTGCTTAGGGTTAGGGTTTGAATGAAGTTAGGGTAGGTTTAGGGTTATGGTTCAGATGAAATTTTGGTTAAGGGTGAGGGTTCGGCTTAGGGTTAGGGTTAGGGGATAGTGCTTCAGTTAGGTTTAGGGTAGAGTTTTAATTAGGGTTAAGTTTCCGGTTAGGGTAAGAGTTAGAGTTACGTTTAGAGTTAAGGTGAGGGTTGTGGGTAAGTGTTACGGTTAGGGTTAGGGTTAGTGTTAGGGTTAGGTTTAATTTTACTGTAGGCTTCAAATTAGGGTTAAGGTTAGGTTAGGGTTAGGGTCAGGGTTAGGATTAGAATTAGTTTTCGGGCGAGGGTTAGGGTCAGAGTTATTGTCAGGGTTAGGTTTCGGGTTACAGGTGGGCCAAGGTTAAGTTTAGGGTTAGGTTTATGGGTAGGGTTTGGGTTAAAGTTAGGCTTAGCTTTAGGTTAGGGATAGGGTGCAGTTTAAGATAGGGTGACGGTTAGGGTTAGGGTTTTGGCTAAGGTTTGGGTTTGTTTTCAGGTTAGTGTTAAGGTTATGTTCAGGATTAGGGTTAAGTTTAGGGGTTGTGTTTAGTTTTAGGGTAAACCTAAAACTTAGTGTTACGGTTAGGGTAAGGGTTGCAGTTTGTGTTAGGCGTTGGGGTTGGGGTGAGGGTTTGGTTGAGGGTTAGGGTTGGGTAGGGTTAGGATTATGGTTATGGTAAAGTGTTAGGGGTTAGAGCTGTAGTTTAGGGTTAGGGTTTGGGGGAGGGTTCCGGTTAGGCATTGTGGTTCTGGTCATGGTTAGGTTTGGTTTAGGGTTAGGGTTAGGTTTAGGATTAGGTTTCGGGTTAGAGTTAGAGATAGGGTTAAGGTTTGGGTTAGGCTTTGGTGTTGGGGTTAGGGTTTTAGTTCGGGTTAGGGTTATCGTTAGGGCTCAGGGGTTTCAGGTTAGGGTTAGGGTTAGGGCTAGCATTAGGTTTAGGTTTTGTGGGATACGGTGAGGGGTTAGGGTGAGGGTTATGGTTAGTTTTACACTTAAGGTGAGGGTTTAGGGTAATTGTTACGGTTACGGCTAGAGTTAGAATTAGGCTTAGGGTTAGGGTGAAGTTTCAGTTAATAGTCGGGGATAGGGTGAATATTAGAGTAGGGTTAAGGTTAGTGTTAGGGTTAGGTATAGCGTTAGGGTTCGGGTAGGGGTAAGGCTAGGTTTAAGGCTAGGTTTACGGTAAAGGGTAGGGCTAGGTTAGGGTTACGTTTAGAGTTGGAGTTAGTGCTAGGGTTTAGGGTTAGGGTTAGGGTCAGGTTTAGAGTTGCTGTTAGGGTTAGGGTTATGCTAGAGTTAAGGTTAGGGTTTAGATTAGGGTTAGAGTAAGGGTTAGGTTTAGGTCAGGGTTCGGGCTAGGATGAGGGATAGGTTTAGGCTTAGGGAAAGGGTTAGGGGTTCGTGTGAGGGTTAGTGTTAGGTTTACAGTTAAGCTGATGTTTTAGGGTGTTCCGGTTAGGTTAAGGGTTAGAGTTAGGGTTAGGCTAGAGTTAGGGGATAGATTAGGGTTAGGTTTAGTTTTAGGGTTAGGGTCAGGCTTCGGTTTAGGGTGAAGTTCAGGTTAAGGATGAGGGTTAAGGTTTGGGTTAGGGTTAGGCTTAGTGTTAGAGTTAGGTGTTTGGGTGAATGGTAGGATCAGTTTTAGGTTTAGGGTTAGGGTTAAGGTGAAGTTTAAGTTAAGCGTGAGGGTTGAGCTTAGGGTTAGCGTTAGGGGTGGGGGTTAGGGTTAAGGTTAGGATTAAGTTTAGGGTTAAGGTTAGGATTAAGTTTAGGGTTAAGGGTTAGGTTTAGAGTTAGGATTAGGGTTAGTGTTAGGGTTAAGTCATGGATAGGTTCAGGGCTAGGTTAAGGTTAGAGATAGGGTTAGGTTAAGGGTTGGGGTTAGGTTTAGATGTTAGGGTGAGGGTTAGTGCTAGGTTTCCATTTAAGCTCAGTGTGTAGGGTCAGTTTTAGAGTTGGAGTTGGTGTTAGGGTCAGGGTTAGGGTAAAGTTTCGGGTTAGGGTTAGGGTTAGGGATAGCTTTAGGTTTAGGGTTGGGGATACTGTTCGGGGTTAGGGTGAGGGCTGGGCTTAGGGTGAGGTTTAGGTTTACAGTTAAGGTGAGGGTTTAGGGTAATTGTTATGCTTAGTGTTAGAGTTAGGGTTAGGTTTAGGGTTAGGGGAAGTTTCAGTTAATAGTGAGGGTTAGGGCTAAGTTTAGAGTTAGGGTAAGGTTAGTGTTAGGGTTAGGGTTAGGATCGGGGTCAGGTTAGGGTTAAGGCTAGGTTTACGGTAAAGGGTAGGGCTAGGTTGGGGTTAGGGTTAGATTTAGAGTTAGAGTTAGTGCTAGGGTTTACTCTTAGAGTTAGGGTCAGGTTTAGAGTTATTGTTAGGGTTAGGGTTAGGGTAGGGTTAAGGTTAAGTTTCCAGTTAGGGTAAGGGTTAGGTGTAGGTCAGGGTTAGGGTTAGGATGAGGGGTAGGGTTAAAGTTAGGGAAAGGGTTAGGGGTTCATGTGAGGGTTAGTGTTAGGTTTACATTAAGCTGATGTTTTAGGGTGTTACTGTTAGTGTTAGTTTTAGAGTCAGGGGTATGGTTAGGGCTAGGTTTAGGGTTAGGGCTAGAGTTTGGGGATAGTTAAGCGTGAGGTTTAGATTTAGGGTTACGGTTATGGTTAGGCTTAGGTTTAGGGTAAAGTTTAGGTTAAGGATGAGGGTTAGGGTTAGGTGCTTGGGTTACGGTTAGGGTTAGGTTTAGGGTTCGACTTAGTGTTAGGTTTAGGGTTAGTTGTTTGGGTCAATGTTAGGGTCAGGTTTAGAGTTAGGGTTCGGATTAGGGTTAGGGCTAGGGCTAGGGTGAAGTTTAAGTTAAGGGTGAGGGTTGAGCCTAGGGTTAGCGTTAGTGGTTACGGTTAGGGTTAAGGATAGGATTAAGTTGAGGGTTAAGCTTAGTTTAAAGTTAGGATTAGGGTTAGTGTTAGGGATAAGTCATGGTTAGGTTTAGGGTTAGGTTAAGGTTAGAGATGGGGTTAGGTTAAGGGTTGGGGTTAGGTTTAGATGTTAGTGTGAGGGTTAGCGATAGGTTTCCATTTAAGCTGAGTGTGTAGGGTAAGTTTTAGGGTTAGGATTAGGGTAGGGTTAGAGTTAGGTTCAGGGTTAGGGTTAAGTTTAGGGTTAGGGTTAGGTTTCTGGTTGGGGTCAGGGTTAGGGGGAGATTTAGTGTTATGTTTAGTTTTAGGGTTAGGGTTCAGGTGAAGTTTATTTAAGCGAGACGGTTAGGGTTAGGGATTAGGTTTCAGCTTAGGGTCAGGGTTAAGTTTAGGGTTAGGTTTAGGTTTAGTGTTAGTTTGCTTAGGGTTAGGGTTTGAATGAAGTTAGGGTAGGTTTAGGGTTATGGTTGAGATGAAATTTTGGTTAAGGGTGAGGGTTCGGCTTAGGGTTAGGGTTAGGGGATAGTGCTTCAGTTAGGTTTAGGGTAGAGTTTTAATTAGGGTTAAGTTTCCGGTTAGGGTAAGAGTTAGAGTTACGTTTAGAGTTAAGGTGAGGGTTGTGGGTAAGTGTTACGGTTAGGGTTAGGGTTAGTGTTAGGGTTAGGTTTAATTTTACTGTAGGCTTCAAATTAGGGTTAAGGTTAGGTTAGGGTTAGGGTCAGGGTTAGGATTAGAATTAGTTTTCGGGCGAGGGTTAGGGTCAGAGTTATTGTCAGGGTTAGGTTTCGGGTTACAGGTGGGCCAAGGTTAAGTTTAGGGTTAGGTTTATGGGTAGGGTTTGGGTTAAAGTTAGGCTTAGCTTTAGGTTAGGGATAGGGTGCAGTTTAAGATAGGGTGACGGTTAGGGTTAGGGTTTTGGCTAAGGTTTGGGTTTGTTTTCAGGTTAGTGTTAAGGTTATGTTCAGGATTAGGGTTAAGTTTAGGGGTTGTGTTTAGTTTTAGGGTAAACCTAAAACTTAGTGTTACGGTTAGGGTAAGGGTTGCAGTTTGTGTTAGGCGTTGGGGTTGGGGTGAGGGTTTGGTTGAGGGTTAGGGTTGGGTAGGGTTAGGATTATGGTTATGGTAAAGTGTTAGGGGTTAGAGCTGTAGTTTAGGGTTAGGGTTTGGGGGAGGGTTCCGGTTAGGCATTGTGGTTCTGGTCATGGTTAGGTTTGGTTTAGGGTTAGGGTTAGGTTTAGGATTAGGTTTCGGGTTAGAGTTAGAGATAGGGTTAAGGTTTGGGTTAGGCTTTGGTGTTGGGGTTAGGGTTTTAGTTCGGGTTAGGGTTATCGTTAGGGCTCAGGGGTTTCAGGTTAGGGTTAGGGTTAGGGCTAGCATTAGGTTTAGGTTTTGTGGGATACGGTGAGGGGTTAGGGTGAGGGTTATGGTTAGTTTTACACTTAAGGTGAGGGTTTAGGGTAATTGTTACGGTTACGGCTAGAGTTAGAATTAGGCTTAGGGTTAGGGTGAAGTTTCAGTTAATAGTCGGGGATAGGGTGAATATTAGAGTAGGGTTAAGGTTAGTGTTAGGGTTAGGTATAGCGTTAGGGTTCGGGTAGGGGTAAGGCTAGGTTTAAGGCTAGGTTTACGGTAAAGGGTAGGGCTAGGTTAGGGTTACGTTTAGAGTTGGAGTTAGTGCTAGGGTTTAGGGTTAGGGTTAGGGTCAGGTTTAGAGTTGCTGTTAGGGTTAGGGTTATGCTAGAGTTAAGGTTAGGGTTTAGATTAGGGTTAGAGTAAGGGTTAGGTTTAGGTCAGGGTTCGGGCTAGGATGAGGGATAGGTTTAGGCTTAGGGAAAGGGTTAGGGGTTCGTGTGAGGGTTAGTGTTAGGTTTACAGTTAAGCTGATGTTTTAGGGTGTTCCGGTTAGGTTAAGGGTTAGAGTTAGGGTTAGGCTAGAGTTAGGGGATAGATTAGGGTTAGGTTTAGTTTTAGGGTTAGGGTCAGGCTTCGGTTTAGGGTGAAGTTCAGGTTAAGGATGAGGGTTAAGGTTTGGGTTAGGGTTAGGCTTAGTGTTAGAGTTAGGTGTTTGGGTGAATGGTAGGATCAGTTTTAGGTTTAGGGTTAGGGTTAAGGTGAAGTTTAAGTTAAGCGTGAGGGTTGAGCTTAGGGTTAGCGTTAGGGGTGGGGGTTAGGGTTAAGGTTAGGATTAAGTTTAGGGTTAAGGTTAGGATTAAGTTTAGGGTTAAGGGTTAGGTTTAGAGTTAGGATTAGGGTTAGTGTTAGGGTTAAGTCATGGATAGGTTCAGGGCTAGGTTAAGGTTAGAGATAGGGTTAGGTTAAGGGTTGGGGTTAGGTTTAGATGTTAGGGTGAGGGTTAGTGCTAGGTTTCCATTTAAGCTCAGTGTGTAGGGTCAGTTTTAGAGTTGGAGTTGGTGTTAGGGTCAGGGTTAGGGTAAAGTTTCGGGTTAGGGTTAGGGTTAGGGATAGCTTTAGGTTTAGGGTTGGGGATACTGTTCGGGGTTAGGGTGAGGGCTGGGCTTAGGGTGAGGTTTAGGTTTACAGTTAAGGTGAGGGTTTAGGGTAATTGTTATGCTTAGTGTTAGAGTTAGGGTTAGGTTTAGGGTTAGGGGAAGTTTCAGTTAATAGTGAGGGTTAGGGCTAAGTTTAGAGTTAGGGTAAGGTTAGTGTTAGGGTTAGGGTTAGGATCGGGGTCAGGTTAGGGTTAAGGCTAGGTTTACGGTAAAGGGTAGGGCTAGGTTGGGGTTAGGGTTAGATTTAGAGTTAGAGTTAGTGCTAGGGTTTACTCTTAGAGTTAGGGTCAGGTTTAGAGTTATTGTTAGGGTTAGGGTTAGGGTAGGGTTAAGGTTAAGTTTCCAGTTAGGGTAAGGGTTAGGTGTAGGTCAGGGTTAGGGTTAGGATGAGGGGTAGGGTTAAAGTTAGGGAAAGGGTTAGGGGTTCATGTGAGGGTTAGTGTTAGGTTTACATTAAGCTGATGTTTTAGGGTGTTACTGTTAGTGTTAGTTTTAGAGTCAGGGGTATGGTTAGGGCTAGGTTTAGGGTTAGGGCTAGAGTTTGGGGATAGTTAAGCGTGAGGTTTAGATTTAGGGTTACGGTTATGGTTAGGCTTAGGTTTAGGGTAAAGTTTAGGTTAAGGATGAGGGTTAGGGTTAGGTGCTTGGGTTACGGTTAGGGTTAGGTTTAGGGTTCGACTTAGTGTTAGGTTTAGGGTTAGTTGTTTGGGTCAATGTTAGGGTCAGGTTTAGAGTTAGGGTTCGGATTAGGGTTAGGGCTAGGGCTAGGGTGAAGTTTAAGTTAAGGGTGAGGGTTGAGCCTAGGGTTAGCGTTAGTGGTTACGGTTAGGGTTAAGGATAGGATTAAGTTGAGGGTTAAGCTTAGTTTAAAGTTAGGATTAGGGTTAGTGTTAGGGATAAGTCATGGTTAGGTTTAGGGTTAGGTTAAGGTTAGAGATGGGGTTAGGTTAAGGGTTGGGGTTAGGTTTAGATGTTAGTGTGAGGGTTAGCGATAGGTTTCCATTTAAGCTGAGTGTGTAGGGTAAGTTTTAGGGTTAGGATTAGGGTAGGGTTAGAGTTAGGTTCAGGGTTAGGGTTAAGTTTAGGGTTAGGGTTAGGTTTCTGGTTGGGGTCAGGGTTAGGGGGAGATTTAGTGTTATGTTTAGTTTTAGGGTTAGGGTTCAGGTGAAGTTTATTTAAGCGAGACGGTTAGGGTTAGGGATTAGGTTTCAGCTTAGGGTCAGGGTTAAGTTTAGGGTTAGGTTTAGGTTTAGTGTTAGTTTGCTTAGGGTTAGGGTTTGAATGAAGTTAGGGTAGGTTTAGGGTTATGGTTGAGATGAAATTTTGGTTAAGGGTGAGGGTTCGGCTTAGGGTTAGGGTTAGGGGATAGTGCTTCAGTTAGGTTTAGGGTAGAGTTTTAATTAGGGTTAAGTTTCCGGTTAGGGTAAGAGTTAGAGTTACGTTTAGAGTTAAGGTGAGGGTTGTGGGTAAGTGTTACGGTTAGGGTTAGGGTTAGTGTTAGGGTTAGGTTTAATTTTACTGTAGGCTTCAAATTAGGGTTAAGGTTAGGTTAGGGTTAGGGTCAGGGTTAGGATTAGAATTAGTTTTCGGGCGAGGGTTAGGGTCAGAGTTATTGTCAGGGTTAGGTTTCGGGTTACAGGTGGGCCAAGGTTAAGTTTAGGGTTAGGTTTATGGGTAGGGTTTGGGTTAAAGTTAGGCTTAGCTTTAGGTTAGGGATAGGGTGCAGTTTAAGATAGGGTGACGGTTAGGGTTAGGGTTTTGGCTAAGGTTTGGGTTTGTTTTCAGGTTAGTGTTAAGGTTATGTTCAGGATTAGGGTTAAGTTTAGGGGTTGTGTTTAGTTTTAGGGTAAACCTAAAACTTAGTGTTACGGTTAGGGTAAGGGTTGCAGTTTGTGTTAGGCGTTGGGGTTGGGGTGAGGGTTTGGTTGAGGGTTAGGGTTGGGTAGGGTTAGGATTATGGTTATGGTAAAGTGTTAGGGGTTAGAGCTGTAGTTTAGGGTTAGGGTTTGGGGGAGGGTTCCGGTTAGGCATTGTGGTTCTGGTCATGGTTAGGTTTGGTTTAGGGTTAGGGTTAGGTTTAGGATTAGGTTTCGGGTTAGAGTTAGAGATAGGGTTAAGGTTTGGGTTAGGCTTTGGTGTTGGGGTTAGGGTTTTAGTTCGGGTTAGGGTTATCGTTAGGGCTCAGGGGTTTCAGGTTAGGGTTAGGGTTAGGGCTAGCATTAGGTTTAGGTTTTGTGGGATACGGTGAGGGGTTAGGGTGAGGGTTATGGTTAGTTTTACACTTAAGGTGAGGGTTTAGGGTAATTGTTACGGTTACGGCTAGAGTTAGAATTAGGCTTAGGGTTAGGGTGAAGTTTCAGTTAATAGTCGGGGATAGGGTGAATATTAGAGTAGGGTTAAGGTTAGTGTTAGGGTTAGGTACAGCGTTAGGGTTCGGGTAGGGGTAAGGCTAGGTTTAAGGCTAGGTTTACGGTAAAGGGTAGGGCTAGGTTAGGGTTACGTTTAGAGTTGGAGTTAGTGCTAGGGTTTAGGGTTAGGGTTAGGGTCAGGTTTAGAGTTGCTGTTAGGGTTAGGGTTATGCTAGAGTTAAGGTTAGGGTTTAGATTAGGGTTAGAGTAAGGGTTAGGTTTAGGTCAGGGTTCGGGCTAGGATGAGGGATAGGTTTAGGCTTAGGGAAAGGGTTAGGGGTTCGTGTGAGGGTTAGTGTTAGGTTTACAGTTAAGCTGATGTTTTAGGGTGTTCCGGTTAGGTTAAGGGTTAGAGTTAGGGTTACGCTAGAGTTAGGGGATAGATTAGGGTTAGGTTTAGTTTTAGGGTTAGGGTCAGGCTTCGGTTTAGGGTGAAGTTCAGGTTAAGGATGAGGGTTAAGGTTTGGGTTAGGGTTAGGCTTAGTGTTAGAGTTAGGTGTTTGGGTGAATGGTAGGATCAGTTTTAGGTTTAGGGTTAGGGTTAAGGTGAAGTTTAAGTTAAGCGTGAGGGTTGAGCTTAGGGTTAGCGTTAGGGGTGGGGGTTAGGGTTAAGGTTAGGATTAAGTTTAGGGTTAAGGTTAGGATTAAGTTTAGGGTTAAGGGTTAGGTTTAGAGTTAGGATTAGGGTTAGTGTTAGGGTTAAGTCATGGATAGGTTCAGGGCTAGGTTAAGGTTAGAGATAGGGTTAGGTTAAGGGTTGGGGTTAGGTTTAGATGTTAGGGTGAGGGTTAGTGCTAGGTTTCCATTTAAGCTCAGTGTGTAGGGTCAGTTTTAGAGTTGGAGTTGGTGTTAGGGTCAGGGTTAGGGTAAAGTTTCGGGTTAGGGTTAGGGTTAGGGATAGCTTTAGGTTTAGGGTTGGGGATACTGTTCGGGGTTAGGGTGAGGGCTGGGCTTAGGGTGAGGTTTAGGTTTACAGTTAAGGTGAGGGTTTAGGGTAATTGTTATGCTTAGTGTTAGAGTTAGGGTTAGGTTTAGGGTTAGGGGAAGTTTCAGTTAATAGTGAGGGTTAGGGCTAAGTTTAGAGTTAGGGTAAGGTTAGTGTTAGGGTTAGGGTTAGGATCGGGGTCAGGTTAGGGTTAAGGCTAGGTTTACGGTAAAGGGTAGGGCTAGGTTGGGGTTAGGGTTAGATTTAGAGTTAGAGTTAGTGCTAGGGTTTACTCTTAGAGTTAGGGTCAGGTTTAGAGTTATTGTTAGGGTTAGGGTTAGGGTAGGGTTAAGGTTAAGTTTCCAGTTAGGGTAAGGGTTAGGTGTAGGTCAGGGTTAGGGTTAGGATGAAGGATAGGGTTAAAGTTAGGGAAAGGGTTAGGGGTTCATGTGAGGGTTAGTGTTAGGTTTACATTAAGCTGATGTTTTAAGGTGTTACTGTTAGTGTTAGTTTTAGAGTCAGGGGTATGGTTAGGGCTAGGTTTAGGGTTAGGGCTAGAGTTTGGGGATAGTTAAGCGTGAGGTTTAGATTTAGGGTTACGGTTATGGTTAGGCTTAGGTTTAGGGTAAAGTTTAGGTTAAGGATGAGGGTTAGGGTTAGGTGCTTGGGTTACGGTTAGGGTTAGGTTTAGGGTTCGACTTAGTGTTAGGTTTAGGGTTAGTTGTTTGGGTCAATGTTAGGGTCAGGTTTAGAGTTAGGGTTCGGTTTAGGGTTAGGGCTAGGGCTAGGGTGAATTTTAAGTTAAGGGTGAGGGTTGAGCCTAGGGTTAGCGTTAGTGGTTACGGTTAGGGTTAAGGATAGGATTAAGTTGAGGGTTAAGCTTAGTTTAAAGTTAGGATTAGGGTTAGTGTTAGGGAAAAGTCATGGTTAGGTTTAGGGTTAGGTTAAGGTTAGAGATGGGGTTAGGTTAAGGGTTGGGGTTAGGTTTAGATGTTAGTGTGAGGGTTAGCGATAGGTTTCCATTTAAGCTGAGTGTGTAGGGTAAGTTTTAGGGTTAGGATTAGGGTAGGGTTAGAGTTAGGTTCAGGGTTAGGGTTAAGTTTAGGGTTAGGGTTAGGTTTCTGGTTGGGGTCAGGGTTAGGGGGAGATTTAGTGTTATGTTTAGTTTTAGGGTTAGGGTTCAGGTGAAGTTTATTTAAGCGAGACGGTTAGGGTTAGGGATTAGGTTTCAGTTTAGGGTCAGGGTTAAGTTTAGGGTTAGGTTTAGGTTTAGGTTTAGGTTTAGGTTTAGGTTTAGGTTTAGGTTTAGGTTTAGGTTTAGGTTTAGGTTTAGTGTTAGTTTGCTTAGGGTTAGGGTTTGAATGAAGTTAGGGTAGGTTTAGGGTTATGGTTCGGGTGAAATTTTGGTTAAGGGTGAGGGTTCGGCTTAGGGCTAGGGTTAGGGGATAGTGTTTCAGTTAGGTTTAGGGTAGAGTTTTAATTAGGGTTAAGTTTCCGGTTAGGGTAAGAGTTAGAGTTACGTTTAGAGTTAAGGTGAGGGTTGTGGGTAAGTGTTACGGTTAGGGTTAGGGTTAGTGTTAGGGTTAGGTTTAATTTTACTGTAGGCTTCAAATTAGGGTTAAGGTTAGGTTAGGGTTAGGGTCAGGGTTAGGATTAGAATTAGTTTTCGGGCGAGGGTTAGGGTCAGAGTTATTGTCAGGGTTAGGTTTCGGGTTACAGGTGGGCCAAGGTTAAGTTTAGGGTTAGGTTTATGGGTAGGGTTTGGGTTAAAGTTAGGCTTAGCTTTAGGTTAGGGATAGGGTGCAGTTTAAGATAGGGTGACGGTTAGGGTTAGGGTTTTGGCTAAGGTTTGGGTTTGTTTTCAGGTTAGTGTTAAGGTTATGTTCAGGATTAGGGTTAAGTTTAGGGGTTGTGTTTAGTTTTAGGGTAAACCTAAAACTTAGTGTTACGGTTAGGGTAAGGGTTGCAGTTTGTGTTAGGCGTTGGGGTTGGGGTGAGGGTTTGGTTGAGGGTTAGGGTTGGGTAGGGTTAGGATTATGGTTATGGTAAAGTGTTAGGGGTTAGAGCTGTAGTTTAGGGTTAGGGTTTGGGGGAGGGTTCCGGTTAGGCATTGTGGTTCTGGTCATGGTTAGGTTTGGTTTAGGGTTAGGGTTAGGTTTAGGATTAGGTTTCGGGTTAGAGTTAGAGATAGGGTTAAGGTTTGGGTTAGGCTTTGGTGTTGGGGTTAGGGTTTTAGTTCGGGTTAGGGTTATCGTTAGGGCTCAGGGGTTTCAGGTTAGGGTTAGGGTTAGGGCTAGCATTAGGTTTAGGTTTTGTGGGATACGGTGAGGGGTTAGGGTGAGGGTTATGGTTAGTTTTACACTTAAGGTGAGGGTTTAGGGTAATTGTTACGGTTACGGCTAGAGTTAGAATTAGGCTTAGGGTTAGGGTGAAGTTTCAGTTAATAGTCGGGGATAGGGTGAATATTAGAGTAGGGTTAAGGTTAGTGTTAGGGTTAGGTACAGCGTTAGGGTTCGGGTAGGGGTAAGGCTAGGTTTAAGGCTAGGTTTACGGTAAAGGGTAGGGCTAGGTTAGGGTTACGTTTAGAGTTGGAGTTAGTGCTAGGGTTTAGGGTTAGGGTTAGGGTCAGGTTTAGAGTTGCTGTTAGGGTTAGGGTTATGCTAGAGTTAAGGTTAGGGTTTAGATTAGGGTTAGAGTAAGGGTTAGGTTTAGGTCAGGGTTCGGGCTAGGATGAGGGATAGGTTTAGGCTTAGGGAAAGGGTTAGGGGTTCGTGTGAGGGTTAGTGTTAGGTTTACAGTTAAGCTGATGTTTTAGGGTGTTCCGGTTAGGTTAAGGGTTAGAGTTAGGGTTACGCTAGAGTTAGGGGATAGATTAGGGTTAGGTTTAGTTTTAGGGTTAGGGTCAGGCTTCGGTTTAGGGTGAAGTTCAGGTTAAGGATGAGGGTTAAGGTTTGGGTTAGGGTTAGGCTTAGTGTTAGAGTTAGGTGTTTGGGTGAATGGTAGGATCAGTTTTAGGTTTAGGGTTAGGGTTAAGGTGAAGTTTAAGTTAAGCGTGAGGGTTGAGCTTAGGGTTAGCGTTAGGGGTGGGGGTTAGGGTTAAGGTTAGGATTAAGTTTAGGGTTAAGGTTAGGATTAAGTTTAGGGTTAAGGGTTAGGTTTAGAGTTAGGATTAGGGTTAGTGTTAGGGTTAAGTCATGGATAGGTTCAGGGCTAGGTTAAGGTTAGAGATAGGGTTAGGTTAAGGGTTGGGGTTAGGTTTAGATGTTAGGGTGAGGGTTAGTGCTAGGTTTCCATTTAAGCTCAGTGTGTAGGGTCAGTTTTAGAGTTGGAGTTGGTGTTAGGGTCAGGGTTAGGGTAAAGTTTCGGGTTAGGGTTAGGGTTAGGGATAGCTTTAGGTTTAGGGTTGGGGATACTGTTCGGGGTTAGGGTGAGGGCTGGGCTTAGGGTGAGGTTTAGGTTTACAGTTAAGGTGAGGGTTTAGGGTAATTGTTATGCTTAGTGTTAGAGTTAGGGTTAGGTTTAGGGTTAGGGGAAGTTTCAGTTAATAGTGAGGGTTAGGGCTAAGTTTAGAGTTAGGGTAAGGTTAGTGTTAGGGTTAGGGTTAGGATCGGGGTCAGGTTAGGGTTAAGGCTAGGTTTACGGTAAAGGGTAGGGCTAGGTTGGGGTTAGGGTTAGATTTAGAGTTAGAGTTAGTGCTAGGGTTTACTCTTAGAGTTAGGGTCAGGTTTAGAGTTATTGTTAGGGTTAGGGTTAGGGTAGGGTTAAGGTTAAGTTTCCAGTTAGGGTAAGGGTTAGGTGTAGGTCAGGGTTAGGGTTAGGATGAAGGATAGGGTTAAAGTTAGGGAAAGGGTTAGGGGTTCATGTGAGGGTTAGTGTTAGGTTTACATTAAGCTGATGTTTTAAGGTGTTACTGTTAGTGTTAGTTTTAGAGTCAGGGGTATGGTTAGGGCTAGGTTTAGGGTTAGGGCTAGAGTTTGGGGATAGTTAAGCGTGAGGTTTAGATTTAGGGTTACGGTTATGGTTAGGCTTAGGTTTAGGGTAAAGTTTAGGTTAAGGATGAGGGTTAGGGTTAGGTGCTTGGGTTACGGTTAGGGTTAGGTTTAGGGTTCGACTTAGTGTTAGGTTTAGGGTTAGTTGTTTGGGTCAATGTTAGGGTCAGGTTTAGAGTTAGGGTTCGGTTTAGGGTTAGGGCTAGGGCTAGGGTGAATTTTAAGTTAAGGGTGAGGGTTGAGCCTAGGGTTAGCGTTAGTGGTTACGGTTAGGGTTAAGGATAGGATTAAGTTGAGGGTTAAGCTTAGTTTAAAGTTAGGATTAGGGTTAGTGTTAGGGAAAAGTCATGGTTAGGTTTAGGGTTAGGTTAAGGTTAGAGATGGGGTTAGGTTAAGGGTTGGGGTTAGGTTTAGATGTTAGTGTGAGGGTTAGCGATAGGTTTCCATTTAAGCTGAGTGTGTAGGGTAAGTTTTAGGGTTAGGATTAGGGTAGGGTTAGAGTTAGGTTCAGGGTTAGGGTTAAGTTTAGGGTTAGGGTTAGGTTTCTGGTTGGGGTCAGGGTTAGGGGGAGATTTAGTGTTATGTTTAGTTTTAGGGTTAGGGTTCAGGTGAAGTTTATTTAAGCGAGACGGTTAGGGTTAGGGATTAGGTTTCAGTTTAGGGTCAGGGTTAAGTTTAGGGTTAGGTTTAGGTTTAGGTTTAGGTTTAGGTTTAGGTTTAGGTTTAGGTTTAGGTTTAGGTTTAGGTTTAGTGTTAGTTTGCTTAGGGTTAGGGTTTGAATGAAGTTAGGGTAGGTTTAGGGTTATGGTTCGGGTGAAATTTTGGTTAAGGGTGAGGGTTCGGCTTAGGGCTAGGGTTAGGGGATAGTGTTTCAGTTAGGTTTAGGGTAGAGTTTTAATTAGGGTTAAGTTTCCGGTTAGGGTAAGAGTTAGAGTTACGTTTAGAGTTAAGGTGAGGGTTGTGGGTAAGTGTTACGGTTAGGGTTAGGGTTAGTGTTAGGGTTAGGTTTAATTTTACTGTAGGCTTCAAATTAGGGTTAAGGTTAGGTTAGGGTTAGGGTCAGGGTTAGGATTAGAATTAGTTTTCGGGCGAGGGTTAGGGTCAGAGTTATTGTCAGGGTTAGGTTTCGGGTTACAGGTGGGCCAAGGTTAAGTTTAGGGTTAGGTTTATGGGTAGGGTTTGGGTTAAAGTTAGGCTTAGCTTTAGGTTAGGGATAGGGTGCAGTTTAAGATAGGGTGACGGTTAGGGTTAGGGTTTTGGCTAAGGTTTGGGTTTGTTTTCAGGTTAGTGTTAAGGTTATGTTCAGGATTAGGGTTAAGTTTAGGGGTTGTGTTTAGTTTTAGGGTAAACCTAAAACTTAGTGTTACGGTTAGGGTAAGGGTTGCAGTTTGTGTTAGGCGTTGGGGTTGGGGTGAGGGTTTGGTTGAGGGTTAGGGTTGGGTAGGGTTAGGATTATGGTTATGGTAAAGTGTTAGGGGTTAGAGCTGTAGTTTAGGGTTAGGGTTTGGGGGAGGGTTCCGGTTAGGCATTGTGGTTCTGGTCATGGTTAGGTTTGGTTTAGGGTTAGGGTTAGGTTTAGGATTAGGTTTCGGGTTAGAGTTAGAGATAGGGTTAAGGTTTGGGTTAGGCTTTGGTGTTGGGGTTAGGGTTTTAGTTCGGGTTAGGGTTATCGTTAGGGCTCAGGGGTTTCAGGTTAGGGTTAGGGTTAGGGCTAGCATTAGGTTTAGGTTTTGTGGGATACGGTGAGGGGTTAGGGTGAGGGTTATGGTTAGTTTTACACTTAAGGTGAGGGTTTAGGGTAATTGTTACGGTTACGGCTAGAGTTAGAATTAGGCTTAGGGTTAGGGTGAAGTTTCAGTTAATAGTCGGGGATAGGGTGAATATTAGAGTAGGGTTAAGGTTAGTGTTAGGGTTAGGTACAGCGTTAGGGTTCGGGTAGGGGTAAGGCTAGGTTTAAGGCTAGGTTTACGGTAAAGGGTAGGGCTAGGTTAGGGTTACGTTTAGAGTTGGAGTTAGTGCTAGGGTTTAGGGTTAGGGTTAGGGTCAGGTTTAGAGTTGCTGTTAGGGTTAGGGTTATGCTAGAGTTAAGGTTAGGGTTTAGATTAGGGTTAGAGTAAGGGTTAGGTTTAGGTCAGGGTTCGGGCTAGGATGAGGGATAGGTTTAGGCTTAGGGAAAGGGTTAGGGGTTCGTGTGAGGGTTAGTGTTAGGTTTACAGTTAAGCTGATGTTTTAGGGTGTTCCGGTTAGGTTAAGGGTTAGAGTTAGGGTTACGCTAGAGTTAGGGGATAGATTAGGGTTAGGTTTAGTTTTAGGGTTAGGGTCAGGCTTCGGTTTAGGGTGAAGTTCAGGTTAAGGATGAGGGTTAAGGTTTGGGTTAGGGTTAGGCTTAGTGTTAGAGTTAGGTGTTTGGGTGAATGGTAGGATCAGTTTTAGGTTTAGGGTTAGGGTTAAGGTGAAGTTTAAGTTAAGCGTGAGGGTTGAGCTTAGGGTTAGCGTTAGGGGTGGGGGTTAGGGTTAAGGTTAGGATTAAGTTTAGGGTTAAGGTTAGGATTAAGTTTAGGGTTAAGGGTTAGGTTTAGAGTTAGGATTAGGGTTAGTGTTAGGGTTAAGTCATGGATAGGTTCAGGGCTAGGTTAAGGTTAGAGATAGGGTTAGGTTAAGGGTTGGGGTTAGGTTTAGATGTTAGGGTGAGGGTTAGTGCTAGGTTTCCATTTAAGCTCAGTGTGTAGGGTCAGTTTTAGAGTTGGAGTTGGTGTTAGGGTCAGGGTTAGGGTAAAGTTTCGGGTTAGGGTTAGGGTTAGGGATAGCTTTAGGTTTAGGGTTGGGGATACTGTTCGGGGTTAGGGTGAGGGCTGGGCTTAGGGTGAGGTTTAGGTTTACAGTTAAGGTGAGGGTTTAGGGTAATTGTTATGCTTAGTGTTAGAGTTAGGGTTAGGTTTAGGGTTAGGGGAAGTTTCAGTTAATAGTGAGGGTTAGGGCTAAGTTTAGAGTTAGGGTAAGGTTAGTGTTAGGGTTAGGGTTAGGATCGGGGTCAGGTTAGGGTTAAGGCTAGGTTTACGGTAAAGGGTAGGGCTAGGTTGGGGTTAGGGTTAGATTTAGAGTTAGAGTTAGTGCTAGGGTTTACTCTTAGAGTTAGGGTCAGGTTTAGAGTTATTGTTAGGGTTAGGGTTAGGGTAGGGTTAAGGTTAAGTTTCCAGTTAGGGTAAGGGTTAGGTGTAGGTCAGGGTTAGGGTTAGGATGAAGGATAGGGTTAAAGTTAGGGAAAGGGTTAGGGGTTCATGTGAGGGTTAGTGTTAGGTTTACATTAAGCTGATGTTTTAAGGTGTTACTGTTAGTGTTAGTTTTAGAGTCAGGGGTATGGTTAGGGCTAGGTTTAGGGTTAGGGCTAGAGTTTGGGGATAGTTAAGCGTGAGGTTTAGATTTAGGGTTACGGTTATGGTTAGGCTTAGGTTTAGGGTAAAGTTTAGGTTAAGGATGAGGGTTAGGGTTAGGTGCTTGGGTTACGGTTAGGGTTAGGTTTAGGGTTCGACTTAGTGTTAGGTTTAGGGTTAGTTGTTTGGGTCAATGTTAGGGTCAGGTTTAGAGTTAGGGTTCGGTTTAGGGTTAGGGCTAGGGCTAGGGTGAATTTTAAGTTAAGGGTGAGGGTTGAGCCTAGGGTTAGCGTTAGTGGTTACGGTTAGGGTTAAGGATAGGATTAAGTTGAGGGTTAAGCTTAGTTTAAAGTTAGGATTAGGGTTAGTGTTAGGGAAAAGTCATGGTTAGGTTTAGGGTTAGGTTAAGGTTAGAGATGGGGTTAGGTTAAGGGTTGGGGTTAGGTTTAGATGTTAGTGTGAGGGTTAGCGATAGGTTTCCATTTAAGCTGAGTGTGTAGGGTAAGTTTTAGGGTTAGGATTAGGGTAGGGTTAGAGTTAGGTTCAGGGTTAGGGTTAAGTTTAGGGTTAGGGTTAGGTTTCTGGTTGGGGTCAGGGTTAGGGGGAGATTTAGTGTTATGTTTAGTTTTAGGGTTAGGGTTCAGGTGAAGTTTATTTAAGCGAGACGGTTAGGGTTAGGGATTAGGTTTCAGTTTAGGGTCAGGGTTAAGTTTAGGGTTAGGTTTAGGTTTAGGTTTAGGTTTAGGTTTAGGTTTAGGTTTAGGTTTAGGTTTAGGTTTAGGTTTAGGTTTAGTGTTAGTTTGCTTAGGGTTAGGGTTTGAATGAAGTTAGGGTAGGTTTAGGGTTATGGTTCGGGTGAAATTTTGGTTAAGGGTGAGGGTTCGGCTTAGGGCTAGGGTTAGGGGATAGTGTTTCAGTTAGGTTTAGGGTAGAGTTTTAATTAGGGTTAAGTTTCCGGTTAGGGTAAGAGTTAGAGTTACGTTTAGAGTTAAGGTGAGGGTTGTGGGTAAGTGTTACGGTTAGGGTTAGGGTTAGTGTTAGGGTTAGGTTTAATTTTACTGTAGGCTTCAAATTAGGGTTAAGGTTAGGTTAGGGTTAGGGTCAGGGTTAGGATTAGAATTAGTTTTCGGGCGAGGGTTAGGGTCAGAGTTATTGTCAGGGTTAGGTTTCGGGTTACAGGTGGGCCAAGGTTAAGTTTAGGGTTAGGTTTATGGGTAGGGTTTGGGTTAAAGTTAGGCTTAGCTTTAGGTTAGGGATAGGGTGCAGTTTAAGATAGGGTGACGGTTAGGGTTAGGGTTTTGGCTAAGGTTTGGGTTTGTTTTCAGGTTAGTGTTAAGGTTATGTTCAGGATTAGGGTTAAGTTTAGGGGTTGTGTTTAGTTTTAGGGTAAACCTAAAACTTAGTGTTACGGTTAGGGTAAGGGTTGCAGTTTGTGTTAGGCGTTGGGGTTGGGGTGAGGGTTTGGTTGAGGGTTAGGGTTGGGTAGGGTTAGGATTATGGTTATGGTAAAGTGTTAGGGGTTAGAGCTGTAGTTTAGGGTTAGGGTTTGGGGGAGGGTTCCGGTTAGGCATTGTGGTTCTGGTCATGGTTAGGTTTGGTTTAGGGTTAGGGTTAGGTTTAGGATTAGGTTTCGGGTTAGAGTTAGAGATAGGGTTAAGGTTTGGGTTAGGCTTTGGTGTTGGGGTTAGGGTTTTAGTTCGGGTTAGGGTTATCGTTAGGGCTCAGGGGTTTCAGGTTAGGGTTAGGGTTAGGGCTAGCATTAGGTTTAGGTTTTGTGGGATACGGTGAGGGGTTAGGGTGAGGGTTATGGTTAGTTTTACACTTAAGGTGAGGGTTTAGGGTAATTGTTACGGTTACGGCTAGAGTTAGAATTAGGCTTAGGGTTAGGGTGAAGTTTCAGTTAATAGTCGGGGATAGGGTGAATATTAGAGTAGGGTTAAGGTTAGTGTTAGGGTTAGGTACAGCGTTAGGGTTCGGGTAGGGGTAAGGCTAGGTTTAAGGCTAGGTTTACGGTAAAGGGTAGGGCTAGGTTAGGGTTACGTTTAGAGTTGGAGTTAGTGCTAGGGTTTAGGGTTAGGGTTAGGGTCAGGTTTAGAGTTGCTGTTAGGGTTAGGGTTATGCTAGAGTTAAGGTTAGGGTTTAGATTAGGGTTAGAGTAAGGGTTAGGTTTAGGTCAGGGTTCGGGCTAGGATGAGGGATAGGTTTAGGCTTAGGGAAAGGGTTAGGGGTTCGTGTGAGGGTTAGTGTTAGGTTTACAGTTAAGCTGATGTTTTAGGGTGTTCCGGTTAGGTTAAGGGTTAGAGTTAGGGTTACGCTAGAGTTAGGGGATAGATTAGGGTTAGGTTTAGTTTTAGGGTTAGGGTCAGGCTTCGGTTTAGGGTGAAGTTCAGGTTAAGGATGAGGGTTAAGGTTTGGGTTAGGGTTAGGCTTAGTGTTAGAGTTAGGTGTTTGGGTGAATGGTAGGATCAGTTTTAGGTTTAGGGTTAGGGTTAAGGTGAAGTTTAAGTTAAGCGTGAGGGTTGAGCTTAGGGTTAGCGTTAGGGGTGGGGGTTAGGGTTAAGGTTAGGATTAAGTTTAGGGTTAAGGTTAGGATTAAGTTTAGGGTTAAGGGTTAGGTTTAGAGTTAGGATTAGGGTTAGTGTTAGGGTTAAGTCATGGATAGGTTCAGGGCTAGGTTAAGGTTAGAGATAGGGTTAGGTTAAGGGTTGGGGTTAGGTTTAGATGTTAGGGTGAGGGTTAGTGCTAGGTTTCCATTTAAGCTCAGTGTGTAGGGTCAGTTTTAGAGTTGGAGTTGGTGTTAGGGTCAGGGTTAGGGTAAAGTTTCGGGTTAGGGTTAGGGTTAGGGATAGCTTTAGGTTTAGGGTTGGGGATACTGTTCGGGGTTAGGGTGAGGGCTGGGCTTAGGGTGAGGTTTAGGTTTACAGTTAAGGTGAGGGTTTAGGGTAATTGTTATGCTTAGTGTTAGAGTTAGGGTTAGGTTTAGGGTTAGGGGAAGTTTCAGTTAATAGTGAGGGTTAGGGCTAAGTTTAGAGTTAGGGTAAGGTTAGTGTTAGGGTTAGGGTTAGGATCGGGGTCAGGTTAGGGTTAAGGCTAGGTTTACGGTAAAGGGTAGGGCTAGGTTGGGGTTAGGGTTAGATTTAGAGTTAGAGTTAGTGCTAGGGTTTACTCTTAGAGTTAGGGTCAGGTTTAGAGTTATTGTTAGGGTTAGGGTTAGGGTAGGGTTAAGGTTAAGTTTCCAGTTAGGGTAAGGGTTAGGTGTAGGTCAGGGTTAGGGTTAGGATGAAGGATAGGGTTAAAGTTAGGGAAAGGGTTAGGGGTTCATGTGAGGGTTAGTGTTAGGTTTACATTAAGCTGATGTTTTAAGGTGTTACTGTTAGTGTTAGTTTTAGAGTCAGGGGTATGGTTAGGGCTAGGTTTAGGGTTAGGGCTAGAGTTTGGGGATAGTTAAGCGTGAGGTTTAGATTTAGGGTTACGGTTATGGTTAGGCTTAGGTTTAGGGTAAAGTTTAGGTTAAGGATGAGGGTTAGGGTTAGGTGCTTGGGTTACGGTTAGGGTTAGGTTTAGGGTTCGACTTAGTGTTAGGTTTAGGGTTAGTTGTTTGGGTCAATGTTAGGGTCAGGTTTAGAGTTAGGGTTCGGTTTAGGGTTAGGGCTAGGGCTAGGGTGAATTTTAAGTTAAGGGTGAGGGTTGAGCCTAGGGTTAGCGTTAGTGGTTACGGTTAGGGTTAAGGATAGGATTAAGTTGAGGGTTAAGCTTAGTTTAAAGTTAGGATTAGGGTTAGTGTTAGGGAAAAGTCATGGTTAGGTTTAGGGTTAGGTTAAGGTTAGAGATGGGGTTAGGTTAAGGGTTGGGGTTAGGTTTAGATGTTAGTGTGAGGGTTAGCGATAGGTTTCCATTTAAGCTGAGTGTGTAGGGTAAGTTTTAGGGTTAGGATTAGGGTAGGGTTAGAGTTAGGTTCAGGGTTAGGGTTAAGTTTAGGGTTAGGGTTAGGTTTCTGGTTGGGGTCAGGGTTAGGGGGAGATTTAGTGTTATGTTTAGTTTTAGGGTTAGGGTTCAGGTGAAGTTTATTTAAGCGAGACGGTTAGGGTTAGGGATTAGGTTTCAGTTTAGGGTCAGGGTTAAGTTTAGGGTTAGGTTTAGGTTTAGGTTTAGGTTTAGGTTTAGGTTTAGGTTTAGGTTTAGGTTTAGGTTTAGGTTTAGTGTTAGTTTGCTTAGGGTTAGGGTTTGAATGAAGTTAGGGTAGGTTTAGGGTTATGGTTCGGGTGAAATTTTGGTTAAGGGTGAGGGTTCGGCTTAGGGCTAGGGTTAGGGGATAGTGTTTCAGTTAGGTTTAGGGTAGAGTTTTAATTAGGGTTAAGTTTCCGGTTAGGGTAAGAGTTAGAGTTACGTTTAGAGTTAAGGTGAGGGTTGTGGGTAAGTGTTACGGTTAGGGTTAGGGTTAGTGTTAGGGTTAGGTTTAATTTTACTGTAGGCTTCAAATTAGGGTTAAGGTTAGGTTAGGGTTAGGGTCAGGGTTAGGATTAGAATTAGTTTTCGGGCGAGGGTTAGGGTCAGAGTTATTGTCAGGGTTAGGTTTCGGGTTACAGGTGGGCCAAGGTTAAGTTTAGGGTTAGGTTTATGGGTAGGGTTTGGGTTAAAGTTAGGCTTAGCTTTAGGTTAGGGATAGGGTGCAGTTTAAGATAGGGTGACGGTTAGGGTTAGGGTTTTGGCTAAGGTTTGGGTTTGTTTTCAGGTTAGTGTTAAGGTTATGTTCAGGATTAGGGTTAAGTTTAGGGGTTGTGTTTAGTTTTAGGGTAAACCTAAAACTTAGTGTTACGGTTAGGGTAAGGGTTGCAGTTTGTGTTAGGCGTTGGGGTTGGGGTGAGGGTTTGGTTGAGGGTTAGGGTTGGGTAGGGTTAGGATTATGGTTATGGTAAAGTGTTAGGGGTTAGAGCTGTAGTTTAGGGTTAGGGTTTGGGGGAGGGTTCCGGTTAGGCATTGTGGTTCTGGTCATGGTTAGGTTTGGTTTAGGGTTAGGGTTAGGTTTAGGATTAGGTTTCGGGTTAGAGTTAGAGATAGGGTTAAGGTTTGGGTTAGGCTTTGGTGTTGGGGTTAGGGTTTTAGTTCGGGTTAGGGTTATCGTTAGGGCTCAGGGGTTTCAGGTTAGGGTTAGGGTTAGGGCTAGCATTAGGTTTAGGTTTTGTGGGATACGGTGAGGGGTTAGGGTGAGGGTTATGGTTAGTTTTACACTTAAGGTGAGGGTTTAGGGTAATTGTTACGGTTACGGCTAGAGTTAGAATTAGGCTTAGGGTTAGGGTGAAGTTTCAGTTAATAGTCGGGGATAGGGTGAATATTAGAGTAGGGTTAAGGTTAGTGTTAGGGTTAGGTACAGCGTTAGGGTTCGGGTAGGGGTAAGGCTAGGTTTAAGGCTAGGTTTACGGTAAAGGGTAGGGCTAGGTTAGGGTTACGTTTAGAGTTGGAGTTAGTGCTAGGGTTTAGGGTTAGGGTTAGGGTCAGGTTTAGAGTTGCTGTTAGGGTTAGGGTTATGCTAGAGTTAAGGTTAGGGTTTAGATTAGGGTTAGAGTAAGGGTTAGGTTTAGGTCAGGGTTCGGGCTAGGATGAGGGATAGGTTTAGGCTTAGGGAAAGGGTTAGGGGTTCGTGTGAGGGTTAGTGTTAGGTTTACAGTTAAGCTGATGTTTTAGGGTGTTCCGGTTAGGTTAAGGGTTAGAGTTAGGGTTACGCTAGAGTTAGGGGATAGATTAGGGTTAGGTTTAGTTTTAGGGTTAGGGTCAGGCTTCGGTTTAGGGTGAAGTTCAGGTTAAGGATGAGGGTTAAGGTTTGGGTTAGGGTTAGGCTTAGTGTTAGAGTTAGGTGTTTGGGTGAATGGTAGGATCAGTTTTAGGTTTAGGGTTAGGGTTAAGGTGAAGTTTAAGTTAAGCGTGAGGGTTGAGCTTAGGGTTAGCGTTAGGGGTGGGGGTTAGGGTTAAGGTTAGGATTAAGTTTAGGGTTAAGGTTAGGATTAAGTTTAGGGTTAAGGGTTAGGTTTAGAGTTAGGATTAGGGTTAGTGTTAGGGTTAAGTCATGGATAGGTTCAGGGCTAGGTTAAGGTTAGAGATAGGGTTAGGTTAAGGGTTGGGGTTAGGTTTAGATGTTAGGGTGAGGGTTAGTGCTAGGTTTCCATTTAAGCTCAGTGTGTAGGGTCAGTTTTAGAGTTGGAGTTGGTGTTAGGGTCAGGGTTAGGGTAAAGTTTCGGGTTAGGGTTAGGGTTAGGGATAGCTTTAGGTTTAGGGTTGGGGATACTGTTCGGGGTTAGGGTGAGGGCTGGGCTTAGGGTGAGGTTTAGGTTTACAGTTAAGGTGAGGGTTTAGGGTAATTGTTATGCTTAGTGTTAGAGTTAGGGTTAGGTTTAGGGTTAGGGGAAGTTTCAGTTAATAGTGAGGGTTAGGGCTAAGTTTAGAGTTAGGGTAAGGTTAGTGTTAGGGTTAGGGTTAGGATCGGGGTCAGGTTAGGGTTAAGGCTAGGTTTACGGTAAAGGGTAGGGCTAGGTTGGGGTTAGGGTTAGATTTAGAGTTAGAGTTAGTGCTAGGGTTTACTCTTAGAGTTAGGGTCAGGTTTAGAGTTATTGTTAGGGTTAGGGTTAGGGTAGGGTTAAGGTTAAGTTTCCAGTTAGGGTAAGGGTTAGGTGTAGGTCAGGGTTAGGGTTAGGATGAAGGATAGGGTTAAAGTTAGGGAAAGGGTTAGGGGTTCATGTGAGGGTTAGTGTTAGGTTTACATTAAGCTGATGTTTTAGGGTGTTACTGTTAGTGTTAGTTTTAGAGTCAGGGGTATGGTTAGGGCTAGGTTTAGGGTTAGGGCTAGAGTTTGGGGATAGTTAAGCGTGAGGTTTAGATTTAGGGTTACGGTTATGGTTAGGCTTAGGTTTAGGGTAAAGTTTAGGTTAAGGATGAGGGTTAGGGTTAGGTGCTTGGGTTACGGTTAGGGTTAGGTTTAGGGTTCGACTTAGTGTTAGGTTTAGGGTTAGTTGTTTGGGTCAATGTTAGGGTCAGGTTTAGAGTTAGGGTTCGGTTTAGGGTTAGGGCTAGGGCTAGGGTGAATTTTAAGTTAAGGGTGAGGGTTGAGCCTAGGGTTAGCGTTAGTGGTTACGGTTAGGGTTAAGGATAGGATTAAGTTGAGGGTTAAGCTTAGTTTAAAGTTAGGATTAGGGTTAGTGTTAGGGAAAAGTCATGGTTAGGTTTAGGGTTAGGTTAAGGTTAGAGATGGGGTTAGGTTAAGGGTTGGGGTTAGGTTTAGATGTTAGTGTGAGGGTTAGCGATAGGTTTCCATTTAAGCTGAGTGTGTAGGGTAAGTTTTAGGGTTAGGATTAGGGTAGGGTTAGAGTTAGGTTCAGGGTTAGGGTTAAGTTTAGGGTTAGGGTTAGGTTTCTGGTTGGGGTCAGGGTTAGGGGGAGATTTAGTGTTATGTTTAGTTTTAGGGTTAGGGTTCAGGTGAAGTTTATTTAAGCGAGACGGTTAGGGTTAGGGATTAGGTTTCAGTTTAGGGTCAGGGTTAAGTTTAGGGTTAGGTTTAGGTTTAGGTTTAGGTTTAGGTTTAGGTTTAGGTTTAGTGTTAGTTTGCTTAGGGTTAGGGTTTGAATGAAGTTAGGGTAGGTTTAGGGTTATGGTTCAGGTGAAATTTTGGTTAAGGGTGAGGGTTCGGCTTAGGGTTAGGGTTAGGGGATAGTGTTTCAGTTAGGTTTAGGGTAGAGTTTTAATTAGGGTTAAGTTTCCGGTTAGGGTAAGAGTTAGAGTTACGTTTAGAGTTAAGGTGAGGGTTGTGGGTAAGTGTTACGGTTAGGGTTAGGGTTAGTGTTAGGGTTAGGTTTAATTTTACTGTAGGCTTCAAATTAGGGTTAAGGTTAGGTTAGGGTTAGGGTCAGGGTTAGGATTAGAATTAGTTTTCGGGCGAGGGTTAGGGTCAGAGTTATTGTCAGGGTTAGGTTTCGGGTTACAGGTGGGCCAAGGTTAAGTTTAGGGTTAGGTTTATGGGTAGGGTTTGGGTTAAAGTTAGGCTTAGCTTTAGGTTAGGGATAGGGTGCAGTTTAAGATAGGGTGACGGTTAGGGTTAGGGTTTTGGCTAAGGTTTGGGTTTGTTTTCAGGTTAGTGTTAAGGTTATGTTCAGGATTAGGGTTAAGTTTAGGGGTTGTGTTTAGTTTTAGGGTAAACCTAAAACTTAGTGTTACGGTTAGGGTAAGGGTTGCAGTTTGTGTTAGGCGTTGGGGTTGGGGTGAGGGTTTGGTTGAGGGTTAGGGTTGGGTAGGGTTAGGATTATGGTTATGGTAAAGTGTTAGGGGTTAGAGCTGTAGTTTAGGGTTAGGGTTTGGGGGAGGGTTCCGGTTAGGCATTGTGGTTCTGGTCATGGTTAGGTTTGGTTTAGGGTTAGGGTTAGGTTTAGGATTAGGTTTCGGGTTAGAGTTAGAGATAGGGTTAAGGTTTGGGTTAGGCTTTGGTGTTGGGGTTAGGGTTTTAGTTCGGGTTAGGGTTATCGTTAGGGCTCAGGGGTTTCAGGTTAGGGTTAGGGTTAGGGCTAGCATTAGGTTTAGGTTTTGTGGGATACGGTGAGGGGTTAGGGTGAGGGTTATGGTTAGTTTTACACTTAAGGTGAGGGTTTAGGGTAATTGTTACGGTTACGGCTAGAGTTAGAATTAGGCTTAGGGTTAGGGTGAAGTTTCAGTTAATAGTCGGGGATAGGGTGAATATTAGAGTAGGGTTAAGGTTAGTGTTAGGGTTAGGTACAGCGTTAGGGTTCGGGTAGGGGTAAGGTTAGGTTTAAGGCTAGGTTTACGGTAAAGGGTAGGGCTAGGTTAGGGTTACGTTTAGAGTTGGAGTTAGTGCTAGGATTTAGGGTTAGGGTTAGGGTCAGGTTTAGAGTTGCTGTTAGGGTTAGGGTTATGGTAGAGTTAAGGTTAGGGTTTAGATTAGGGTTAGAGTAAGGGTTAGGTTTAGGTCAGGGTTCGGGCTAGGATGAGGGATAGGTTTAGGCTTAGGAAAAGGGTTAGGGGTTCGTGTGAGGGTCAGTGTTAGGTTTACAGTTAAGCTGATGTTTTAGGGTGTTCCGGTTAGGTTAAGGGTTAGAGTTAGGGTTAGGCCAGAGTTAGGGGATAGATTAGGGTTAGGTTTAGTTTTAGGGTTAGGGTCAGGCTTCGGTTTAGGGTGAAGTTCAGGTTAAGGATGAGGATTAAGGTTTGGGTTAGGGTTAGGCTTAGTGTTAGAGTTAGGTGTTTGGGTGAATGGTAGGATCAGTTTTAGATTTAGGGTTAGGGTTAGTGTTCGGTTTAGGGTTAGGGTTAAGGTGAAGTTTAAGTTAAGCGTGAGGGTTGAGCTTAGGGTTAGCGTTAGGGGTGGGGGTTAGGGTTAAGGTTAGGATTAAGTTTAGGGTTAAGGGTTAGGTTTAGAGTTAGGATTAGGGTTAGTGTTAGGGTTAAGTCATGGTTAGGTTCAGGGCTAGGTTAAGGTTAGAGATAGGGTTAGGTTAAGGGTTGGGGTTAGGTTTAGATGTTAGGGTGAGGGTTAGTGCTAGGTTTCCATTTAAGCTCAGTGTGTAGGGTCAGTTTTAGAGTTGGAGTTGGTGTTAGGGTCAGGGTTAGGGTAAAGTTTCGGGTTAGGGTTAGGGTTAGGGATAGCTTTAGGTTTAGGGTTGGGGATACGGTTCGGGGTTAGGGTGAGGGTTGGGCTTAGGGTGAGGTTTAGGTTTACAGTTAAGGTGAGGGTTTAGGGTAATTGTTATGCTTAGTGTTAGAGTTAGGGTTAGGGTTAGGGTTAGGGGAAGTTTTAGTTAATAGTGAGGGTTAGGGCTAAGTTTAGAGTTAGGGTAAGGTTAGTGTTAGGGTTAGGGTTAGGATCGGGGTCAGGTTAGGGTTAAGGCTAGGTTTACGGTAAAGGGTAGGGCTAGGTTGGGGTTAGGGTTAGGTTTAGAGTTAGAGCTAGTGCTAGGGTTTACTCTTAGAGTTAGGATCAGGTTTAGAGTTATTGTTAGGGTTAGGGTTAGGGTAGGGTTAAGGTTAAGTTACCAGTTAGGGTAAGGGTTAGGTTTAGGTCAGGGTTAGGGTTAGGATGAGGGGTAGGGTTAAAGTTAGGGAAAGGGTTAGGGGTTCATGTGAGGGTTAGTGTTAGGTTTACATTAAGCTGATGTTTTAGGGTGTTACTGTTAGTGTTAGTTTTAGAGTCAGGGGTACGGTTAGGGCTAGGTTTAGGGTTAGGGCTAGAGTTAGGGGAGAGTTAAGCGTGAGGTTTAGTTTTAGGGTTACGGTTATGGTTAGGCTTAGGTTTAGGGTAAAGTTTCGGTTAAGGATGAGGGTTAGGGTTAGGTGTTTGGGTTAAGGTTAGGGTTAGGTTTAGGGTTCGACTTAGTGTTAGGTTTAGGGTTAGTTGTTTGGGTCAATGTTAGGGTCAGGTTTAGGGTTAGGTTTAGGGTTAGAGTTCGGTTTAGGGTTAGGGCTAGGGCTAGGGTGAATTTTAAGTTAAGGGTGAGGGTTGAGCTCAGGGTTAGCGTTAGTGGTTAGGGTTAGGGTTAAGGATAGGATTAAGTTGAGGGTTAAGCTTAGGTTTAAAGTTAGGATTAGGGTTAGTGTTAGGGTTAAGTCATGGTTAGGTTTAGGGCTAGATTAAGGTTAGAGATGGGGTTAGGTTAAAGGTTGGGGTTAGGTTTAGATGTTAGTGTGAGGGTTAGCGATAGGTTTCCATTTAAGCTGAGTGTGTAGGGTAAGTTTTAGGGTTAGGATTAGGGTAGGGTTAGAGTTAGGTTCAGGGTTAGGGTTAAGTTTAGGGTTAGGGTTAGGTTTCTGGTTGGGGTCAGGGTTAGGGGGAGATTTAGTGTTATGTTTAGTTTTAGGGTTAGGGTTCGGGTGAAGTTTATTTAAGCGAGACGGTTAGGGTTAGGGATTAGGTTTCAGCTTAGGGTCAGGGTTAAGTTTAGGGTTAGGTTTAGGTTTAGGTTTAGTGTTAGTTTGCTTAGGGTTAGGGTTTGAATGAAGTTAGGGTAGGTTTAGGGTTATGGTTCAGGTGAAATTTTGGTTAAGGGTGAGATTTGGCTTAGGGTTAGGGTTAGGGGATAGTGTTTCAGTTAGGTTTAGGGTAGAGTTTTAATTAGGGTTAAGTTTCCGGTTAGGGTAAGAGTTAGAGTTACGTTTAGAGTTAAGGTGAGGGTTGTGGGTAAGTGTTACGGTTAGGGTTAGGGTTAGTGTTAGGGTTAGGTTTAATTTTACTGTAGGCTTCAAATTAGGGTTAAGGTTAGGTTAGGGTTAGGGTCAGGGTTAGGATTAGAATTAGTTTTCGGGCGAGGGTTAGGGTCAGAGTTATTGTCAGGGTTAGGTTTCGGGTTACAGGTGGGCCAAGGTTAAGTTTAGGGTTCGGTTTATGGGTAAGGTTTGGGTTAAAGTTAGGCTTAGCTTTCGGTTAGGGATAGGGTGCAGTTTAAGATAGGGTGACGGTTAGGGTTAGGGTTTTGGCTAAGGTTTGGGTTTGTTTTCAGGTTAGTGTTAAGGTTATGTTCAGGATTAGGGTGAAGTTTAGGGGTTGTGTTTAGTTTTAGGGTAAACCTAAATCTTAGTGTTACGGTTAGGGTAAGGGTTGCAGTTTGTGTTAGGCGTTGGGGTTGGGGTGAGGGTTTGGTTGAGGGTTAGGGTTTGGTAGGGTTAGGATTATGGTTATGGTAAAGTGTTAGGGGTTAGAGCTGTAGTTTAGGGTTAGGGTTTGGGGGAGGGTTCCGGTTAGGCATTGTGGTTCTGGTCATGGTTAGGTTTGGTTTAGGGTTAGGGTTAGGTTTAGGATTAGGTTTCGGGTTAGAGTTAGAGATAGGGTTAAGGTTTGGGTTAGGCTTTGGTGTTGGGGTTAGGGTTTTAGTTCGGGTTAGGGTTATCGTTAGGGCTCAGGGGTTTCAGGTTAGGGTTAGGGTTAGGGCTAGCGTTAGGTTTAGGTTTTGTGGGATACGGTGAGGGGTTAGGGTGAGGGTTATGGTTAGTTTTACACTTAAGGTGAGGGTTTAGGGTAATTGTTACGGTTACGGCTAGAGTTAGAATTAGGCTTAGGGTTAGGGTGAAGTTTCAGTTAATAGTCGGGGATAGGGTGAATATTAGAGTAGGGTTAAGGTTAGTGTTAGGGTTAGGTATAGCGTTAGGGTTCGGGTAGGGGTAAGGCTAGGTTTAAGGCTAGGTTTACGGTAAAGGGTAGGGCTAGGTTAGGGTTACGTTTAGAGTTGGAGTTAGTGCTAGGGTCTAGGGTTAGGGTTAGGGTCAGGTTTAGAGTTAGTGTTAGGGTTAGGGTTATGGTAGAGTTAAGGTTAGGGTTTAGATTAGGGTTAGAGTAAGGGTTAGGTTTAGGTCAGGGTTCGGGCTAGGATGAGGGATAGGTTTAGGCTTAGGGAAAGGGTTAGGGGTTCGTGTGAGGGTTAGTGTTAGGTTTACAGTTAAGCTGATGTTTTAGGGTGTTCCGGTTAGGTTAAGGGTTAGAGTTAGGGTTAGGCTAGAGTTAGGGGATAGATTAGGGTTAGGTTTAGTTTTAGGGTTAGTGTCAGGCTTCGGTTTAGGGTGAAGTTCAGGTTAAGGATGAGGATTAAGGTTTGGGTTAGGGTTAGGCTTAGTGTTAGAGTTAGGTGTTTGGGTGAATGGTAGGATCAGTTTTAGGTTTAGGGTTAGGGTTAGTGTTCGGTTTAGGGTTAGGGTTAAGGTGAAGTTTAAGTTAAGCGTGAGGGTTGAGCTTAGGGTTAGCGTTAGGGGTGGGGGTTAGGGTTAAGGTTAGGATTAAGTTTAGGGTTAAGGGTTAGGTTTAGAGTTAGGATTAGGGTTAGTGTTAGGGTTAAGTCATGGTTAGGTTCAGGGCTAGGTTAAGGTTAGAGATAGGGTTAGGTTAAGGGTTGGGGTTAGGTTTAGATGTTAGGGTGAGGGTTAGTGCTAGGTTTCCATTTAAGCTCAGTGTGTAGGGTCAGTTTTAGAGTTGGAGTTGGTGTTAGGGTCAGGGTTAGGGTAAAGTTTCGGGTTAGGGTTAGGGTTAGGGATAGCTTAAGGTTTAGGGTTGGGGATAAGGTTCGGGGTTAGGGTGAGGGTTGGGCTTAGGGTGAGGTTTAGGTTTACAGTTAAGGTGAGGGTTTAGGGTAATTGTTATGCTTAATGTTAGAGTTAGGGTTAGGGTTAGGGGAAGTTTCAGTTCATAGTGAGGGTTAGGGCTAAGTTTAGAGTTAGGGTAAGGTTAGTGTTAGGGTTAGGGTTAGGATCGGGGTCAGGTTAGGGTTAAGGCTAGGTTTACGGTAAAGGGTAGGGCTAGGTTGGGGTTAGGGTTAGGTTTAGAGTTAGAGATAGTGCTAGGGTTTACTGTTAGAGTTAGGGTCAGGTTTAGAGTTATTGTTAGGGTTAGGGTTAGGGTAGGGTTAAGGTTAAGTTTCCAGTTAGGGTAAGGGTTAGGTTTAGGTCAGGGTTAGGGTTAGGATGAGGGGTAGGGTTAAAGTTAGGGAAAGGGTTAGGGGTTCATGTGAGGGTTAGTGTTAGGTTTACATTAAGCTGATGTTTTAGGGTGTTACTGTTAGTGTTAATTTTAGAGTCAGGGGTACGGTTAGGGCTAGGTTTAGGGTTAGGGCTAGAGTTAGGGGAGAGTTAAGCGTGAGGTTTAGTTTTAGGGTTACGGTTATGGTTAGGCTTAGGTTTAGGGTAAAGTTTAGGTTAAGGATGAGGGTTAGGGTTAGGTGTTTGGGTTAAGGTTAGGGTTAGGTTTAGGGTTCGACTTAGTGTTAGGTTTAGGGTTAGTTGTTTGGGCCAATGTTAGGGTCAGTTTTTGAGTTAGGGTTCGGTTTAGGGTTAGGGCTAGGGCTAGGGGGAAGTTTAAGTTAAGGGTGAGTGTTGAGCTTAGGGTTAGCGTTAGTGGTTAGGGTTAGGGTTAAGGATAGGATTAAGTTGAGGGTTAAGCTTAGGTGTAAAGTTAGGATTAGGGTTAGTGTTAGGGTTAAGTCATGGTTAGGTTTAGGGCTAGGTTAAGGTTAGAGATGGGGTTAGGTTAAGGGTTGGGGTTAGGTTTAGATGTTAGTGTGAGGGTTAGCGATAGGTTTCCATTTAAGCTGAGTGTGTAGGGTAAGTTTTAGAATTAGGATTAGGGTAGGGTTAGAGTTAGGTTCAGGGTTAGGGTTAACTTTAGGGTTAGGGTTAGGTTTCTGGTTGGGGGCAGGGTTAGGGGGAGATTTAGTGTTATGTTTAGTTTTAGGGTTAGGGTTCGGGTGAAGTTTATTTAAGCGAGACGGTTAGGGTTAGGGGTTAGGTTTCAGCTTAGGGTCAGGGTTAAGCTTAGGTTTAGGTTTAGGTTTAGTGTTAGTTTGCTTAGGGTTAGGGTTTGAATGAAGTTAGGGTCGGTTTAGGGTTATGGTTCAGGTGAAATTGTGGTTAAGGGTGAGGGTTCGGCTTAGGGTTAGGGTTAGGGGATAGTGTTTCAGTTAGGTTTAGGGTAGAGTTTTAATTAGGGTTAAGTTTCCGGTTAGGGTAAGAGTTAGAGTTACGTTTAGAGTTAAGGTGAGGGTTGTGGGTAAGTGTTACGGTTAGGGTTAGGGTTAGTGTTAGGGTTAGGTTTAATTTTACTGTAGGCTTCAAATTAGGGTTAAGGTTAGGTTAGGGTTAGGGTCAGGGTTAGGATTAGAATTAGTTTTCGGGCGAGGGTTAGGGTCAGAGTTATTGTCAGGGTTAGGTTTCGGGTTACAGGTGGGCCAAGGTTAAGTTTAGGGTTAGGTTTATGGGTAGGGTTTGGGTTAAAGTTAGGCTTAGCTTTAGGTTAGGGATAGGGTGCAGTTTAAGATAGGGTGACGGTTAGGGTTAGGGTTTTGGCTAAGGTTTGGGTTTGTTTTCAGGTTAGTGTTAAGGTTATGTTCAGGATTAGGGTTAAGTTTAGGGGTTGTGTTTAGTTTTAGGGTAAACCTAAAACTTAGTGTTACGGTTAGGGTAAGGGTTGCAGTTTGTGTTAGGCGTTGGGGTTGGGGTGAGGGTTTGGTTGAGGGTTAGGGTTGGGTAGGGTTAGGATTATGGTTATGGTAAAGTGTTAGGGGTTAGAGCTGTAGTTTAGGGTTAGGGTTTGGGGGAGGGTTCCGGTTAGGCATTGTGGTTCTGGTCATGGTTAGGTTTGGTTTAGGGTTAGGGTTAGGTTTAGGATTAGGTTTCGGGTTAGAGTTAGAGATAGGGTTAAGGTTTGGGTTAGGCTTTGGTGTTGGGGTTAGGGTTTTAGTTCGGGTTAGGGTTATCGTTAGGGCTCAGGGGTTTCAGGTTAGGGTTAGGGTTAGGGCTAGCATTAGGTTTAGGTTTTGTGGGATACGGTGAGGGGTTAGGGTGAGGGTTATGGTTAGTTTTACACTTAAGGTGAGGGTTTAGGGTAATTGTTACGGTTACGGCTAGAGTTAGAATTAGGCTTAGGGTTAGGGTGAAGTTTCAGTTAATAGTCGGGGATAGGGTGAATATTAGAGTAGGGTTAAGGTTAGTGTTAGGGTTAGGTACAGCGTTAGGGTTCGGGTAGGGGTAAGGTTAGGTTTAAGGCTAGGTTTACGGTAAAGGGTAGGGCTAGGTTAGGGTTACGTTTAGAGTTGGAGTTAGTGCTAGGATTTAGGGTTAGGGTTAGGGTCAGGTTTAGAGTTGCTGTTAGGGTTAGGGTTATGGTAGAGTTAAGGTTAGGGTTTAGATTAGGGTTAGAGTAAGGGTTAGGTTTAGGTCAGGGTTCGGGCTAGGATGAGGGATAGGTTTAGGCTTAGGAAAAGGGTTAGGGGTTCGTGTGAGGGTCAGTGTTAGGTTTACAGTTAAGCTGATGTTTTAGGGTGTTCCGGTTAGGTTAAGGGTTAGAGTTAGGGTTAGGCCAGAGTTAGGGGATAGATTAGGGTTAGGTTTAGTTTTAGGGTTAGGGTCAGGCTTCGGTTTAGGGTGAAGTTCAGGTTAAGGATGAGGATTAAGGTTTGGGTTAGGGTTAGGCTTAGTGTTAGAGTTAGGTGTTTGGGTGAATGGTAGGATCAGTTTTAGATTTAGGGTTAGGGTTAGTGTTCGGTTTAGGGTTAGGGTTAAGGTGAAGTTTAAGTTAAGCGTGAGGGTTGAGCTTAGGGTTAGCGTTAGGGGTGGGGGTTAGGGTTAAGGTTAGGATTAAGTTTAGGGTTAAGGGTTAGGTTTAGAGTTAGGATTAGGGTTAGTGTTAGGGTTAAGTCATGGTTAGGTTCAGGGCTAGGTTAAGGTTAGAGATAGGGTTAGGTTAAGGGTTGGGGTTAGGTTTAGATGTTAGGGTGAGGGTTAGTGCTAGGTTTCCATTTAAGCTCAGTGTGTAGGGTCAGTTTTAGAGTTGGAGTTGGTGTTAGGGTCAGGGTTAGGGTAAAGTTTCGGGTTAGGGTTAGGGTTAGGGATAGCTTTAGGTTTAGGGTTGGGGATACGGTTCGGGGTTAGGGTGAGGGTTGGGCTTAGGGTGAGGTTTAGGTTTACAGTTAAGGTGAGGGTTTAGGGTAATTGTTATGCTTAGTGTTAGAGTTAGGGTTAGGGTTAGGGTTAGGGGAAGTTTTAGTTAATAGTGAGGGTTAGGGCTAAGTTTAGAGTTAGGGTAAGGTTAGTGTTAGGGTTAGGGTTAGGATCGCGGTCAGGTTAGGGTTAAGGCTAGGTTTACGGTAAAGGGTAGGGCTAGGTTGGGGTTAGGGTTAGGTTTAGAGTTAGAGCTAGTGCTAGGATTTACTCTTAGAGTTAGGATCAGGTTTAGAGTTATTGTTAGGGTTAGGGTTAGGGTAGGGTTAAGGTTAAGTTACCAGTTAGGGTAAGGGTTAGGTTTAGGTCAGGGTTAGGGTTAGGATGAGGGGTAGGGTTAAAGTTAGGGAAAGGGTTAGGGGTTCATGTGAGGGTTAGTGTTAGGTTTACATTAAGCTGATGTTTTAGGGTGTTACTGTTAGTGTTAGTTTTAGAGTCAGGGGTACGGTTAGGGCTAGGTTTAGGGTTAGGGCTAGAGTTAGGGGAGAGTTAAGCGTGAGGTTTAGTTTTAGGGTTACGGTTATGGTTAGGCTTAGGTTTAGGGTAAAGTTTAGGTTAAGGATGAGGGTTAGGGTTAGGTGTTTGGGTTAAGGTTAGGGTTAGGTTTAGGGTTCGACTTAGTGTTAGGTTTAGGGTTAGTTGTTTGGGTCAATGTTAGGGTCAGGTTTAGGGTTAGGTTTAGGGTTAGAGTTCGGTTTAGGGTTAGGGCTAGGGCTAGGGTGAATTTTAAGTTAAGGGTGAGGGTTGAGCTCAGGGTTAGCGTTAGTGGTTAGGGTTAGGGTTAAGGATAGGATTAAGTTGAGGGTTAAGCTTAGGTTTAAAGTTAGGATTAGGGTTAGTGTTAGGGTTAAGTCATGGTTAGGTTTAGGGCTAGATTAAGGTTAGAGATGGGGTTAGGTTAAAGGTTGGGGTTAGGTTTAGATGTTAGTGTGAGGGTTAGCGATAGGTTTCCATTTAAGCTGAGTGTGTAGGGTAAGTTTTAGGGTTAGGATTAGGGTAGGGTTAGAGTTAGGTTCAGGGTTAGGGTTAAGTTTAGGGTTAGGGTTAGGTTTCTGGTTGGGGTCAGGGTTAGGGGGAGATTTAGTGTTATGTTTAGTTTTAGGGTTAGGGTTCGGGTGAAGTTTATTTAAGCGAGACGGTTAGGGTTAGGGATTAGGTTTCAGCTTAGGGTCAGGGTTAAGTTTAGGGTTAGGTTTAGGTTTAGGTTTAGTGTTAGTTTGCTTAGGGTTAGGGTTTGAATGAAGTTAGGGTAGGTTTAGGGTTATGGTTCAGGTGAAATTTTGGTTAAGGGTGAGATTTGGCTTAGGGTTAGGGTTAGGGGATAGTGTTTCAGTTAGGTTTAGGGTAGAGTTTTAATTAGGGTTAAGTTTCCGGTTAGGGTAAGAGTTAGAGTTACGTTTAGAGTTAAGGTGAGGGTTGTGGGTAAGTGTTACGGTTAGGGTTAGGGTTAGTGTTAGGGTTAGGTTTAATTTTACTGTAGGCTTCAAATTAGGGTTAAGGTTAGGTTAGGGTTAGGGTCAGGGTTAGGATTAGAATTAGTTTTCGGGCGAGGGTTAGGGTCAGAGTTATTGTCAGGGTTAGGTTTCGGGTTACAGGTGGGCCAAGGTTAAGTTTAGGGTTCGGTTTATGGGTAAGGTTTGGGTTAAAGTTAGGCTTAGCTTTCGGTTAGGGATAGGGTGCAGTTTAAGATAGGGTGACGGTTAGGGTTAGGGTTTTGGCTAAGGTTTGGGTTTGTTTTCATGTTAGTGTTAAGGTTATGTTCAGGATTAGGGTGAAGTTTAGGGGTTGTGTTTAGTTTTAGGGTAAACCTAAATCTTAGTGTTACGGTTAGGGTAAGGGTTGCAGTTTGTGTTAGGCGTTGGGGTTGGGGTGAGGGTTTGGTTGAGGGTTAGGGTTTGGTAGGGTTAGGATTATGGTTATGGTAAAGTGTTAGGGGTTAGAGCTGTAGTTTAGGGTTAGGGTTTGGGGGAGGGTTCCGGTTAGGCATTGTGGTTCTGGTCATGGTTAGGTTTGGTTTAGGGTTAGGGTTAGGTTTAGGATTAGGTTTCGGGTTAGAGTTAGAGATAGGGTTAAGGTTTGGGTTAGGCTTTGGTGTTGGGGTTAGGGTTTTAGTTCGGGTTAGGGTTATCGTTAGGGCTCAGGGGTTTCAGGTTAGGGTTAGGGTTAGGGCTAGCGTTAGGTTTAGGTTTTGTGGGATACGGTGAGGGGTTAGGGTGAGGGTTATGGTTAGTTTTACACTTAAGGTGAGGGTTTAGGGTAATTGTTACGGTTACGGCTAGAGTTAGAATTAGGCTTAGGGTTAGGGTGAAGTTTCAGTTAATAGTCGGGGATAGGGTGAATATTAGAGTAGGGTTAAGGTTAGTGTTAGGGTTAGGTATAGCGTTAGGGTTCGGGTAGGGGTAAGGCTAGGTTTAAGGCTAGGTTTACGGTAAAGGGTAGGGCTAGGTTAGGGTTACGTTTAGAGTTGGAGTTAGTGCTAGGGTCTAGGGTTAGGGTTAGGGTCAGGTTTAGAGTTAGTGTTAGGGTTAGGGTTATGGTAGAGTTAAGGTTAGGGTTTAGATTAGGGTTAGAGTAAGGGTTAGGTTTAGGTCAGGGTTCGGGCTAGGATGAGGGATAGGTTTAGGCTTAGGGAAAGGGTTAGGGGTTCGTGTGAGGGTTAGTGTTAGGTTTACAGTTAAGCTGATGTTTTAGGGTGTTCCGGTTAGGTTAAGGGTTAGAGTTAGGGTTAGGCTAGAGTTAGGGGATAGATTAGGGTTAGGTTTAGTTTTAGGGTTAGTGTCAGGCTTCGGTTTAGGGTGAAGTTCAGGTTAAGGATGAGGATTAAGTTTTGGGTTAGGGTTAGGCTTAGTGTTAGAGTTAGGTGTTTGGGTGAATGGTAGGATCAGTTTTAGGTTTAGGGTTAGGGTTAGTGTTCGGTTTAGGGTTAGGGTTAAGGTGAAGTTTAAGTTAAGCGTGAGGGTTGAGCTTAGGGTTAGCGTTAGGGGTGGGGGTTAGGGTTAAGGTTAGGATTAAGTTTAGGGTTAAGGGTTAGGTTTAGTGTTAGGATTAGGGTTAGTGTTAGGGTTAAGTCATGGATAGGTTCAGGGCTAGGTTAAGGTTAGAGATAGGGTTAGGTTAAGGGTTGGGGTTAGGTTTAGATGTTAGGGTGAGGGTTGGTGCCGGGTTTCCATTTAATCTGAGTGTGTAGGGTAACTTTTAGGGTTAGGATTGGGGTTAGAGTTAGAGGTACGGTCAGGAATAAGTTAATTTTAGGGTTCGGGTTAGGTTTATGGTTATGTTTAGGGTTATGGTAGGAGTTTGGGGAGATTTATTATTATGTTTAGCTTTAGGGTTAGGGTTAGTGGGAGACCGTGTTTTTTTTACTGTTAGGATTAGGGTTTTGGTGAAGTTTATATTAACGTGGTTGTTAGGGGTTATGGTTAAGTTTCATATTAGGGTCAGGGTAAGGGTTAGGTTTAGGGTTATATTTTGGTAGGGTTGGAATTATGGTTAATGGTAAGGTGTCCAGGGTTAGAGGTGTTGTTTACGGTTAGCATTTGGGTGAGGATTCCGGTTAGTTATTGTGGTGCTGGTCACTGTTATGTTTGGTACAGGGTTAGGGTTAGGTGCTTTCCCAATCATTTAAAGCTAAGACTATGTACTCGCTCCTCTGGAAGGATAAAACCACTGTGATGAAGTTTTTCAGATGAAGCCTTGCGTTTGCAAGAGGCAATGAGGAAGGACAAAAAGATTCTATCCTTATGCCTGCTTTGCTCAGAGGAGTGGATGAAGTCAGGGACTTCTCCCTTTCACTGAGAAACATACAGGCTGCTGTTCCCTGTGCACTCTCTTCTTTGGAAAAGAGTCTGCAGTTACACACTTTGAACTGTGGAAAGGCACCGGAGTTTCTTAGGATTTCCCCAGGCGCTTTGTTTTCCCTGGGCCAAAAGGAGCCTTCACAATAGCTTAACGCTAACACTGCATACTCCTTCCACTTCCAGAACACGACTACCTCGAGGCGGTTCTATCTAACCCTAATGCTAAACCGAACCCTAAGCCTAACCCTAAACTTAACCCTTAACCTGACCCTAACATTATCCCAAACACCTATCCTGAATACTCACCCAAACCCTCATCCTTAACCTAAACTTCACCCTAAACCTAAAGCTAACCCTAACCCTAAACCTAAATTAACCCTAAACTATCCCCTAACTGTAGCCCTAACACTAAACCTAACCCTAGCCATAATTCTAAGCCTAACCCTAACTGTAACACTCTAAAACATCAGATTAACTGTAAGCCTAACACTAACCCTCATACGAACCTTTAACCCTTTCTCTAGCCCTAACCCTATCCCTAATCTTAACCTAAACCTGACTTAAACCTAACCTGTACCGTAAGCCTAAACTTAACCCTAATCTTAAATCTACCCTAACAGTAACCCTAAACCTACCAATAACTCTAAACCTGACCCTAACCCTAAACCTAAACCCTAGCAGTAACTCTAACTCTAAACCTAACCCTCTCCCTAACCTAGCCCTACCCTTTACCGTAAACATAACCTGAACGCTACCTTACCCCTACCCTAACACTAACACTAACCCTAACACTAACCTTAAACCTAACACTAACCTTAAACCTAACACTAACCTTAACTCTAACCCTCACTATTTTCTGAAACTTCACCCTCATCCTAACCCTAACTCTAACTCTGACTGTAACAATTAACCTAAACCCAAAACTTAACTGTAAAACTAACTCTAACCCTCACTCTAAGCCTTAACCTTTTCCCCAACCCTAAGCCTAACGCTATCCCTAAACTTATCCTTAACCCTAACCCTAATATGAACAGTAACTCTAATCTAACCCTAACATTAACCCTAAACTTAAGCCTACCCTAACCATAAGGATAATCCTAGGCCTAACACACTAAACCTACTGTCTAACACTAACTAAAATCCTAACCCTATACTAACCATTGTCTTAACCCTCACCCGTAACCCAAACTTCATACTAATGCTAAACCTAACCCTAAACATAACCGCAACCCTAACCCGAACCCTAAACCTAACCTTAACACTAACATGAACACAAACCCAAACTCTAGCAGTAACAATAAAAATAACCCTGCCACTATCCTAAACTTCATCCAAACCCTAACCCTAACATTAACCCTAAACCTAAACCTAACCCAAACCTTATCCTTAAAGATAACTCTAACCATAATGCTAGTCCATATGTAACCTTAATCCTAACCCTTACAATAGCCCTGAACCTAACCCTAAACCCAATCTTAATCCTAAACCTAGACCTAAACCTAACCCTAACCCTAACTTTAACCTTGACCCTAAATAGAACACCAACTCTAATCCTATACCTGGACCTAAACCTAAATATTGCCCTACACCTAACCATAAACCTAAACCTAACCCTAACTCTAACCCTAATGATGACACTTACCCTAAACCCTCACCTTAACTGTAAAGTTAACCGTAACCCTCACTCTAACCCCTAACCATATCCCCCAAACCTAACCCTAACACTATCCCTAAACCTAACCCTAACACTAACGTGAAACCCTGAGCCCTAATGATAACCCTAACCCTAACCCAAACCCTAACCCTTAACACCAAAGCCTAACCCAAACCTTAACCCTAACTCTCACCCTAACTCGAACACTAACCTGAAACCTAATCATAAACCTAACCGTAACCCTAAACCAAACCTAACCATGGCGAGAACCACAATGCTTACCGGAACCCTCACCCAAACCCTAACCCTAAACTACACTTCTAACCCCAACACCTTACCATGACCATAATCCTAACCCTACCCAACCCTAACCATAAACATAACCCTCACCCCAACCACAACGCCTAACACAAACCGTAACCCTGACTGTTAATTTAATGTAACCCTAACCTAAAATCTAACCCTGACCATAAAACTAAACAGAACCTGTAAACTTAACCCTAACCCTAAACATAACCTTAACACTAACCTCAAAACGAACCCAAAGCTTAGCCATAACCCTAACCCTCACCCTATCTTAAACTTCACCATATCCCTAAACTAAAACTAACCCTAACTTGAACCTTCAAGAAAAAAAAAACCCACCCCTAAACCTAACCCTAACCTTAACCTTAACCCACTTGTGACCCTAAACCGAACCCATACAATATCTCTGACCCTAACCCTCGCCCTAAACCTAATCCTAACCCTGACCCTAACCCTAACCTAACCTTAACCTAACTTTAAGCCTACCATAAACTTACACGTAACACTAACCCCTAACCCTAACTCTAACCATAACCCTAGCCCTAACAGTAACACCCAAAACATTCAACTTAACTGTAAACTTAACTCTAACTCTTACCCTAACCCTAAACTTAACCCGATATATAACCCTACCCTAAACCTAACAGAAACACTAACCCCTAACCATAACTCTAACCCTAATCCTTAGCCAAAACCTAAACTTAACCCTAAACCTAAACACTCACCCTAACTGTAACCCTAACCCTAAACCAAACCCTCACCCTTAACCAAAATTTCACACTAACCATAACACTAAACCTACCCTAACTTCATTCAAACCCTAACTTCATTCAAACCCTAACCCTAAACAAAACTAAAACTAACCCTAACACTAACCCCAACCCGAAACCTAAACATAAACCCAACCCTGACCCTAACCTGAATCCTAACCCCTAACCCTAAACCTCACGCTTAACATAAACTTCATGCTAACCCTAAACCTAAAACTAAAAAAAGAAAACTAAACATAACACCAAATCTCCCCGACCATGACCCTAACCCTAATCCTAAGCATAAACCTAACCCTAACCCTAACTCTATCCCTAACCCTAACCGTAACACCCTAAAACATCAGCTTATCTGTAAACCTAACACTAACCCTCACCCGAACCCCTAACTCTTTCACCAACCCTAACCCTATCCCTAATCCTAGCCCTAACCCTGACCTAAACCTAATCCTTACCCTAACCCTAAACTTAACCCTAACCTTAACTCTACCCAAACCCTAACACTAATCCTAACATTAACTCTAAACCTGACCCAAACCCTAACCCTAAACCCTAGCACTAACTCTAAACCTAACCCTAACCCTAACCCTAGCCTACCACTACCCTTTACTGTAAACCTAGCCTTAACCCTAACCTGACCCCTACCCTAACCTTAACCCTAAACCTAACCCTAACACTAACTTTAACCCTAACTCTAAGCTAAACCCTAGCCCCCACTATTAACTGAAACTTCACCCTGACACTAACTCGAACTCTAACCCTAACCATAAAAATTACCCCAAACCCTCACATTAACTGTAAACCTAAACCTAACCCTCACCATAACCCCAAACCTCACCCTAACCCCTAACTGTATTCCCAACCCTAAAGTTAATGCTATACCTAACCCTAAGCCTAACATGAACAGTAACCCTAATCTACCACTAACCCTAACATTAACCCTAAACTTAACCCTACTCTAACCATAAACCTAACCCTAACACCCTAAACCTAACCTCTAACACTAACTATAATCCTAAACCTAATCCTAAACCTTATCCTATCCCTCACCCTTAACCTAAACTTCACACTAACCATAAACCTAAAACTAACCCTGCCGCTAAACATAACCCCTAATCCTAAACCGGACCCTAAACCTAACCTTAACACTAACCTGAACACAAACCCAAACTCTAGCCCTAACCCTAAAAGTAACCCTCACCTTATGCTAAACTTCATCCAAACCCTAACCCTGACCTTAACCCTAAACCTAAACCTAACCCAAACCCTAACCTTAAACCTGACTCTAACCATAAAGCTAGTCCATCTGTAACCCTAAACCTAAGCCTTACAATAGCCCTGAACCTAACCCTAAACCTACTCCTAATCCTAACCCTAAACCGAACTCTAACCTTGACCCTAAATAGAACACTAACTCTAACCCTAAACCTGGACTTAAACCTAAAACTTACCCTACACCTAACCCTAACCCTAACTCTAACTCTAACCCAATCATAACCCTTACCCTAAAACCTCACCTTAACTGTAAAACTAGCCGTAACCCTCACTCTAACCCCTAACCGTATCCCCAAAACCTAACCCTAATGCTATCCCTAACCCCTGAAACCTAACCCTAATGCTGTCCCTAACACTAACCTGAAACCCCTGAGCCCTAATGATAACCCTAACCCAAACCCTAACCCCAACACCAAACCCTAACCCTAACTCTAACTCTAACCTGAAATCTAATCATAAACCTAACCCTAACCCTAAACCAAACCTAACCATGGCCAGAACCACAATGCCTAACCAAAACCCTCACCCAAACCCTAACCCTAAACTACACCTCTAACCCCTAACATCTTACCATAACCATAATCCTAACCCTACCCAACCCTAACCCTAATCCTCACCCCAACCACAATGCCTAACACAAACCGTAACCCTATCCCTAACCGTAACACTGAACTTAAACCTAACCGAAAATCTACCCCTAACCGTAAAAGTAAACAGAACCCATAAACTTAATCCTAACCCTAAACATAACCATAATACTAATCTGAAAAACTCAACCAAATCTTCAATAACCCTCACCCTATCTTAAACTTCAAAAAAAAATTATTATTTTTATCTAAAACTTCACTCTATCCCTAATCCAAAGCTCACCCTAAGTATAACCCTAACCCTAACCCTAACCTTAACCTTGGCCCACCTGTAACCCTAAACCTAACCCTTAAAATAACACTGACCCTAACCCTCACCCTAAACCTAATCTAATCCTAACACTGACCCTAAACCTAACCAAACCTTAACCTAACTTTACCCTACCATAAACTTAAACCTAACCCTAACCCGTATCCTTAACTCTAACCCTAACCCTAGCCCTAACCTAACCCTAACCCTAACCCTAACCCTAACCATAACAATTACCCAAACCCTCACCTTAACTCTAAACATAACTCTAACTCTTAACCTAAACCTAAATATAACCCTACCCTAAACCTAACCAAAACACTAACACCTAACTCTAAACCTAAACCTGAGCTTTAGCCTAAACCTAACCTTAACGCTAAACCTAACCCTAACCACTAACCCTAAATCTAGCCCTAACCCTAAGTCTGACCCTGTACCGAAACCTCACCCTTAACCAAAACTTCACCCTAACCATAACCCTAAACCTACCCTAACTTCATGCAAACCCTAACCCTAACCAAAACTAAAACAAACCGTAAACCTAACCCTAACCCTGACCCTAACCTGGACCCTAACCCCTAACCCTAACCCTCATGCTTAACAGAAACTTCACCCTAACCCTAACCCTAAAATTAAACATAACACGAAATCTCCCCCTGATCCTGACCCTAACCCTAATCCTAACCATAAACCTAACCCTAACCCTAAACTTAAACCTAACCCTGAAACTAACTCTAAGTCTAATCCTAATCCTAACCCTAAATCTTAACCTACCCACTCAGCTTAAATGGAAACCTGGCACTAACCCTCACCCTAACCCCAACCCTTAACCTAACCCATTCTCTAACCTTAACCTAGCCCTAAACCGAACCATGACTTAAACCTAACACTCACCCTAAACCTAACTTTAACCCTAAACCTAATCCTAAACTTAACCCTAATCCTAACTGCTAACCCTAAGACTAAGCTCAAACCTCACCCTTAACTTAAACTTCACCCTAACCCTAACCCTAAACCGAACCCTAACCCTAACTCTAAACCTGACCCTAACATTAATACAAACACCTAACCCTAACCCTAACACTAAGCCGAACCCTAAACCTAACCCGAACCTTAACCGGAACACCGAACCCTAACCCTCATCCTTAACATAAACTTCATCATAAACAGAAGCCTAACGTTAACCCTAAAACTAAACCTAAACCTAAAAACAAAAAAATAACCTAAACTATCCCCTAAATCTAGCCCTAACGCTAAACCTATTCCTAACACTAACTCTAACACTGACCCTAACCGTAACACTGAAAATATCAGCTTAGGTGTAAACCTAACACTAACCCTCACACGAACCCCTAACCCTTTCCCTAACCCTAACCCTATCCCTAATCCTCACAGTAACCCTGACCTAAACCTAACCCTTACCCTAACGCTAAACTTACCCTTAACCTTAACTCTACCCTAAACCTAACAAAAACTCTAAACCTGACTCTACCCCTTACCCTAAACCCTAGCACTAACTCTAACTCTAAACCTAAACCTAACCCTAACCTAGCCCTACCCTTTACTGTAAACCTAGCCTTAACCCTAACCTTACCCTTACCCTAACACTAGCCCTAACACTAACCTTAACCCTAACTCTAATCTTAACCCTAACCCTTACCCTAACCCTCACTATTAACTTAAACTTCAACCTAACCCTAACCCAAACTCTAACTGGAACCCTAACTATAACACTTACCCTAAGCCCAAACCTTAACTGTAAACCTAACCCTAACCCTCACCCTAACCCCCACCCTGACCCTAACCCCTAACCGTATCCCCAACCCTAAACCTAATGCTATCCCTAACCCTATCCTTAACCCAAACACGAACATTAACACTAATCCAACCCTAACTCTAACATTAACCCTAATCTTAACACTACCCTAACCATAAACCTAACCCTAGCATCCTAAATCGAACCTCTAACACTAACTATAATCCTAACCCTAATCCAAACCCTTATCCTAACCCTCACCCTTAACCTAAACTTCACACTAATCCTAAACCAAAACGTAACACTAACCCTAAACATAACCCCTAACCCTAACCCGAACCCTAAACCTAACCTTAACGCTAACCTGAACACAAACCCAAACTCTAGCCCTAACCATAAAAATAACCCTCACCCTATCCTAAACTTCATCCAAACCCTAACCCTAACCTTAACCGTAAACCTAATCCAAACCCTAACCTTAAACCTACCTCTAACCATAACGCTAGTCCATCTGTAACCCTAAACCTAACCCTTACAATAGCCCTGAACCTAACCCTAAACCTAATCCTAGCCCGAGACCTAATCCTAACCCTAACTCTAACTCTAACCTTGACCTAAAGAGAACACTAACTCTAACCCTCAACCTGGACCTAAACCTAAATCTTCCCCTACTCCGAACCCTAACCCTAAACCTTACTCTAACTCTAACCCTAATCATAACACTAATCCTAAACCCTCACCTTAACTGTAAAACTAAAGGTAACCCACACCCTAACCCTTAACCGTATCCCCCCAGCCTAACTCTAATGCTATCCCTAAACTTAACCCTAAAACTAACCTGAAACCCCTGAGCCCTAACGATAACCCTAACTCTAACCCAGACCCTAACCCCAACACCAAAGCCTAACCCAAACCTTAACCCTAACTCTCACCCTAACTCTAACACTAACCCGAAACCTAATCCTAAACCTAACCCTAACCCTAAACCAAACCGAACCATGACCAGAACCACAGTTCTTAACCGGAACCCTCCCCCAAACCCTAAGCCTAAGCTATACCTCTAACCCCTAACACCTTACCATAACCCTAATCCTAACCCTTATCCTAACCCTCACCCTTAACCTAAACTTCACACTAACCCTAAACCAAATCATAACCCTAACCCTAAACATAACCCCTAACCCTAACCCGAACTCTAAACCTAACCTTAACACTAACCTGAACACAAACCCAAACTCTAGCCCTAACCATAAAAATAACCCTCACCCTATCCTAAACTTCATCCAAACCCTAACCCTAACCTCAACTGTAAACCTGAACCTAAGCCAAACCCTAACCTTAAAGCTGAATCTAAGTATAACGCTAGTCCACCTGTAACCCTAAATCCTAACCCTAGACCTAATCCTAACCCTAACTCTAACCTTGAAACTAAATAGAACACTAACTCTCACCCTGAACCTGAAACTAAACCTAAATCTTACCCTTCACCTAACTCTAACCCTAAACCTAACCCAAACTCTAACTCTAACCGTATTCAAAACACTTACCCTAAACCCTCACCTTAACTGTAAAACTGACCGTAACCTTCACCCTAACCCCAAACCATATCCCCCAACCCTAACACTAATGCAATCCCTAACCCTACCCCTAACACTAACCAGAACCCCTAAGCCCTAACGATAACCCTAACCCTAACCCAAAACCTAACCCCTAACACCAAAGCATAACCCAAACCTTAACCTTAACTCTCACTCGAAGTCTAACACTAAGCCAAAACCTAATCATAAACCTAGCCATAACCCTAAACCAAACCTAACCATGACCAGAACCACAATGCCTAACTGCAACCCTCCCCCAAACCCTAACCCTAATCTACACCTCTAACCCCTAACACCTTACCATAACCATAATCATAAGCACACTCAACCCTGACCCTAAACTTAACCCTCACCCCAACCACAACGCCTAACAGAACCATAACCCTAACCCTAACCGTAACACTAAACATAACGCTAACATAAAATCTAACCCTAAACTAGAACTAAACATAACCCGTAAACTTAACCCTAACCCTAAATATAACATTAACACTAACCTGAAAACTAACCCAAACCTTAGCCATAACCCTAACCCTAACCCTCACCCTATCTTAAACTTCACCCTATCCCTAACCTAAAGCTAACCCTAACTTTAACCCTAACCCTACCTCTAAACCTAACCCTAACCTTAACCTTGGCCCACCAGTAACCCTAAACCTAACCCTTACAATAACTCTGACCCTAAACCTCACCCTAAAGCTAAACCTAATCCTAATCCTACCCTAACCCTAACCTAACCTAACCTTAACCTTAACTTTAACTCTACCATAAGATTAAACCTAACCCTAAACCTATCTCTACCCCTAACCTTAACTGTAACCGTAGCACATACCCAAAACCCTCACCTTAACTCTAAACGTAATTCTAACTCTTACCCAAATGCTAAACTTACCCCTAAATATAACCCTACCCTAAACCTAACCAAAACACTTACCCCTAACCCTAACTCTAACCCTAATCCTTAGCCAAACCTAATTTTAACCCTAAACCTAACCCTAACCACTAACCCTAACCCTAACCATAAACCGAACCCTCACCCTTAACCAAAATTTCACCCTAACCATAACCCTAAACCTACCCTAACTTTATTCCAACCCTAACCTTAACCAAAACTAAAACAAATGCCAAAGCTAACCCTAACTCTACCCCGACCCTAACCTGAACCCTGACCCCTAACCCTAACCCTCACGCTTAACACAAAATTCACCTAAACCCTATCCTAAAACTAAACATAACACTAAATCTCCCCCAACCCTGACCCTAACCCAATCCTAACCATAAACCAAACCCTAAACGTAAGCCTATCCCTGACCCTAACTCTAACCCAAATCCTAACCGTAAAACTTACCCTACACACTCAGCTTAAATGGAAACCTAGCACTGACCCACACCCTAACATCTAAACCCAAACCCAACCCTTAACCTAACCCTATCTCTAAACTTATCCGAGCCCTACAGTTAACCATGACTTAAACCTAACACTTACCCTAACCCTAACCCTAAACCTAACCTTAACCCTAAACCTAATCCTAACCTTATCCCTAACCCTAACCCCTAACCCTAACCAAAGCTCAACACTCACCCTTAACTTAAACTTCACCCTATCCCTAACTCTAACCCTAAACCGAATCCTAATCCTAACCCCAAACCTAACCCTAAACCTGACCCTAACATTAACCCCAAAACCTAACCCTAACCCTAACAGTAAGTCTAACCCTAAGCCTAACCCTAACCTGACCCTAACCTTAACCCAAACACCTAACCCTAACACAAAACCTAACCCTAACCCTCATCCTTAACCTAAACTTCACCCTAAACCTAAGCCAAACCCTAACCCTAAAAAAAAAATCCTAAACTATCCCCTAAATCTAGCCCTAAACCTAAACCTAACCCTAACCCTAACTCTGACCCTACCCCTAACCGTAACACCCTAAAACATCACTGTAAGTGTAAACCTAAAACTAACCCTCATACATACCTCTAACCCTTTCCCTAACCCTATCCCTAATTTTGACCCTAAACCTAACCCTTACCCTAACCCTAAACTCAACCCTAACCTTAACTCTACGCTAACTCTAACATTAACCCTAAACTTCACCCTACCCTACCCATAAACCTAACCCTAACACCCTAAACCTAACCTCTAACACTAACTATAATCCTAACCCTAATCATAAAACTTATCCTAACCCTCACCCTTAACCTAAACTTCACACTAACCCTAAACCTAAACGTAACACTAACCCTAAACATACACCCTAAACATACACCCTAAACCTAACCCGAACGCTAAACCTAACCTTAACACTAACCTGAACACAAAAGCAAACTCTAGCCCTAACCCTAAAAATAACCCTCACCCTATCCTAAACTTCATCCAAACCGTAACCCAAACCTTAACCATAAACCTATACCTAATCCAAACCCAACCTTAAACATAACTCTAACAATAACGCTAGTCCACCTGTAACCCTAAACCTAAGCCTTACAATAGCCCTGAAGCTAACCATAAAACTAATCCTAATCCTAACCCTAGACCTAATCCTAACCCGAACCCTAACTCTAACATTGACCCTAAATAGAACACTAACTCTCACCTTGAACCTGAAACTAAACCTAAATATTACCCTACACCTAACCCTAACCCTAAGTCTAACCCTAACTCTAACTCTAACCCTAATCATAACACCCTAAACCCTCACCTTAACTGGAAAACTAACCGTAACTCTCACCCTAACCCCTAACCGTATCCCAGAACCCTAACGCTAATGCTATCCTTAAACCTAGCCCTAACACTAAGCTGAACCCCTAAGCCCTAACAATAACCCTAACCCTAGCCAAAACCAAACCCCTAACACTAAAGCCTAATCCAAACCTTAACCCTAACTCTGACTCGAAATCTAATACTAACCAGAAACCTATTCATAAACGTAACCCTAACCCTAAACCAAACCTAACCATGACCAGAACCACAATGCCTAACTGGAACCGTCACCCAAACCCTAAGCCTAAACTACACCTCTAACCCCTAACACCTTACCATAACCATAATCCTAACCCTGCAAAACCCTAACTCTAAACCTAACTCTCACCCCAACCACAGTGCCTAACACAAACCGTAAACCTAACACTAACCGTAACACTAAACTTAACACTAATCTAAAATCTAACCCTAACCCAGAACTAAACATAACCCGTAAACTTAACCCTAAACATAAACATAACCTTCACACTAACCTGAAAACGTATCCAAACCATAGCCATAACCCTAACCTGCTGGGAGCCAGGCTGCAAGGGCGGCCCCTCTGCACCCACTGCCCCCAGCATAAACATTGAAGAATTCCTGAAAAGTCAGGAGGAGCCAGGCTGCAAGGGCGGCCCCTCTGCACCCACTGCCCCCAGCATAAACATTGAAGAATTCCTGAAAAGTCAGGAAGAGCCAGGCTGCAAGGGCGGCCCCTCTGCACCCACTGCCCCTAGCATAAACATCGAAGAATTCCTGAAAAGTCAGGAATATCTCTGTCATCTGTGTTATGTTTCTGTTTCATTTTCAACCTGTGTATAGCAGAATGTATAAGCATAAAATTCCATTATAGATTTAGGGACCTTTGGAGGGGGGCGTCTTACTCATAATCCCCTGGTGAAATCCTGGGTAGGGACAGCCCGTGTATTACCTGGAGATCAACATGAAGTTGTCTTAGGGGGAAAACAAATAGCTCGACTATGGAAAACAAAAACAGGATGGTGGAATCCTGGTATTTACCAAGGCCCTTTTTGTGATTAAGCCACCACCCACACATGATCCCATAAAAGTGGAAAAACAAGAGGCAGTGAGTTCTCTCAGCCAATTTCTCAGCCAATTACAGGTCAACCTTCTCGTCTACCCCGCTCACTGCTGCGCTTGACTGGTCTTTGGGTGTAGAGATTGGGCTAATTGTCCTTGACATAATCGCGGACAATATGACGTAACCTAAAGTGGCTGGACTACAAGAATTTGGCCACCCTGGACAAAATGGACAAAGCCTATGTGGCAATGGTTTTGCAAAAAGATTAATTATTATAAAAACTGTGGAAGGTATTGCAAGATTAAGCATAAGTGTAAAGCAGTATGAAGTCAATTGTTACTTTGTGTAAAAATCAACAAAATATTCTCTTCAATTAAACAAAAACTCATTGTACTTGTGTGCATATGCGGAACTGTACTATGTGTCACTTGGAAAATTATGTCTCTGGGAAATGATGTTTATGATTATATCTTGCACTGCCCCTTTATTGATCATGCGATGTTATGCTTTTGTAAGCTTATGATATAAAAGACCATGTAAAAAATAAAGAGCAGGCTTCTTTTTCTGCAAAATGAAAATATAAGACACACTACCTCTCAATCTTGTTCGCCGAACTCTACCCATCCTCTGGTAACCCTGTTCATTGCTGAGGCTGCCCCCCGGCACTAACCCTAACACTATCTTAAACTTCACCCTATCCCTAACCTAAAACTAACCCTAACTTTAACCCTAACCCTACCCCAAAATCTAACCCTAACCTTAACCTTGGCCCACCAGTAACCCTGAACCTAACCCTTACAATAACTCTGACCCTAAACCTCACCCTAAACCTAATCCTAATCCTAACCCTATCCTAACCCTAACCTAACCTTAACCCTAACGTTAACCCTACCATAAAATTAAACCTAACCCTAAACCCTATCCCTAACTCTAACCCTAACCCTAAAAGTAACACATACCCAAAACCGTCACCTTAACTGTAAAAGTAACTCTAACTCTTACACTAACCTTAAACTTCACCCTAAATATAACTCTACCCTAAACCTAACCAAAACACTTACCTCTAACTCTAACTCTAACCCTAATCCTTAGCCTAAACCTAATCTTAACCCTAAACCTAACCCTAACCACTAGCCCTAACTCTAACCCTAACCTTAAACCGAACCCTCACCCTTAACCAAAATTTCACCCTAACCATAACCCTAAAACTACCCTAACTTTATTCAAACCCTAACCTTAACCAAAACTATAACAAATGCTAAACCTAACCCTAACCCGACTCCTGACCCTAACCAGAACCCTAAACCCTAACCCTAACCCTCACGCTTAACATAAACTTCACCTTAACCCTAACCCTAAAACTAAACATAACACTAAATCTCCCCAACCCTGACCCTAACCCTAATCTTAACCATAAACCTAATCCTAACCCTGACCCTAACTCTGACCCTAATCCTAACCGAAAAACTTACCCTACACACTCAGCTTAAATGGAAACCAAGCACTAACCCTCACCCTAACATCTCAACCTAAACCCAACCCTTCACCTAACCCTATCTCTAAACTTATCCTAGTCCTACACCTAACCATGACTTAATCCCAACACTTACCCTAACCCTAACCCGAAACCTAACCTAAACCCTAAACCTAATCCAAACCTTAACCCTAACGCTAAACCCTAATGCTAACTGTAAGCTCAACCCTCACCCTATCCCTAACCCTAACCCTAAACCGAATCCTAATCCTAACCCTAAACCTAACCCTAAACCTGACCCTAACATCCAAACACCTAACCCTAACCCTAACAGTAAGCCTAACCCTAAGCCTAACCCTAACCCTAACCTGACCCTAACCTTAACCCAAACACCTAACCCTAAAACTAAACCTAACCCTAAACTTTCCCCTAACTCTAGCCCTAACCCTAAACCTAACCCTAACCCTAACTCTGACCCTAACCCTAACCGAAACACCCTAAAACATCACCGTAAGTGTAAACTTAAACTAAACCTCACACCATCCCATAACCTTTAATCCTGTCCCTAATTTTAACCCTAAACATAACCTAAACCTAACCCTTACCCTAACCCTAACCTTAACTCTACACTAACTCTAACATTAACCCTAAACTTAACCCTACCCTAAGCATAAACCTAACCCTAACACCCTAAACCTAACCTCTAACACTAACTATAATCCTAACCCTAATCCTAACCGTTATCTTACCCTCACCTTTAAATGAAACTTCACATAATCCTAAACCTAAACCTAACTCTAACCCTAAACATAACCCCTAACCCTAACCTGGACCCTAAACCTAACCTTAACACTAACCTGAACACATAATCAAACTCTAGCCCTAACCCTAAAAATAACCCTCACCTTATCCTAAACTTCATCCAAACCCTAACCCTAACCTTAACCCTAAACCTAAACCTAACCCAAACCCTAAATTTAAACCTAACTCTAACCAGAACGCTAGTCCACCTGTAACCCTAAACCTAAACCTTACAATAGCCCTGAACCTATCCCTAAACCTAATCCTAAACCTAACGCTAGACCTACTCCTAACCCTAACCTTAACTCTAACCTTGAACCTAAATAGAACACTAACTCTCACCCTGAACCTGAAACTAAACCTAAATCTTACCTTACACCTAATCCTAACGCTAACCTTAACCCTAACCCTAACACTAACTCTAACCCTAATCATACCACTTACCCTAAACCCTGACTTTAAGTGTAAATCTAACCGTAACCCTCACTCTAACCCCTAACCGAATCCCACAGCACTAACCCTAATGCTATCCCTAACCCTAACCATCACCCTATCTTAAACTTCACCCTATTCCTAACCTAAAGCTAACCCTAACCCTAACCCTAAACCTAACCCTACCCTTAACCTTGGCCCACCTGTAACCCTAAACCTAAACTTTACAATAACTCTGACCCTAAACCTCACCCTAAACCTAATCCTAATCCTAAACCTGAACCTAACCCTAACCTAACCTTAACCCTAAATTTAACCCTACCATAAACTTAAACCTACTCTAAACCTAACCCTAAACCTAACCCTAACCTTAACCATGGCCAACCTTTAACCCTAATCCAAACCCTTAAAATAACTCTGACCCTATCCCTCACCCTAAACCTAATCCTAACCCTAACCTAACCTTTACCATACCATAAACTTAAACCAAACCCTAACCCCTAACCCTAATTCTAACCCTACCCCTAACCCTAACCATAACACTTACCCAAAACCGTCCCCTTAACTGTAAAAGTAACTCTAACTCTTACCCTAACCCTAAACTTAACCCTAAATATAACCCTACCGTAAACCTAACTGAAACACTAATCCCTAACCCTAACTCTAACCCTAATCCTTAGCCTAAACATAACCTTAACCCTAAACCTAACACTAACTACTAACCCTAAACCGAACCCTCACTCTTAACCAAAATTTCACCCAAAACCATAACTCTAAACCTACCCTAACTTCATTCAAACCCTTACCCTAACCAAAACTAAAATTAACCTAAACCTAACCCTAACCCGAAACGTAAATCCAACCCTAACCTGGACCCTAACCTGAACCCTAACCCCTAGCCCTAACCCTCACGCTTAACATAAACTTCACCCTAACTCTAACCCTAAAAATAAACATAACACTAAATCACCCCCAACCCTGGCCCTAACCCTAATCCTAATCATAAACCTAACAGTAACCCTAAACTTAACCCAAACCTGACCCTAGCTCTAACTCTAACCCTAATCCTAACCCTAAAACTTACCCTACACACTCAGCTTAAATGGAAACCTAGAACTAACCCTCACCCTAACATCTAAACCTAACCCCAACCCTTAACCTAACCCTATCTCTAAACTTATCCTAGCCCTGAACCTAACAATGACTTAACCCTAACACGTACTCTAAACCTAACCATAAACCTAAACTTAACCCTAAAACTAATCCTAACCTTAACGCTAACACTAACCCCTAACACTAAACCTAATCTCAACTCTCATCCTTAACTTTAACTGCACCCTAACCTTAACCCTAAACAGAACCCTAACCTTAACCCTAAACCTAACCCTTAACCTGACCCTAACAGTAACCCAAACACGTAAACCGAACCCGAACATTAACCCTAACCTTAATCTAACCCTAACCTGACCCTAACCTTAACACAAACACATAACCCTAACACTGACCCTAACCCTCATCTTTAACCTATACTTCACCCTAAACGTAAGCCTAAGCCTAACCCTGAAACTAAACCTAACCCTAAACTAACCCCTCACTCTAGCCCTAACCCTAAACCTAGCCCTAACCCTAACTCTAACCCTACCCCTAACCGTAACGTCCTAAAACATCAGCTAAACTGTAAACCTAACACTAACCATCACACGAACCCCTAACCCTTTCCCTAGCCCTAACCCTATCCCTAATCCTAACCTTAATCCTGACCTAATCCTAACCCTTACCCTAACCCTAAACTTAACACTAACCTTAACTCTACCTTAACCCTAACCCTATCAATAACTCTAAACCTGACCCTAACCTAACCCTAAACCCTAGCACTAACTCTAACTCTAAACCTAACCCTGACCCTAACCCAGCCCTACCCTTTACCGTAAACCTAGCCTTAACCCTAACCTTACCCCTACCCTAAACCTAACCCTAACACTAACCTTAACCATAACTCTAACTTTAACCCTAACCCTGACTATTAACTGAAACTTCACCCTAACCCTAAGCCTAACTGTAACTCTAAGCCTAACTGTAACTCTAACCCTAACCATAACAATTACCCTAAACCCTCACCTTAAATGTTAGCCTAAAGCTAACCCTCACCCTAACCCTTAACCATATCCTCAACCCTAAACCTAACGCTATCTATCCCTCACATTATCCCTAACCCTAACCCTAACACGAACAGTAACCCAAATCTAATGCTAACCCTAATATTAACCCTAAACTTAACCCTTCCTTAACCATAGACCTAACCCTAACACCCTAAACCTAACCTCTAACACTAACTATAATCCTAACCCTAATCCAAACCCTTATCCTAACCCTCACCATTAAACTAAATTTCACACTAACCCTAACCCTAAACCTAATCTAAACATAAACACTAACCCTAACCTGAACCCTAAACCTAACCTTAGCACTAACCTGAACACAAAGCCAAAGTCTAGCCCTAACCCTAAAAATAACCCTCACCCTATCCTAAACTTCACCCAAACCCTAACGCTAACCTTAGTCCTAAACCGAAAGCTAACCCAAACCCTAACATTAAATCTAACTCTAACCATAATGCTAGTCCAACTGTAACCCTAAACCTAACCCTTAAAATAGCCCTGAACCTAATCCGAAACCCAATCCTAACCCGAGACCTAATCCTAACCCTAACCAGAACTCTAACCTTGACCCTAAATAGAACACTAACTCTAACCCTAAACCTGAACCTAAACCTCAATCTTATCCTACACCTAACCCTAACCGTAAACCTAACCCTAACTCTATGTCTAACCCTAATCGGAACACTTACCCTAAACCCTCACCTTAACTGCAAAACTAACCGTAACCCTCACTCTAAACTATAACCGTATCCCCAACCCTAACCCTAATGCTATCCCTAAGCCTAACACTAACACTAACCTGAACCCCTAAGCCCTAACGATAACCCTAACCCTAACCCAAAACCTAACCTGTAACACCAAAGCCTAACCCTAACCTTAAACGTAATTCTCAAACCAACTCGAACACTAACACTAAAAATAATCATAAACCTAACCCAAACCTTAAACCAAACTAACCGTGACCAGAACCACAATGCCTAACCGGAACCCTCACCCAAACCCTAACCCTAAACTACACCTCTAAACCCTAACACCTTACTGTAACCATAATCCTAACCCTACTCAAACCAAACCTAACCCTAAACCTAAACTCACCCAACCACAACGCCTAACACAAAACGGAACCCTAACCCTAACCGTAACACTAAACTTAACCCTAACCTAAAATCTAACACTAACCCTAAAACTAAACAGAACCCGTAAACTTAACCCTAACACGAAACACAACCTTAACACTAACCTGAAAACTAAACTAGACCTTAGCCATAACCCTAACCCTAACCCTCACCCTATCTTAAACTTCAACCTATCCCTAACCTACAGCTCACCCTAACTCTAAACCTATCCTTACCCCTAAACCTAACCCTAACCTTAACCTTGGCCCACCTGTAACCCTAAAACTAACCCTTACAATAACTCTGATCCTAACCCTCACCCTAAACCTAATCCTAATTCTAACCCTGACCATAACCCTAACCTAACCTTAACCCTAACTTTAACCCTACCATAAACTCAAACCTAACCCTAACCCCTAACAATAACTCTAACCCTAACCCTAAACTGAACCGTCACCTTTAACCAAAATGTCACCCTACCCATAACCCTAAACCTACCCTAACTTCATTCAAATCCTAACCCTAACCAAAACTAAAGCTAACCCTAAACCTAACTCTAACTCTAACCCTAAACCTAAACCTAACCCAAACCCTAACCCTGACCCTAACCTGAACCCTAACCCCTAACCCTAACTCTAACCCTCACACTTAACATAAACTTCACCCTAACCCTAAACCTAAAACTAAACATAACACTAAATCTCCCCCAACTCTAACCCTAACCCTAATCCTAACCATAAACCTAACCCTAACCCTAAACTTAACACTAACCCTGAACAAAACTCTATCTCTAACCCTAATCCTAACCCTAAAACTTACACTACACACTCAGCTTAAATGGAAACCTAGCACTAACCCTCACACTAACATCTAAACCTAAACCCTACCCTTAACCTAACCTTATCTCTAACCTTAACCTAGCCCTAAACCTAACCATGACTTAACCCTTACACTTACCCTAACCCTAAAACTAATCTTAACCCTAAACCTAATCCTAACCTTAACCCTAACTCTAACCCCTAACACTAACCCTAAGCTCAACCCGCACCCTTAACTTAAACTTCACCCTAAACCTAACCCTAAACTGAACCCTAACCCTAAAGCTAACACTAAACCTGACCCTAACATTAACCCAAACACCAAAACCTAACCCTAACACTAACACTAACCGTAAACGTAACCCTAACCTGATCCTAACCTTAACCCAAACACCTAACTCTAATATTTACCCTAACCTTAATCTTAACTTAACCTTCACCCTAAACCTAAGACTAACCCTAAAACTAAACCTAACCCTAAACTATCCCCTCACTCTAGCCCGACACCTAAACCTAACCCTAACCCTAACTCTAACCCTAACCCTAACCGTAACACAGTAAAACATCAGCTTAACTGTAAACCTAACACTAACCCTCACACGAGCCCTAACACTTTCCCTAAACCTAACCCTATCCCTAATCCTAACCCTAACCCTGACCTAAACCTAACCCTTACTCTAACCCTAAACTTAACCCTAACCTTAACTCTACCCTAACCCTAACAATAACTCTAAACCTGAGCCTAACCCTAACAGCAAACCCTAGCACTAACTCTAACTCTAAACCTAACCCTAACCGTAACCTAGCCCTACCCTTGACCGTAAACCTAGCCTTAACCCTAACCTTACCCCTACCCTAACCCTAATCTTAATCCAAACTCTAACCTTAACCCTAACCCTTACCCTAACCCTCACTATTAACTGAAAATTCACCCTAACCCTAACCCTAACTCTAACTCTAACCTTAACCATAACACTTACCCTAAACGCTCACCTTAACTGTAAACCTAACCCTAACCCTCACCCTAACCCCCAACCGTATCCCCAACCCTAAACCTGATGCTATCCCTAAACTTATCCCTAACCCTAACCCAAACACGAACAGTAACTCTAATCTAACACTAACCCTAACATTAACCCTAAACTTGACCCTACCCTAACCATAACCTAACCCTAACACCCTAAACCTAACCTTTAACACTAAGTATAATCCTCACCGTTATCCTAACCCTTATGTTAACCCTCACCCTGAACCTAAACGTCACTCTAACCCTGAACCTAAACCTAACACTAACCCTAAACGTAACTCCTAACCCTAACCCAAACCCTAAACCTAACCTTATCACTAACCTGAACACAAAATCAAACTCTAGCCCTAACCATAAGAATAACCCTCACCCCATCCTAAACTTCATCCAACCCTAACCTTAACCTTAACCCTAAACCTAAACCTAACCCAAACCCTACCCTTAAACCAAACTCTAACCATAACGCTACTACACCTGTAACCCTAAAACTAAGCCTTACATTATCCCTGAACCTAATCCTAGACCTAATCCTAATCCTAACCATAGACCTAATCCTAACCCTAACCCTAACTCTGACCTGGACCCTAAATAGAACACTAACTCTAAACCTCAACTTGGACCTAAACCTAAATCTTACCCTACATCTAACCCTAAACCTAAACTGAACCCTAACTCTAACTCTAACCCTAATCGTAACACTTACCTTAAACCCTCACCTTAATTGTAAAACTAACCATAACCCTCACCCTAACCCCTCACCGTATCCCACAAAACCTAAACCTAATGCAAGCCCTAACCCTAACCCTAACTGGAACCCCTGAGCCCTAACGATTACCCTAACCCTAACCCAAACCCTAACCGCAACACCAAGCCTAACCCAAACCTTAACCCTAACTCTAACACTAATCCGAAACCTAATCCTAAACCTAACCCTAACCCTAAACCAAACCTAACCATGACCAGAACCACAATGCCTAACCGGAACCCTCCCCAAACCCTAACCCTAAACTATACCTCTAACCCCTAACACCTTACCATAACCATAATCCTAACCCTACCCAACCCTAACCCTAAACCTAACCCTCACCCCAACCACAATGCCTAACACAAACTGCGACCCTAACCCTAACCGTAACACTAAACTTAACCCTAACCTAAAATCTAATGTTATCCCTAAAACTAAACAGAACCCGTAAACTTAACCCTACCCCTAAACATAACCTTAACACTAACCTGAAAACTAACCCAAACCTTAGCCATACCCCTAACCCTAAACCTCACCCTAACTTAAACTTCACCCTATCCCTAACTTAAAGCTCACCCTAAATTTAACCCTAACCCTACCCCTAAACCTAACCCTAACCTTGGCCCACCTGTAATACCCTAAACCTAACCCTTACAATAACTCTGACAATAACCCTCACCCTTACACTAACCCTAACTGTAACCCTTACCCTTAACCTAAACTTCACACTAACCCTAAAGCTAAACGTAACGCTAACCCCCAAACATAACCCCTAACCCTAATCGGAACCCTAAACCTAACTTTAACACTAACCTGAACACAAACCCAAACTCTAGCCCTGATCCTAAAAATAACCCACACCATATCCTAAACTTCATCCAAACCCTAACCCTAACCCTAAATGTAAATCTAACCCAAACCCTAACCTTAAACCTAACTCTAACCATAACGCTAGTCCACATTTAACCCTAAACCTAACCCTTACAATAGCCCTGAACCTAACCATAACCCTTACCCAAAACCCTAAACCGAAGCATAACCCGAAGCCTAACCTGAACCATAACCCGAACCCTAAACCCAAACACTATCACTAGCCCTAGCCCTAGGCACCACCCCAAGTCCTAGCCCTACCCCTAACCCTAACACTAACTCGAACCCTAAAACCTAACCCTAAACATTAAACCTAACCCGAACACTGAACACTAACCCTAACCGCTAACCCTAACCCCAAACCCTAAACCCTAACCCTAAACCCTAACACTAACGCTAACACTACCCATAAACCCTAACCCTAAACCCTAACCCTAAGCCTAACCCAAAACCCTAACCCTAACCCTAAACTCTAGCCCTAAAACCCTAGCCCTAGACCTACCCCCAACACCAAGCCCTAGCCCTAGCCCTAACCCTAACCCTAACCCCTAACCCTAACTCTAACCCTAACCCTAAACTCTAAATCCTAACCCTAATCCCAAACCCTAAACCTAACCCTGACCCTAACCCCTAACCCTGACCCAGACCGGGACCCTGACCCTAAACCCTGACAATGACCCTAAACCCTGACCATGACCCTAACCCTGACCATGACCCTACCCTGACCCTAAACCCTGACCCTGACACTAAACCCTGACCCTGACCCTAAACTCTAACACTAAACACTAACCCCTAGCCCTAACCCGTAGCCCTAACCTTACTCCAACCCTAACCCTAAACCCTAACCAAAAACAAAACCTAAACCTAACCCTGACACTAACCCCTAACCCTGACCCTGACCATAAATCCTGACCATGACCCTAAACCATGACCATGACCCTAACCCTGACCCTGACCCTAAACCCTGACCCTGACCCTAAACTCTAACACTAAACCCTAAAACCTAAACTGAACCCCTAAACCCGATCCCTAACCATAACCCTAACACTAAACTAAACCCTAAACCCTAACCCAAACCCTAACCTGTGTAGGGAGTGAGGAGGTGGGAGGGACTAGGCTGGGCCCTGTGAAGGGAGTCAGGAGGTGGAAGAGACCATGCAGGGCCCTGTATAGGGAGTTAGAGACCAGGCAGGGCACTGTACAGGGAGTAGGATGGTGGGACAAAACAGACAGAAACCTGTGTAGGGAGTGAAGAGCTGAGAGACCAGAGACCTTTGCAGGGATTGAGGAGGTGGGTGAGACCAGGCAGGGCCCTGTGTAGGGAGTGAGGAGGTGGGAGATACCAGGCGCAGCCCTGAGTAGGGAGTGAGGAGATGGAAGAGACCAGGCAAGGACAGGTGTAGGAAGTGAGGAGGTGGGAGGAACCAGGAAGGGCCCTGTGTAGGGAGTGAGGATGTGGAAGAGAACAGGCAGAGAACTGTGCAGGGAGTAAGGAGGTGGGACAGACCAGGCAGAGACCTTTACAGGGATGGAGGAGGTGGGAGAAAACAAGCAGGGCCCTGAGTAGGGAGTGAGGAGGTGGGAGAGGCCAGTCAGGGACCTGTGTAGGCAGGTAGGCATTAGGAGAGACCTACACAGCCCTGTGTAGGGAGTGAGGAGGTGAGAGAGAACAGGTAGGATGCTGTGTAAAGAGTGAGGATGTAGGAGAGACTAGGCAGGGCCCTGTGTAGGAGGTGAGGAGGTGGGAGAGACCAAGAAGGGACCTGTGTGAAGAGTGAAGATGTAGGAGAGGCCAGGCAGAGACCTGTGTAGGGAGTGAGGAGGTGGGAGAGAATAGGCAGAAACCTGTGTAGGGAGCGAGAAGATGGTAGACAGCAGGCAGGGCCCTGTGTAGGGAGTGAAAAGGTGGGAGAACCATTCAGAGACCTGCATAGGGAGTGAGGAGTTGGGAGAGACCAGGCAGGGCCCTCTGTAGGGAGTGAGTTGGCCAAGATCAGGAATGTCCCTGTGTGGAGTAATGATATGGGAGAGACCAGGCAGGGCCCTGTACTAGGAGTGAGGAGGTGGGAGGGAGCAGTTAGAGTTCTGTGCAGGGAGTGAGGAGATGGGAGAGACCAGGCAGAGCCTGTGTACAGAGTGAGTAGGTGGGAGAGAAGAGGCAGGGCTGTGTGTAAGGAGTGATGAGGTAGGAGAGACCAGGCAAGGCCTGTGTAGGAAGTGAGGAGGTGGGAGAGACCAAGCAGGGACCTATTTAGGGAGTGAGGAGGTGGGATAGAATAGGCATAAACCTGTGTAGGGCTTGAGAAGATGGTAGACAGCAGGTAGGGCCTTGTGTAGGCAGTGAAGAGGTGGGAGAACCATTCAGAGACCTGCATAGGGAGTGAGGATATGGGAGAGACCAGGCAGGGCCCTGTGCAGGGTGTTAGGAGGTGGGAGAGACCAGGCAGGGCCCTGTGTACAGAGTGAGTAGGTGGGAGAGAACAGGCAGGGCTCTGTGTAAATAGTGATGAGTTGGGGTAGACCCGACAGGGCCCTATGTAGGGAGGGAGGAGGTTGGAGAGACCAAGCAGGGACCTGTGTAGGGAGTGAGGAGGTGGGAGAGAATAGGCAGAAACATGTGTAGGGAGCGAGAAGATGGTAGACAGCAGGCAGGGCCCTGTGTAGGGTGTGAAGAGGTGGGAGAACCATTCAGAGATCTGCATAGGGAGTGAGGATTTGGGAGAGACCAGGCAGGGTGCTCTGTAGGGAATGAGTTGGTCAGAGATCAGACATATCCCTGTATGGAGTAAGGATATGGGGGAGACCAGGCAGGGCCCTGTGCAGGGAGTTAGGAGGTGGGAGAGAACAGGCAGAGAAGAGTGTAGGGAGTGAGGAGGTGGGAAAGACCAGGCAGAGCCCTGTGTAGGGAGTGAGGAGCTGGGAAAGACCAGGCAGGGGCCTGTGTATAGAGAAGATGGGAGACACCAGACAGGGCCCTGTGTAGGGAGTGAGGAAGAGGGAGAACCAGGCAGAGTCCTGCTTAGGGAGTGAGGAGATGGGAGAGACCAGGCAGAGCTGTGTACAGGGAGTGAGGATGTGGGTGAGACCAGGCAGGGCCCTGTGTAAGGAGTGATGAGGTGGGAGAGGCCTAGCAGGACCCTGTGCAGGGTGTAAGGGAGAGGGAGCATCCAGGCAGGGCCCTGTGCAGGGACTGACGTGTTGGGAGAGACCAGGCAGGGCCCTGTGTAGGGAGGGAGGAGGTGAGTGAGATCAGGCCGGGCCTTGTGTAGGGAGGGAGGAGGTTGGAAATACCAGGCAAGACCCTGTGTAGGGAGTGAGGAGGTGGGAGAGAACATGCAGAGACCCTTGTAGGGAATGGGGAGGTGGGAGAAACCATGCAGAGACCTTTGTAGGGACGGAGGAGGTGGGAGAGACCAGGCAGGGCCCTGTGTAGGTAGTCAGGTTGTGAGAGAGACCAGGCAGGGCTCTGTGTAGGGAATGAGGATGTGGGAGAGACCAGGTAGGGTCCTGTGTAGGGAGTGAGAGACCAGGCAGGGCCTTGTGTGGGGAGTGAGGTGGTGGGAGAGAACAGACAGAGACCTATGCAGGGAGTGAAGAGGTGAGAGACCAGACAAAGACCTTTGTAGGTATTGAGGAGGTGGGAGAGACCAGACCGGGCCTGTGTAGGGCAGAAGGAGGTGGGAGATACCAGGCAGCGCCCTGAGTAAGGAGTGAGAAGATGGGAGAGACCAGGCAGGGGCAGGTGTAGGGAGTGAGGAGGATGGAGAGACCAGGAAGGTCCCTGTGTAGGGAGTGAGGATGTGAGAGTTAAAAGGCAGAAACCCGTGTAGGGAGTAAGGAGATGGGACAGAACAGGCAGAGAACTTTATAGGGATTGAAGAGGTGGGAGAGACCAGGCAGGGCAGTGTGTAGGGGGTGAGGAGTTGGAAGATACCAGACAGAGCCCTGTGTAGGGAGTGAGGAGGTGCGAGAGAACAGACAGAGACATATATAGGGAGTAAGCAGAAGGGAGACACCAGGCAGGGCCCTCTGTAGGGAGTGAGGAGGAGGGACAGACCAGGTAGGGCCCTGCGTAGGTAGCCAGGAGGTGGGAGAGAAGAGGCAGGGCCCTGTGTAAGGAGTGAGGCAGTGGGAGAAAGCAGGCAGACACCTGTGTAGGGAGTGAGGAGGTTGGAGAGAACGGACAGGGCTCTGTGCAGGCAGTAAGGAGGTGAGAGAGGCCAGTCAGGGCCCTGTGTAAGGATTGAAGACGTGGCAGATGAGGCAGGGCCCTGTTTAGGGAGTGAGGAGGTGGGAGAGGAGGCAGAGCCCTGTACAGGGATTGAGGATATGGGAGATAAAAGGCAGAGACCTGTGTAGGGAGTGAGGAGGTGGGAGAGACAAGGCAGGGACCTGTGTAGGGAGTGAGGATGCAGGAGAGAACAGGTAGAGACCTGTGAAGGGATTGAGGAGGTAGGAGAGACCAGGCAAAGACCTGTGAAGGGATTCAAGTGGTGGGAGAGACCTGGTAGGGCCCTGTGTAGGGAGTGAGTATCTTGGAGAGAAGAGGCAGAGAGCTGTGTAGGGATTGAAGGTAGAGAGATCAGGCAGGGAACTGTGTAGGGAGTGAGGAGGTGGGAGAGGCCAGGCAGAGCCCTGTGTAGGGAGTGAGGTGTTAGGAGAGACCAGGCAGGGCCCTGTGTAGGGAGTAAAGAGGTGGAGATGCCAGGCAGGGCCCTGGGTAGGGAGTGAGGAGGTAGGAGAGATCATCAGGGCCCTATGCAGGGAGTGAGGAGGTGCGAGAGAATAGGCAGGGCCTTGTCTAGGGATTGAAGAGGTGGGATAGAACAGGCAGAGACCTTTGTAGGGAATGATGAGGTGGGAGAAACCATGCAGAGACCTGCGTAATGATGGAGAAGGTGGGAGGGACCAGTTAGGGCCCTGTGTATGTAGTCAGGATATGAGAGAGAGGAGGCAGGGCCCTGTGTGCATTGAGGATGTGAGAGAGTTCAAGCAGGGCTGTGTCTAGGGAGTGAGGAGGAGGGAGAGGCCAGCAGAGACCTGCATAGGAATTGAGGAGGTGAGAGAGACCAGGTAGGATGATGTGTAAAGAGTAAGGATGTAGAAGACTCTAGGCAGGGCCCTGTGTAGGGAGGAAGGAGGTGGAGAGACCAGGCACGGTCCTCTGTAGGGAGTGAGGCGGTGGGAGAGATCATCAGAGCTCTGTGAAGGGAGTGGGGAGGTGGGAGAGACCACCCAGATACCTGTGTAGGGACTGAGGAGGTGGGAGAGAACAGGCAGAGCCCTGTGTAGGGAGTCAGGATGTGGGAGAGACCAGGCAGGGACCTGTGCATGGAGTGAGGAGATGGGAGACAACAGGTACAGCCGTGTGTAGGGAGGAAGGAGGTGAAAGAGACCAGCCAGGGCCCAGTGAAGGGAGTGAGGAGGTGGGAGAGATAAGGCTGGACCTTATGTAGGGAGTGAGGATGAGGTAGAACTCAGGCAGGGCCTAGAGTAGGCAGTAAAGAGTTGAAAACACCAGGCAGGGCCGTGTTTAGGGAGTGAGGAGGTGGGAGAGACCATCAGGGCCCTGTTTAGAGATTTAGGAGGTGGGAGAACTAGGCAGAGTCCTGCATAGAGAGTGAGGAGGTGGGAGAGGCCAGTCAGGGCCCTATGTAGGGAGTGAGGATGTGGGAGAGACCAGGCAGGGTCCTGTGTAGGGAGTAGAGAGGCGATAGAGACCAGGCAGGACCCTGTGGAGAGAGTGAGGAGGTGGGAGAGACCAGGCAGGGTCCTGTGGAGGGAGTAAGGAGGTGGAGAGACCAGGCAGTGGCTTGTTTAGGGAGTGACCAGGTGCGAGAGAACATCAGGGCCCTTTGTAGTAAGTGAGGAGAAGGGAGAAAAGAGGCTAACACCTGTGTATGTAGTAAGGAGGTGGGAAAGACTACCCAGAGACCTGTGTAGGGATTGAGGACTGGGAGAGAACAGGCAGAGAACTGTGTAGGGAGTGAGGAGGTAGGAGAGACCAGGCAGGGCCCTGTGTAGGGAGTGAAGAGGTGGGAGAACCAGGCAGAGTCCTGCATAGGGAGTGAGAAGGTGGGAGAGGAGAGGCAGAGCCCTGGGTAGGGAGTGAGGAGGTGGGATTGACTAGGGAGGACCCTGCTTTGGGTGTGAGGAGGCGGAAGATTCCAGGCAGGGCCCTTTGTAGGGAGTGAGGTGTTGGGAGAGACCAGGCAGAGTCCTGTGTAGGGAGTGAGGATGTGGGAGAGACCAGGCAGGGCCCTGGGTAGGGCCTGAGGAGGTTAGAAATACAGGCAGGGCCCTGAGTAGGGAGTGAGGAGGTGGGAGAGGACAGGCAGGGCCTTGTATACAGAGTGAGGAGTTGGGAAAGACCAATCAAATACCTGAGTAGGGAGTCAGGAGGTGGGAGAGATCACGCAGAGCCCTGTGTAGGAAGTGAGGAGGTGGGAAAGACCATGCAGGGAGCTGTATAGGGAGGGAGCATGTGGGAGAGACAAGGCAGGGTCCTGTGTAGGGAGTGAGGAGGCAATAGAGACCAGGGAGGGCACTGTGTAGGGAGTGAGGAGGTGGGAGAGGCCAGGCAGGCCCTGTGTAGGGAGTGAGGATGTGGGAGAGAACAGACAGGGCCCTGTGGAGGGAGTAAGGAGGTGGAGAGACCAGGCAGTGGCTTGTTTAGGGAGTCGGCAGGTGTAAGAGAACTTCAGGACCCTGTGTAGTGAGTCAGGAGGAGGGAGAAAATAGGCAAACATCTGTGTATATAGTAAAGAGGTGGGAAAGACCCCCCAGAGACCTGTGTAGGGATTGAGGAATGGGAGAGAACAGGCAGAGAACTGTGTAGGGAGTGAGGAGGTAGGAGAGACCAGGCAGGGCCCTGTGTAGGGAGTGAGGAGGTGGGATTGAATAGGCAGGACCCTGTGTAGGGTGTGAAGAGTTGGGAGATTCCAGGCAGAGCCCTTTGTAGGGACTGAGGTGTTGGGAGAGACTAGGCAGAGTCTTGTGTAGGGAGTGAGGATGTGGGAGACACCAGGAAGGGCCCGATGTAGGGCCTGAGGAGGTTACAAATACCAGGCAGGGCCCTGAGTAGGGAGTGAGGAGGTGGGAGAGGACAGGCAGAGCCCTGTCTAGGGGTTGAAGAGGTGGGAGAGAACAGGGAGAGACCCTTGAAGGGAATGAGAAGGTGGGAGAAACCATGCAGAGACCTGGGTAGGGATGGAGAAGGTGGGAGGGACGAGATAGGTCCCTGTGTATGCAGTCAGGATGTGAGAGAGAGGAGGCAGGGCCCTGTGTACATTGAGGATGTGGGAGAGGCCAGGAAGGGCTGTGTTTAGGGAGTGAGGAGGTGGGAGAGGCCAGGCAGGGACCTGTGTAGGGAGTTAGGCTTTAGGTGAGACCAGGCAGGGCCCTGTGTAGGGAGTAAGGAGTTGGAGAGACCAGGAAGGGTCCTGTTTAGGGAGTGAGGAGGTGTCAGAGATCACCAGGGCCCTGCAAAGGGAGTGAGGAAGTGGGAAAGACCACCCAGATACCTGTGTAGGGACTGAGGAGGTGGGTGTGAAGAGGCAGAGCCCTGTGTAGGGAGTGAGGAGGTGGGAGAGACCAGCCAGGGCCCAGTGAAGGGAGTGAGGAGGTGGGAAGTAAGAGACAGAAAACAGTGTAGGAAGTGAGGAGGTGGGAGAGATAAGGCTGGACCCTGTGTAGGGAGTGAGAATGAGGGAGAACCCAGGCAGGGCCCTGAGTAGGGAGTAAAGAGTTGAAAAGACCAGGCAGGGCCGTGTTTAGGGAGTGACGAGGTGGGAGAGACCGTCAGGGCACTGTTTAGAGAGTGAGGGGGTGGGAGAGACTCCCAGGGCAATGTGCAGGGACTGAGGAGGTGGGATAGAACAGGCAGGGCCCTTGTAAGGAGTGAGAATTTGGGAGAGACCAGGCAGGGCCCTGTGCTAGGAGAGAGGAGGTGGGAGGGAGCAGTCAGAGTCCTGTGCAGTTAGTGAGGAGATGGGAGAGACAAGGCAGGGCCCTGTGTACAGAGTGAGCAGGTGGGAGAGAACAGGCAGGGCTCTGTGTAAGGAGTGATGAGTTGGGAGAGACCAGGCAAGGCCCTGTGTAGGGAGTGAGGATGTGGGAGAGACCATGAAGAGACCTGTGTAGGCATCGAGAAGGTGGGAGGGACCAGGAATTGCCCTGTGTATGTAGTCAGGATGTAAGAGAGAGGAGGCAGAGCCTTGTGTGCATTGAGGATGTGGGAGAGGCCAGGCAGGGCTGTGTCTAGGGAGTGAGGAGGTGGGAGAGGCCAGGCTGGGCCCTGTGTAAGGACTGATGAGTTGGGAGTGACGAGACAGGGCCCTGTGTAGGGAGTGAGGAGGTGGGAGAGAATAGGCGGAAACCTATGTAGGGAGTGAGAAGATGGTAGACAGCAGGCGGAGCCCTGTGTAGGGAGTGAAGAGGTGGGAGAACCATTCAGAGATCTGCATAGGGAGTGCGGATTTGGGAGAGACCAGGCAGGGCCCTCTGTAGGGAGTGATTTGGCCAGAGAACAGGCATGTCCCTGAATGGAGTAAGGATATGGGAGAAACCAGGCAGGGCCCTGTACGGGGAGTTAGGAGGTGGGAGAGAACAGGCAGAGAAGAGTGTATGGAGTGAGGAGGTGGGACAGACCAGGCAGAGCCCTGTGTACAGAGTGAGGAGGTAGGAAAGACCAAGCTGGGCCCTGTGTATAGAGAAGATGGGAGACACCAGACAGGGCCCTGCGTAGGGAGTGAGGAAGAGGGAGAACAAGGCAGAGCCCTGCTTAGGGAGTGAGGATGTGGGAGAGATCAGGCAGGGCCCTGTGTAAGGAGTTATGAGGTGGGAGAGACCAAGTAGGACCCTGTGGAGGGTGTGAGGGAGAGGGAGCATCCAGGAAGGGCCCTGTGTCGGGAGTGAGGTGTTGGGAGAGACCACGCAGGTCCTGTGTAGGGAATGAGAATGTGCCAGAGACCAGGCAGGGCCCTGTGTAGGGAGTGAGGAGGTGAGTGAGACCAGGCAGGGCCCTGTGTAGGGAGGGAGGAGGTTGGAAATACCAGACAAGATCCTGTGTAGGGAGTGAGGAGGTGGGAGAGAACATGCAGAGACCCTTGTAGGGAATGGGGAGGTGGGAGAAACCGTGCAGTGCCCTATGTAGGGACGGAGGAGGTGGGAGAGACTAGGCAGTGCCCTGTGTAGGTAGTCAGGTTGTAAGAGAGACCATGCAGGGCCCTGTGTAGGGAGTGAGAATGTGGGAGAGACCAGGCAGGGTCCTGTACAGGGATTGAGAGACCAGGCAGGGCGCTGTGTAGGAAGTGAGGTGGTGGGAGAGAACAGACAGAGACCTATGCATTGAGTGAAGAGGAGAGACCAGACAGAGACCTTTGTAGGTATTGAGGAGGTGGGAGAGACCAGGCAGGGCCTATGTAGGGCGTGAGGAGGTTGGAGATACCAGGCAGAGCCCTGAGTAAAGAGTGAGAAATGGGAGAGTCCAGGCAGGGGCAGGAGTAGGGAGTGAGGTGGATGGAGAGACCAGGAAGGTCCCTGTGTAGGGAGTGAGGATGTGGGAGATAAAAGGCTGAAACCTGTGTAGGCAGTAAGGAGGTGGGACAGAACAGGCAGAGGTCTTTATAGGGATTCAAGAGGTGGGAGAGCCCAGGCAGGGCAGTGTGTAGGGGGTGAGGAGTTGGAAGATACCAGGCAGGGCCCTGTGTAGGGAGTGAGGAGGTGGGAGAGAACAGACAAAGTCATATGTAGGGAGTAAGCAGAAGAGAGACACCAGGCAGGGCTCTCTGTAGGGAGTGAGGAGGAGGGACAGACCAGGCAAGGCCCTGTGTAGGGAGCGAGGAGGTGGGAAAGAACAGGCAGGGCCCTGTGTAAGGAGTGACGAGGTGGGAAAAAACAGGCAGACAGCTGTGTAGGGAGTGAGGAGGTTGGAGAGAACAGGCAGAGCCCTGTGTAGGCAGTCAGGAGGTGAGAGAGGCCAGTTCAGGCCCTGTATAAGGACTGAAGAGGTGGCAGATGAGGCAGGGCCCTTTTTAAGGAGTAAGGAGGTGGGAGAGGAGGCAGGGCCATGTACAGGGATTGAGGATATGGGAGATAAAAGGCAGAGACCTGTGTAGGGAGTGAGGAGGTGGGAGAGACCAGGCAGGGACCTGTGTAGGTCCTGAGGAGGTGGGAGACACCAGGCAGGGTCCTGTGTAGGGAGTGAGAAGTTGGGAGAGACCAGGCAGGGCCTTAGGTAGGGAGTGAGGATGTAGGAGAGAAGAGGCAGAGACCTGTGTAGGGATTGAGGAGGTGGGACAGACCAGGCAAAGACTTGTGAAGGGATTGAGGAGGTGGGAGAGACCTGGCAGGGCCCTGTGTAGGGAGTGAGTATCTTGGAGAGAAGAGGCAGAGACCTGTGTAGGGATTGAGAAGGTGGAGAGACCAGGCAGGGCCCTGTGTAGGGAGTGAGGAAGTGGGAGAGGCCAGGCAGAGCCCTGTTCAGGGAGTGAGGTGTTAGGAGAGACCAGTCAAGACCCATTGTAGGGATTGAGGAGGTGGCAGAGACCAGGCAGGACCCTGTTTAGGGAGTGAGGAGATGGAAGAGACCAGGCATAGACATGCATAAGGAGTGAGGAGGTGAGAGAGACCAAGTAGGATGCTGTGTGAAGAGTGAGGATGTAGGAGAGACTAGGCAGGGCCCTGTGTATGGAGTGAGGAGGTGGGAGGGAGCGGTCAGAGACCTGTGTAGGGAGTGAGGAGATGGCAGAGACCAGGCAGGGCCCTGTCTAGGGAGTGAGGAGTTGGAAGAGACCAGGCAGAGACCTATGTACTGAGTCAGAAGGTGGGAAAGAACAGGCAGGACTCTGTTTAGCATATGAGGGGGTGAGACAGAATAGGCAGAAACTTGTGTAGGGAGTGAGAAGATGGAAGGCAGCAGGCAGGGCGCTGTGTAGGGAGTGAAGAGGTGGGAGAACCATTCAGAGACCTGAATAGGAAGCGAGGAGTTGGGAGAGACCAGGCAGGGCCCTGTGCAGGGAGTGAGGAGGTAGGACAGAACAGGCAGAGAACTGTGTATTGCATGAGGAGGTAGGAGAGAGCAGGCAGGGCCTGGTGTAGGGAGTGAGGAGGTAGGAGAGACCAGGCAGGGCCTGATGTAGGGAGTGAGGAAGTGGGAAAGAACAGGCAGAAACCTGTGTATGGAGTGAGAAGATGGGAGACACTAGACAGGGCCCTGTGTAGGGATTGAAGAGGTGGGAGAGACAAGGCAGGGCTCTGTGTAAGGAGTATGAGATGGGAGAGACTAGGCAGGACCCTGCTAGGGCGTATTGATATTGTAAGGGTTAGGTTTAGGGTTAGGGTAGGGGTAAGGTTAGGGTTAAGGCTAGGTTACTGTGAAGGGTAGGGCCAGGTTAGGGTTAGGGTTAGGTTTAGAGTTAGAGTTAGTGCTGGGGTTTAGGGTTAGGTTCAGGTTTAGAGTTATTGTTAGGTTTAGGGTTAGGGTAGAGTTAAGGTTAGGGTTAGGGTAAGGGTTAAGTTTAGGTCAGGGTTAGGTTTAGGATGAGGGATAGGGTTAGGTTTAGGGAAGGGTTAGAGGTTCGCGTGAGGGTTAGTGTTACATTTACAGTTAAGCTGATGTTTTAGGGTGTTACTGTCAGGGTTAGGGTTAGGTTTAGGGCGAGAGTTAGGGCATAGTTTAGGGTTAGGTTTAGTTTTAGGGTCAGGGTTAGGCTCTGGTTTAGGGTGAAGTTTAGGTTAAGGATGAGGGTTAGGGTTAGGGTTTGTTTGGGTTAAGGTTAGGGTTCGGTTTAGGGTTAGGTAAGGGTTAGGGTTAGTGTTCGGTTTAGGGTTAGGGTTAGGGTGAAGTTTAGTTAAGGCTGAAGCTTGAGCTTAAGGTTAGCATTAGGGGTTAGGGTTAGGGTTAAGGTTAGGACTTAAGTTTAGGCTTAAGTTTAGGTTTAGAGTTAGGGTTAGTGTAAGTGTTAGGGTTAAGTCATGGTTAGTTTTAGGACTGGGTTAAGGTTAGAGATAGGGTTAGGTTAAGGGTTGGGATTAGGTTTAGATGTTAGGGTGAGGGTTAGTGCTAGGTTTCCATTTAAGCTGAGTGTGTAGGGTCAGTTTTAGGGTTAAAATTAGGGTTAGAGTTAGAGTTAAGGTGAGGGTTAGGGTTAAGTTTAGGGTTAGGGTTAGGTTTATGGTTAGGATTAAGGTTAGGGTCAGGGTTAGGGGAGATTTAGTGTTATGTTTAGTTTTAGGGTTAGGGTTAGGGTGAAGTTTATTTTAAGCATGAGGTTAAGGGTTACGGGTTAGGGTACAAGTTAGGGTCAGGGTTAGGGTTAAGTTTAGGGTTAGGGTTAGGTTTATGGTTAGGATTAGGGATAGGATCAGGGTTAGGGTGAGATTTAGTGTTATGTTTAGTTTTAGGGTTAGGGTTACAATGAATTTTATGTTAAGTGAGAAGGTTAGGGTTGGGGTTAGGGTTCAGGTTTGAGTCAGGGTTAGGGTTAGGTTTCAAGTTTAGATTTAGGGTTAGGGTTAAGTTTAATGTTAGTTTTGCTTAGGGTTAGGGTTTGAATGAAGTTAGGGTAGGCTTAGCATTATGGTTAGGGTGAAATTTTGGTTCAGGGTGAGGGTTCGGCTTAGGGTAGGGTTAGAGTTAGGGTCAGTGGTTAGGGTTAGGTTTAGGGTTAAGGTTAGGTTTAGGCTAAGGATTAGGGTTAGAGTTAGGGTTTAGTGTTTCGGTTAGGTTTAGGGTCGGGTTATAATTAGGGTTAAGTTTAGGGTTAGGGTAAGAGTTAGAGTTACATTTACAGTTAAGGTGAGGGTTTTGGGTAAGTGTTACGCTTAAGGTTAGGGTTAGGGTTAGGGTTAGAGTTAGTGTTGGGGTAAGGGTTAGGTTTAAGTTTATGGTAGGCTTAAAGATAGGGTTAAGCTTAAGTTAGGGTTAGGGTCAGGGTTAGGATTAGAATTAGGTTTAGGGCGAGGATTAGGGTCAGAGTTATTGTCAGGGTTAGGTTTAGGGTTACAGGTGGGCCAAGGTTAAGGTCAGGGTTAGGTTTAGGGTTAGGGTTAGGGTTAAACTTAGGGTTAGCTTTAGGTTAGGGATAGGGTGAAGTTTAAGATAGGGTGAGGGTTAGGGTTATGGCTAAGGTTTGGGTTTGTTTTCAGGTTTGTGTTAAGGTTATGTTTAGGGTTAGGGTTAAGCTTAGGGGTTGTGTTTACTTTTCATGTTAGGGTTAGATTTTAGGTTATTGTTTAGTGTTACGGTTAGGGTTAGGGTTATGGTTGTGCTAGGCGTTGTGGTTGAGGTGAGGGTTAGGTTTAGGGTTAGGTTTGGGTAGGGTTAGGATTATGGATATGGTAAGGTGTTAGGGTTTTTTTTTTTTAGGGGTTAGAGGTGTTGTTTAGGGTTAGTGTTTGTGTTTCTGTGAGGGTTCCGGTTAGGCTTTGTGGTTCCGGTCATGATTAGGTTTGGTTTAGGGTTAGGGTTAGGTTTATGATTAGGTTTCGGTTAGTGTTAGAGTTAGAGTTAAGGTTTTTGTTAGGCTTTGGTGCTGGGGTTAGGGTTTGGGTTAGGGTTAGGTTTATTATTAGGGTCAGGGGTTTCAGGTTAGTGTTAGGGTTAGGGTTACGGATAGCATTAGGGTTAGAGTTGTGGGATACGGTTAGGGTTTAGGGTGAGGCTTACCGTTAGTTTTATAGTTCAGGTGAGGGTTTAGGGTAAGTGTTATGATTAGGGTTAGAGCTAGAGTTAGGGTTAGGTTTACGGTTAGGGTTAAGTGTAGGGTAAGATTTAGGTTTAGGTCCTAGTTGAGGGTTAGAGTTAGTGTTCTATTTAGGGTCAAGGTTAGAGTTAGGGTTAGGGGTTTGTATGAGGGTTAGTGTTCGGTTTACATTAAGCTGATGTTTTAGGGTGTTCCAGTTAGGGTTAGAGTTAGGGTTAGGGTTAGGTTTAGGGTGAGGGCTAGAGTTAGAGGTGAGTTAAGGGTTAGGTTTAGTTTTAGGGTTAGGGTTAGGCTTAGGTTTAAGGTGAAGTTTAGGTTAAGGATGAGGGTTAGGGTTCGGCATTTGGGTTAAGGTTAGGGTTAACTTTAGTGTTAGGCTTAGTGTTAGGGTTAGGTGTTTGGGTTAATGTTAGGGTCAGGTTTAGGGTTAGGGCTAGGGCAAGGGCTAGGGTGAAGTTTATGGATGAGGGTTGTGCTTAGGTTTAACGTTAGGGGTTAGGGTTAGGGTTAATGTTAGGAGTAAGTGTAGGGTTAAGGTTAGTTTTAGAGTGAGGGTTAGGGTTGGTTTTTGGTTTAAGTCATGGTTAGGTTTAGGGCTAGGTTAAGGTTAGAGATAGGGTTTGGTTAAGGGTTGGGATAGGTTTAGATGTTAGTGTGAGGGTTAGTGCTAGGTTTCCATTTAAGCTGAGTGTGTAGGGTAAGTTTTAGGGCTAGGATTAGAGTTAGAGTTAGGGTCAGGGTTAGGGTTAAGTTTAGGGTTAGGGTTAGGTTTATGGTTAGGATTAGGGTTAGGGTCAGGGTTAGGGGGAGATTTAGTGTTATGTTTAGTTTTAGTGTTAGGGTTAGGGTGAAGTTTATGTTAAGCGAGAAGGTTAGGGTTAGGGTTTAGAGTTCAGGTTAGGGTCAGGGTTAGGGTTAGGGTTAAGGTTAGGTTTGGGGTTAGGGTTAGGTTTAGTGTTAGTGTTAGTTTTGCTTATGGTTAGGGTTTGAATGAATTTAGGGTAGGTTTAGGGTTATGGTTAGCGTGAAATTCTGGTTAAGGGTGAGGGTCTGGCTTAGGGTTAGAGTTAGGGTCAGTGGTTAGGGCTTAGTTTAGGTTTAGGATTAGAGTTAGGTTTAGGGTTAGTTTTAGTTTTGGTTAGGTTTAGGCTTTGAATGAAGTTAGGGTAGGTTTAGGGTTATGGTTAGGGTGAAATTTTGGTTAAGGGTGAGGGTTCGGTTTAGGGTTAGGGTTAGGTTTAGAGTTAGGGTTAGTGCTTAGGGTTAGGTTTAGGGTTAAGGTTAAGTTTAGGCTAAGGATTAGGGTTACAGTTAGGGTTAGGTGTTAGTTTTTCGTTTAGGTTTAGCATAGGGTTATATTTAGGGTTCAGTTTAGGTTTAGGGTAAGAGTTAGAGTTAAGTTACATTTACAGTTAAGGTGAGGGTTTTGGGTAAGTGTTGTGGTTAGGGTTAGGATAGGGCTAGGGTTAGGGTTAGAGTTAGTGCTAGGGGTGAGGGTTAGGTTTTAGTTTAGGCTAAGGATTAGGGTTAGAGTTAGGGTTAGGCGTTAAAGTTTCAGTTAGGTTTAGCGTAGGATTATATTTAGGGTTAATTTTAGGTTTAGGGTAAGACTTAGAGTTACATTTACAGTTAAGGTGAAGGTTTTGGGTAAGTGTTAGGGTTAGGGCTACGGTTAGGGTTAGATGTTAGGGTTAGGTTTAATTTCATGGTAGGGTAAATTTAGGGTTATGGTTAGATTAGGGTTAGGGTCAGGGTTAGGATTAGGTTTACGGTGAGGGGTAGGGTGGGAGTTATTGTAAGGGTTAGTTTTAGGGTTTCAGGTTTTCCAAGGTTAAGGTTAGGGTTACGTATAGGGGTAGAGTTAGGGTCAAAGTTACTATTAGCTTTAGGTTAGGGATAGGGTGAATTTCAGATACGGTGACGGTTAGGATTAGGGTTGGGGTAGGGTTAGGGTTAAGGTTAGGGTTAGGGTTAGGGTTAGGGTTAGGGTTAGGGTTAGGGTTAGGGTTAGGGTTAGGGTTAGGGTTAGGGTTAGGGTTAGGATTAGGATTAGGTTTAGGGATAGGGTTAGGTTTAATTTCATGGTCGGGTAAATTTAGGGTGATGGTTAGTTTACGGTTAGGGTCAGGGTTAGGATTAGAATTAGGTTTAGGGCGAGGGTTAGGGTCAGAGTTACTGTCAGGGTTAGGTTTCGGGTTACAGGTGGGCCAAGGTTAAGTTTAGGGTTAGGTTTATGGGTAGGGTTTGGGTTAAAGTTAGGCTTAGCTTTAGGTTAGGGATAGGGTGAAGTTTAAGATAGGGTGACGGTGAGGGTTAAGGTTATGGCTAATGTTTGGGTTTGTATTCAAGTTCGTGTTAAGATTATGTTCAGGGTTAGGGTTAAGTTTAGGGGTTGTGTTTAGTTTTAGGGTTCGTGTTAGATTTTAGGTTAGGGTTCAGTTTAGTCTTGCGGTTAGGGTTAGGGTTAGGGTTAGGGTTATGTTTGTGTTAGGCGTTGTGGTTGGGGTGAGGGTTAGGTTTAGGGTTAGGGCTGGGTAGGGTTAGGATTATGGTTATGGTAAGGTGTGTTAGGGGTTAGAGCTGTAGTTTAGGGTTAGGTTTTGGGGAGGGTTCCGGTTAGGCATTGTGGTTCTGGTCATGGTTAGGTTTGGTTTAGGGTGAGGGTTAGGTTTAGGATTAGGTTTCGGGTTAGAGTTAGAGATAGGGTTAAGGTTTCGGTTAGACTTTGGTGTTGGGGTTAGGGTTTGGGTTGGGGTTAGGGTTATCGTTAGGGCTCAGGGGCTTCAGGTTAGGGTTAGGGTTAGGGATAGCATTAGGTTTAGGTTTTGTGGGATACGGTGAGGGGTTAGGGTGAGGGTTATGGTTAGTTTTACAGTTAAGGTGAGGGTTTAGGGTAAGTGTTACGATTAGGGTTAGAGTTAGAGTTAGGGTTAGGTTACGGGTTAGGGTTAGGTGTAGGGTAAGGTTTAGGTTTAGGTCCAAGTTGAGGTTTAGAGTTAGTGTTCTATTTACGGTCCAGGTTAGAGTTAGGGTTAGGGTTAGGGGAAGTTACAGTTAATAGTGAGGTTTGAGGCTAAGTTTAGAGTTAGGGTAAGGTTAGTGTTAGGGTTAGGGTTAGGGTCGGGGTCAGGTTAGGGTTAAGGCTAGGTTTACGGTAAAGGGTAGGGCTAGGTTGGGGTTAGGGTTAGGTTTAGAGTTAGAGTTAGTGCTAGGGTTAGGGTCAGGTTTAGAGTTATTTTAGGGTTAGTGTAGAGTTAAGGTTAATTTTAAGTTTAGGGTTAGGATAAGGGTTAGGTTTAGGTCAGGGTTAGGGTTAGGATGAGGGGTAGGGTTAAAGTTAGGGAAAGGGTTAGGGGTTCATGTGAGGTTTAGTGTTAGGTTTCCATTACGCTGATGTTTTAGGGTGTTACTGTTAGTGTTAGGGTTCCAGTTAGGGTTAGGTTTAGGGTTAGGGCTAGAGTTAGGGAGTAGTCAAGCCTGAGGTTTAATTTTAGGGTTACGGTTATGGTTAGGGTTATGTTTAGGGTGAAGTTTATGTTAAGGATGAGGGTTAGGGTTAGGTGTTTGGGTTAAGGTTAGGGTTAGGCTTAGCGTTAGGTTTAGGGTTAGTTGTTTCGTCGATGTTAGGGTCAGGTGAAGCTTAGGTTTAGGGTTAGGGTTCAGTTTAGGGTTAGGGCTAGGGCTAGGGTGACGTTTAAGTTAAGGGTGAGGGTTGAGCTTAGGGTTAGCGTTAGCAGTTAGCGTTAGGGTTAAGGTTAGGATTAAGTTTAGGGTTAAGGTTAGGTTTAGAGTTAGGATTAGGGTTAGTGTTAGGGTTCAGTCATGGTTAGGTTTAGGGCTAGGTGAAGGTTAGAGATAGGGTTAGGTTAAGGGTTGGGGTGAGGTTTAGATGTTAGTGTGAGGGTTAGCGATAGGTTTCCATTTAAGCTGAGTGTGTAGGGTAAGTTTTAGGGTTAGGATTAGGGTAGGGTTAGAGTTAGGTTCAGGGTTAGGGTTAAGTTTAGGGTTAGGGTTAGTTTTATGGTTGGGTCAGGGTTAGGGGGAGATTTAGTGTTATGTTTAGTTTTAGGGTTAAGGTTAGGGTGAAGTTTATTTAAGCGAGACGGTTAGGGTTCGGGGTTAGGTTTCAGCTTAGGGTCAGGGTTAAGTTTAGAGTTAGGTTTAGGTTTAGAGTTAGGTTTAGGTTTAGAGTTAGGTTTAGGTTTAGTGTTAGTTTGCTTAGGGTTAGGGTTTGAATGAAGTTAGGGTAGGTTTAGGGTTACTGTTAAGGTGAAATTTTGGTTAAGGGTGAGGGTTCGGCTTAGGCTTAGAGTTAGGGGTTAGTGTTTCAGTTAGGTTTAGGGTAGAGTTATAATTAGGGTTCAGTTTCGGTTTAGGGTAAGAGAGTTACTTTTACACTTAAGGTGAGGGTTTTGGGTAAGTGTTACGGTTAGGGTTAGGGTTAGGGTTAGGGTTAATTTTATTGTAGGCTTAAAATTAGGGTTGAGGTTAGGTTAGGGTCAGGGTCAGGGTTAGGATTAGAATTAGGTTTAGGGCGAGGGTTAGGGTCAGAGTTATCGTCAGGGTTAGGTTTCGGGTTACAGGTGGGCCAAGGTTAAGTTTAGGGTTAGGTTTATGGGTAGGGTTTGGGTTAAAGTTAGGCTTAGCTTTAGGTTAGGGATAGGGTGAAGTCTAAGATAGGGTGACGGTTAGGGTTAGGGTTATGGCTAAGGTTTGGGTTTGTTTTCAGGTTCGTGTTAAGGTTATGTTCAGGGTTAGGGTTAAGTTTAGGGGTTGTGTTTAGTTTTAGGGTTAGTGTTAGATTTTAGGTTAGGGTTCAGTTTCGTGTTACGGTTAGGGTTAGGGTCGAAGTTTGTGTTTTAGGCGTTGTGGTTGGGGTGAGGGTTAGGTTTAGGGTTAGGGTTGGGTAGGGTTAGGACTATGGTTATGGTAAGGTGTGTTAGGGGTTAGAGCTGTAGTTTAGGGTTAGGGTTTGGGGAGGGTTCCGGTTAGGCATTGTGGTTCTGGTCATGGTTAGGTTTGGTTTAGGGTTAGGGTTAGGTTTAGGATTAGGTTTCGGGTTAGAGTTAGAGATAGGGTTAAGGTTTCGGTTAGACTTTGGTGTTGGGGTTAGGGTTTGGGTTAGGGTTAGGGTTATCGTTAGGGCTCAGGGGTTTCAGGTTAGGGTTAGGGTTAGGGATAGCATTAGGTTTAGGTTTTGTGGGATACGGTGAGGGGTTAGGGTGAGGGTTATGGTTAGTTTTACAGTTAAGGTGAGGGTTTAGGGTAAGTGTTACGATTAGGGTTAGAGTTAGAGTTAGGGTTAGGTTACGGGTTAGGGTTCGGTGTAGGGTAAGGTTTAGGTTTAGGTCCAAGTTGAGGTTTAGAGTTAGTGTTCTATTTAGGGTCCAGGTCAGAGTTAGGGTTAGGCTTAGGATTAAGCTTAGGGTTAGGTTCAGGACTATTGTAAGTGTTCGGTCTAGGCTTACAGATGGACTAGCATTACTGTTAGAATTAGGTTTAAGGTTAGAGTTTGGGTTAGGTTTAGGTTTAGGTTAAGGTTAGAGTTAGGGTTTGGATGAAGTTTAGGATAGGTTGCGGGTTATTTTTATGGTTAGGGCTAGAGTTTGGGTTAGTGTTAAGGTTAGGTTTAGGGTTCGAGTTAGGGTTAGGGGTTATGTTTAGGGTTAGCGTTAGGTTAGGTTTAGGGTGAGTGTGAAGTTTAGGTTAAGGGTGAGGGTTATGATAAGGGTTAGGATTGTAGATGGTGTCAGACATTAGGTTTAGGGTGTTAGGGTTAGTTTTATGGTTAGGGTAGGGTTAAGTTTAGGGTTAACATTAGGGTTAGGGTTAGATTAGGGTAACTGTTTGTATTAGGGTTAGGGATAAAGTTTGGCATAGCGTTAGGTTCAGGGTCGGGGATACGGTTAAGGGTTAGGGTGAGGGTTAGGCTTAGGTTTACACTTAGGGTGAGGGTTTAGGGTAATTGTTACGGTTAGGGCTAGAGTTAGAGTTAGGCTTAGGGTTAGGGTGAAGTTTCAGTTAATAGTCAGGGATAGGGTAAATATTAGAGTCGTGTTAAGGTTAGTGTTAGGGTTAGGTATAGGGTTAGGGTTCGGGTAGGGGTAAGGCTAGGTTTAAGGCTAGGTTTACGGTAAAGGGTAGGGCTAGGTTGGGGTTAGGGTTAGGTTTAGAGTTAGAGTTAGTGCTCGGGTTTACTTTAGGGTTAGGGCCAGGTTTAGAGTTATTGTTAGGGTTAGGGTTAGGGTAGAGTTAAGGTTAAGCAAAAGTTTAGGGTAACGGTTAGGTTTAGGTCAGGGTTAGGGTTAGGATGAGGGGTAGGGTTAGGGTTAGGGTTATGGTTAAGGTTAGGGTTAGCGTTAGGTTTATGGTTCGGAATAGGGTTAGGGTCAGGGTTGGGGAAGATTTAGTGTTATGTTTAGTTTTAGGGTTAGGGTTAGGGCGAAGTTTATGTTAAGCGTGACGGTTAGTGTTAGTGGTTAGGGTTCACGTTAGGGTCAGGATTGGGGTTAGGGTTAGGTTTAGTGTTAGTGTTAGTTTTGTTTAGGTTTAGGGTTTGAATGAAGTAGGGTAGGTTTAGGGTTATGGTTAGGGTTAGGTTTGGAAGAAGTTTAGGATATGGTAAGGGTTAGTGTTACGGTTAGGTTTAGGGTTCAGGTTAGTGTTAGGGGTTAGTTAAGGGTTAGGGTTAGGTTTAGGTTTAGTGTCAGTGTGATGTTTAAGTTAAGGGTGAAGGTTCAGATAAAGTTTACGATTAGGGTTAGGATTATAGTTAGTGTTAGAGGCTAGGTTTAGGGTGTTAGGGTTCGGTTTATGGTGGGGTAGGGTTAAGTTTAGGGTTAGGGTTAGGGTTAGGGATAGCCTTAGGTTTAGGGTTGGGGACACGGTTCGGGGTTAGGGTGAGGGTTGGGGTTAGGGTGAGGGTTAGGTTTACAGTTAAGGTGAGGGTTTAGGGTAATTGTTATGCTTAGGGTTAGAGTTAGGGTTAGGGTTAGGGGAAGTTTCAGTTAATAGTGAGGGTTGGGGCTAAGTTTAGAGTTAGGGTAAGGTTAGTGTTAGGGTTAGGGTTAGGGTCGGCGTCAGGTGAGGGTTAAGGCTAGGTTTACGGTAAAGGGTAGGGCTAGGTTGGGGTTAGGGTTAGGTTTAGAGTTAGAGTTAGTGCTAGGGTTAGGGTCAGGTTTAGAGTTATTGTTAGGGTTAGGGTAGAGTTAAGGTTAATTTTAAGTTTAGGGTTAGGATAAGGGTTAGGTTTAGGTCAGGGTTAGGGTTAGGATGAGGGGTAGGGTTAAAGTTAGGGAAAGGGTTAGGGGTTCATGTGAGGTTTAGTGTTAGGTTTCCATTACGCTGATGTTTTAGGGTGTTACTGTTAGTGTTAGGGCTCCAGTTAGGGTTAGGTTTAGGGTTAGGGCTAGAGTTAGGGAGTAGTCAAGCCTGAGGTTTAATTTTAGGGTTACGGTTATGGTTAGGGTTAGGTTTAGGGTGAAGTTTATGTTAAGGATGAGGGTTAGGGTTAGGTGTTTGGGTTAAGGTTAGGGTTAGGCTTAGCGTTAGGTTTAGGGTTAGTTGTTTCGTCGATGTTAGGGTCAGGTGAAGCTTAGGTTTAGGGTTAGGGTTCAGTTTAGGGTTAGGGCTAGGGCTAGGGTGAAGTTTAAGTTAAGGGTGAGGGTTGAGCTTAGGGTTAGCGTTAGCAGTTAGCGTTAGGGTTAAGGTTAGGATTAAGTTTAGGGTTAAGGTTAGGTTTAGAGTTAGGATTAGGGTTAGTGTTAGGGTTCAGTCATGGTTAGGTTTAGGGCTAGGTGAAGGTTAGAGATAGGGTTAGGTTAAGGGTTGGGGTGAGGTTTAGATGTTAGTGTGAGGGTTAGCGATAGGTTTCCATTTAAGCTGAGTGTGTAGGGTAAGTTTTAGGGTTAGGATTAGGGTAGGGTTAGAGTTAGGTTCAGGGTTAGGGTTAAGTTTAGGGTTAGGGTTAGTTTTATGGTTGGGGTCAGGGTTAGGGGGAGATTTAGTGTTATGTTTAGTTTTAGGGTTAAGGTTAGGGTGAAGTTTATTTAAGCGAGACGGTTAGGGTTAGGGGTTAGGTTTCAGCTTAGGGTCAGGGTTAAGTTTAGAGTTAGGTTTAGGTTTAGAGTTAGGTTTAGGTTTAGTGTTAGTTTGCTTAGGGTTAGGGTTTGAATGAAGTTAGGGTAGGTTTAGGGTTACTGTTAAGGTGAAATTTTGGTTAAGGGTGAGGGTTCGGCTTAGGCTTAGAGTTAGGGGTTAGTGTTTCAGTTAGGTTTAGGGTAGAGTTATAATTAGGGTTCAGTTTCGGTTTAGGGTAAGAGAGTTACTTTTACACTTAAGGTGAGGGTTTTGGGTAAGTGTTACGGTTAGGGTTAGGGTTAGGGTTAGGGTTAATTTTATTGTAGGCTTAAAATTAGGGTTGAGGTTAGGTTAGGGTCAGGGTCAGGGTTAGGATTAGAATTAGGTTTAGGGCGAGGGTTAGGGTCAGAGTTATCGTCAGGGTTAGGTTTCGGGTTACAGGTGGGCCAAGGTTAAGTTTAGGGTTAGGTTTATGGGTAGGGTTTGGGTTAAAGTTAGGCTTAGCTTTAGGTTAGGGATAGGGTGAAGTTTAAGATAGGGTGACGGTTAGGGTTAGGGTTATGGCTAAGGTTTGGGTTTGTTTTCAGGTTCGTGTTAAGGTTATGTTCAGGGTTAGGGTTAAGTTTAGGGGTTGTGTTTAGTTTTAGGGTTAGTGTTAGATTTTAGGTTAGGGTTCAGTTTCGTGTTACGGTTAGGGTTAGGGTCGAAGTTTGTGTTTTAGGCGTTGTGGTTGGGGTGAGGGTTAGGTTTAGGGTTAGGGTTGGGTAGGGTTAGGACTATGGTTATGGTAAGGTGTGTTAGGGGTTAGAGCTGTAGTTTAGGGTTAGGGTTTGGGGAGGGTTCCGGTAAGGCATTGTGGTTCTGGTCATGGTTAGGTTTGGTTTAGGGTTAGGGTTAGGTTTAGGATTAGGTTTCGGGTTAGAGTTAGAGATAGGGTTAAGGTTTCGGTTAGACTTTGGTGTTGGGGTTAGGGTTTGGGTTAGGGTTAGGGTTATCGTTAGGGCTCAGGGGTTTCAGGTTAGGGTTAGGGTTAGGGATAGCATTAGGTTTAGGTTTTGTGGGATACGGTGAGGGGTTAGGGTGAGGGTTATGGTTAGTTTTACAGTTAAGGTGAGGGTTTAGGGTAAGTGTTACGATTAGGGTTAGAGTTAGAGTTAGGGTTAGGTTACGGGTTAGGGTTCGGTGTAGGGTAAGGTTTAGGTTTAGGTCCAAGTTGAGGTTTAGAGTTAGTGTTCTATTTAGGGTCCAGGTCAGAGTTAGGGTTAGGCTTAGGATTAAGCTTAGGGTTAGGTTCAGGACTATTGTAAGTGTTCGGTCTAGGCTTACAGATGGACTAGCATTACTGTTAGAATTAGGTTTAAGGTTAGAGTTTGGGTTAGGTTTAGGTTTAGGTTAAGGTTAGAGTTAGGGTTTGGATGAAGTTTAGGATAGGTTGCGGGTTATTTTTATGGTTAGGGCTAGAGTTTGGGTTAGTGTTAAGGTTAGGTTTAGGGTTCGAGTTAGGGTTAGGGGTTATGTTTAGGGTTAGCGTTAGGTTAGGTTTAGGGTGAGTGTGAAGTTTAGGTTAAGGGTGAGGGTTATGATAAGGGTTAGGATTGTAGATGGTGTCAGACATTAGGTTTAGGGTGTTAGGGTTAGTTTTATGGTTAGGGTAGGGTTAAGTTTAGGGTTAACATTAGGGTTAGGGTTAGATTAGGGTAACTGTTTGTATTAGGGTTAGGGATAAAGTTTGGCATAGCGTTAGGTTCAGGGTCGGGGATACGGTTAAGGGTTAGGGTGAGGGTTAGGCTTAGGTTTACACTTAGGGTGAGGGTTTAGGGTAATTGTTACGGTTAGGGCTAGAGTTAGAGTTAGGCTTAGGGTTAGGGTGAAGTTTCAGTTAATAGTCAGGGATAGGGTAAATATTAGAGTCGTGTTAAGGTTAGTGTTAGGGTTAGGTATAGGGTTAGGGTTCGGGTAGGGGTAAGGCTAGGTTTAAGGCTAGGTTTACGGTAAAGGGTAGGGCTAGGTTGGGGTTAGGGTTAGGTTTAGAGTTAGAGTTAGTGCTCGGGTTTACTTTAGGGTTAGGGTCAGGTTTAGAGTTATTGTTAGGGTTAGGGTTAGGGTAGAGTTAAGGTTAAGCAAAAGTTTAGGGTAAGGGTTAGGTTTAGGTCAGGGTTAGGGTTAGGATGAGGGGTAGGGTTAGGGTTAGGGTTATGGTTAAGGTTAGGGTTAGCGTTAGGTTTATGGTTCGGAATAGGGTTAGGGTCAGGGTTGGGGAAGATTTAGTGTTATGTTTAGTTTTAGGGTTAGGGTTAGGGCGAAGTTTATGTTAAGCGTGACGGTTAGTGTTAGTGGTTAGGGTTCACGTTAGGGTCAGGATTGGGGTTAGGGTTAGGTTTAGTGTTAGTGTTAGTTTTGTTTAGGTTTAGGGTTTGAATGAAGTAGGGTAGGTTTAGGGTTATGGTTAGGGTTAGGTTTGGAAGAAGTTTAGGATATGGTAAGGGTTAGTGTTACGGTTAGGTTTAGGGTTCAGGTTAGTGTTAGGGGTTAGTTAAGGGTTAGGGTTAGGTTTAGGTTTAGTGTCAGTGTGATGTTTAAGTTAAGGGTGAAGGTTCAGATAAAGTTTACGATTAGGGTTAGGATTATAGTTAGTGTTAGAGGCTAGGTTTAGGGTGTTAGGGTTCGGTTTATGGTGGGGTAGGGTTAAGTTTAGGGTTAGGGTTAGGGTTAGGGATAGCCTGAGGTTTAGGGTTGGGGACACGGTTCGGGGTTAGGGTGAGGGTTGGGGTTAGGGTGAGGGTTAGGTTTACAGTTAAGGTGAGGGTTTAGGGTAATTGTTATGCTTAGGGTTAGAGTTAGGGTTAGGGTTAGGGGAAGTTTCAGTTAATAGTGAGGGTTGGGGCTAAGTTTAGAGTTAGGGTAAGGTTAGTGTTAGGGTTAGGGTTAGGGTCGGCGTCAGGTGAGGGTTAAGGCTAGGTTTACGGTAAAGGGTAGGGCTAGGTTGGGGTTAGGGTTAGGTTTAGAGTTAGAGTTAGTGCTAGGGTTAGGGTCAGGTTTAGAGTTATTGTTAGGGTTAGGGTAGAGTTAAGGTTAATTTTAAGTTTAGGGTTAGGATAAGGGTTAGGTTTAGGTCAGGGTTAGGGTTAGGATGAGGGGTAGGGTTAAAGTTAGGGAAAGGGTTAGGGGTTCATGTGAGGTTTAGTGTTAGGTTTCCATTACGCTGATGTTTTAGGGTGTTACTGTTAGTGTTAGGGCTCCAGTTAGGGTTAGGTTTAGGGTTAGGGCTAGAGTTAGGGAGTAGTCAAGCTTGAGGTTTAATTTTAGGGTTACGGTTATGGTTAGGGTTAGGTTTAGGGTGAAGTTTATGTTAAGGATGAGGGTTAGGGTTAGGTGTTTGGGTTAAGGTTAGGGTTAGGCTTAGCGTTAGGTTTAGGGTTAGTTGTTTCGTCGATGTTAGGGTCAGGTGAAGCTTAGGTTTAGGGTTAGGGTTCAGTTTAGGGTTAGGGCTAGGGCTAGGGTGAAGTTTAAGTTAAGGGTGAGGGTTGAGCTTAGGGTTAGCGTTAGCAGTTAGCGTTAGGGTTAAGGTTAGGATTAAGTTTAGGGTTAAGGTTAGGTTTAGAGTTAGGATTAGGGTTAGTGTTAGGGTTCAGTCATGGTTAGGTTTAGGGCTAGGTGAAGGTTAGAGATAGGGTTAGGTTAAGGGTTGGGGTGAGGTTTAGATGTTAGTGTGAGGGTTAGCGATAGGTTTCCATTTAAGCTGAGTGTGTAGGGTAAGTTTTAGGGTTAGGATTAGGGTAGGGTTAGAGTTAGGTTCAGGGTTAGGGTTAAGTTTAGGGTTAGGGTTAGTTTTATGGTTGGGGTCAGGGTTAGGGGGAGATTTAGTGTTATGTTTAGTTTTAGGGTTAAGGTTAGGGTGAAGTTTATTTAAGCGAGACCGTTAGGGTTAGGGGTTAGGTTTCAGCTTAGGGTCAGGGTTAAGTTTAGAGTTAGGTTTAGGTTTAGTGTTAGTTTGCTTAGGGTTAGGGTTTGAATGAAGTTAGGGTAGGTTTAGGGTTACTGTTAAGGTGAAATTTTGGTTAAGGGTGAGGGTTCGGCTTAGGCTTAGAGTTAGGGGTTAGTGTTTCAGTTAGGTTTAGGGTAGAGTTATAATTAGGGTTCAGTTTCGGTTTAGGGTAAGAGAGTTACTTTTACACTTAAGGTGAGGGTTTTGGGTAAGTGTTACGGTTAGGGTTAGGGTTAGGGTTAATTTTATTGTAGGCTTAAAATTAGGGTTGAGGTTAGGTTAGGGTCAGGGTCAGGGTTAGGATTAGAATTAGGTTTAGGGCGAGGGTTAGGGTCAGAGTTATCGTCAGGGTTAGGTTTCGGGTTACAGGTGGGCCAAGGTTAAGTTTAGGGTTAGGTTTATGGGTAGGGTTTGGGTTAAAGTTAGGCTTAGCTTTAGGTTAGGGATAGGGTGAAGTTTAAGATAGGGTGACGGTTAGGGTTAGGGTTATGGCTAAGGTTTGGGTTTGTTTTCAGGTTCGTGTTAAGGTTATGTTCAGGGTTAGGGTTAAGTTTAGGGGTTGTGTTTAGTTTTAGGGTTAGTGTTAGATTTTAGGTTAGGGTTCAGTTTAGTGTTACGGTTAGGGTTAGGGTCGAAGTTTGTGTTTTAGGCGTTGTGGTTGGGGTGAGGGTTAGGTTTAGGGTTAGGGTTGGGTAGGGTTAGGACTATGGTTATGGTAAGGTGTGTTAGGGGTTAGAGCTGTAGTTTAGGGTTAGGGTTTGGGGAGGGTTCCGGTTAGGCATTGTGGTTCTGGTCATGGTTAGGTTTGGTTTAGGGTGAGGGTTAGGTTTAGGATTAGGTTTCGGGTTAGAGTTAGAGATAGGGTTAAGGTTTCGGTTAGACTTTGGTGTTGGGGTTAGGGTTTGGGTTAGGGTTAGGGTTATCGTTAGGGCTCAGGGGTTTCAGGTTAGGGTTAGGGTTAGGGCTAGCATTAGGTTTAGGTTTTGTGGGATACGGTGAGGGGTTAGGGTGAGGGTTATGGTTAGTTTTACAGTTAAGGTGAGGGTTTAGGGTAAGTGTTACGATTAGGGTTAGAGTTAGAGTTAGGGTTAGGTTACGGGTTAGGGTTCGGTGTAGGGTAAGGTTTAGGTTTAGGTCCAAGTTGAGGTTTAGAGTTAGTGTTCTATTTAGGGTCCAGGTCAGAGTTAGGGTTAGGCTTAGGATTAAGCTTAGGGTTAGGTTCAGGACTATTGTAAGTGTTCGGTCTAGGCTTACAGATGGACTAGCATTACTGTTAGAATTAGGTTTAAGGTTAGAGTTTGGGTTAGGTTTAGGTTTAGGTTAAGGTTAGAGTTAGGGTTTGGATGAAGTTTAGGATAGGTTGCGGGTTATTTTTATGGTTAGGGCTAGAGTTTGGGTTAGTGTTAAGGTTAGGTTTAGGGTTCGAGTTAGGGTTAGGGGTTATGTTTAGGGTTAGCGTTAGGTTAGGTTTAGGGTGAGTGTGAAGTTTAGGTTAAGGGTGAGGGTTATGATAAGGGTTAGGATTGTAGATGGTGTCAGACATTAGGTTTAGGGTGTTAGGGTTAGTTTTATGGTTAGGGTAGGGTTAAGTTTAGGGTTAACATTAGGGTTAGGGTTAGATTAGGGTAACTGTTTGTATTAGGGTTAGGGATAAAGTTTGGCATAGCGTTAGGTTCAGGGTCGGGGATACGGTTAAGGGTTAGGGTGAGGGTTAGGCTTAGGTTTACACTTAGGGTGAGGGTTTAGGGTAATTGTTACGGTTAGGGCTAGAGTTAGAGTTAGGCTTAGGGTTAGGGTGAAGTTTCAGTTAATAGTCAGGGATAGGGTAAATATTAGAGTCGTGTTAAGGTTAGTGTTAGGGTTAGGTATAGGGTTAGGGTTCGGGTAGGGGTAAGGCTAGGTTTAAGGCTAGGTTTACGGTAAAGGGTAGGGCTAGGTTGGGGTTAGGGTTAGGTTTAGAGTTAGAGTTAGTGCTCGGGTTTACTTTAGGGTTAGGGTCAGGTTTAGAGTTATTGTTAGGGTTAGGGTTAGGGTAGAGTTAAGGTTAAGCTAAAGTTTAGGGTAAGGGTTAGGTTTAGGTCAGGGTTAGGGTTAGGATGAGGGGTAGGGTTAGGGTTAGGGTTATGGTTAAGGTTAGGGTTAGCGTTAGGTTTATGGTTCGGAATAGGGTTAGGGTCAGGGTTGGGGAAGATTTAGTGTTATGTTTAGTTTTAGGGTTAGGGTTAGGGCGAAGTTTATGTTAAGCGTGACGGTTAGTGTTAGTGGTTAGGGTTCACGTTAGGGTCAGGATTGGGGTTAGGGTTAGGTTTAGTGTTAGTGTTAGTTTTGTTTAGGTTTAGGGTTTGAATGAAGTAGGGTAGGTTTAGGGTTATGGTTAGGGTTAGGTTTGGAAGAAGTTTAGGATATGGTAAGGGTTAGTGTTACGGTTAGGTTTAGGGTTCAGGTTAGTGTTAGGGGTTAGTTAAGGGTTAGGGTTAGGTTTAGGTTTAGTGTCAGTGTGATGTTTAAGTTAAGGGTGAAGGTTCAGATAAAGTTTACGATTAGGGTTAGGATTATAGTTAGTGTTAGAGGCTAGGTTTAGGGTGTTAGGGTTCGGTTTATGGTGGGGTAGGGTTAAGTTTAGGGTTAGGGTTAGGGTTAGGGATAGCCTTAGGTTTAGGGTTGGGGACACGGTTCGGGGTTAGGGTGAGGGTTGGGGTTAGGGTGAGGGTTAGGTTTACAGTTAAGGTGAGGGTTTAGGGTAATTGTTATGCTTAGGGTTAGAGTTAGGGTTAGGGTTAGGGGAAGTTTCAGTTAATAGTGAGGGTTGGGGCTAAGTTTAGAGTTAGGGTAAGGTTAGTGTTAGGGTTAGGGTTAGGGTCGGCGTCAGGTTAGGGTTAAGGCTAGGTTTACGGTAAAGGGTAGGGCTAGGTTGGGGTTAGGGTTAGGTTTAGAGTTAGAGTTAGTGCTAGGGTTAGGGTCAGGTTTAGAGTTATTGTTAGGGTTAGGGTAGAGTTAAGGTTAATTTTAAGTTTAGGGTTAGGATAAGGGTTAGGTTTAGGTCAGGGTTAGGGTTAGGATGAGGGGTAGGGTTAAAGTTAGGGAAAGGGTTAGGGGTTCATGTGAGGTTTAGTGTTAGGTTTCCATTACGCTGATGTTTTAGGGTGTTACTGTTAGTGTTAGGGCTCCAGTTAGGGTTAGGTTTAGGGTTAGGGCTAGAGTTAGGGAGTAGTCAAGCCTGAGGTTTAATTTTAGGGTTACGGTTATGGTTAGGGTTAGGTTTAGGGTGAAGTTTATGTTAAGGATGAGGGTTAGGGTTAGGTGTTTGGGTTAAGGTTAGGGTTAGGCTTAGCGTTAGGTTTAGGGTTAGTTGTTTCGTCGATGTTAGGGTCAGGTGAAGCTTAGGTTTAGGGTTAGGGTTCAGTTTAGGGTTAGGGCTAGGGCTAGGGTGAAGTTTAAGTTAAGGGTGAGGGTTGAGCTTAGGGTTAGCGTTAGCAGTTAGCGTTAGGGTTAAGGTTAGGATTAAGTTTAGGGTTAAGGTTAGGTTTAGAGTTAGGATTAGGGTTAGTGTTAGGGTTCAGTCATGGTTAGGTTTAGGGCTAGGTGAAGGTTAGAGATAGGGTTAGGTTAAGGGTTGGGGTGAGGTTTAGATGTTAGTGTGAGGGTTAGCGATAGGTTTCCATTTAAGCTGAGTGTGTAGGGTAAGTTTTAGGGTTAGGATTAGGGTAGGGTTAGAGTTAGGTTCAGGGTTAGGGTTAAGTTTAGGGTTAGGGTTAGTTTTATGGTTGGGGTCAGGGTTAGGGGGAGATTTAGTGTTATGTTTAGTTTTAGGGTTAAGGTTAGGGTGAAGTTTATTTAAGCGAGACCGTTAGGGTTAGGGGTTAGGTTTCAGCTTAGGGTCAGGGTTAAGTTTAGAGTTAGGTTTAGGTTTAGAGTTAGGTTTAGGTTTAGTGTTAGTTTGCTTAGGGTTAGGGTTTGAATGAAGTTAGGGTAGGTTTAGGGTTACTGTTAAGGTGAAATTTTGGTTAAGGGTGAGGGTTCGGCTTAGGCTTAGAGTTAGGGGTTAGTGTTTCAGTTAGGTTTAGGGTAGAGTTATAATTAGGGTTCAGTTTCGGTTTAGGGTAAGAGAGTTACTTTTACACTTAAGGTGAGGGTTTTGGGTAAGTGTTACGGTTAGGGTTAGGGTTAGGGTTAATTTTATTGTAGGCTTAAAATTAGGGTTGAGGTTAGGTTAGGGTCAGGGTCAGGGTTAGGATTAGAATTAGGTTTAGGGCGAGGGTTAGGGTCAGAGTTATCGTCAGGGTTAGGTTTCGGGTTACAGGTGGGCCAAGGTTAAGTTTAGGGTTAGGTTTATGGGTAGGGTTTGGGTTAAAGTTAGGCTTAGCTTTAGGTTAGGGATAGGGTGAAGTTTAAGATAGGGTGACGGTTAGGGTTAGGGTTATGGCTAAGGTTTGGGTTTGTTATCAGGTTCGTGTTAAGGTTATGTTCAGGGTTAGGGTTAAGTTTAGGGGTTGTGTTTAGTTTTAGGGTTAGTGTTAGATTTTAGGTTAGGGTTCAGTTTAGTGTTACGGTTAGGGTTAGGGTCGAAGTTTGTGTTTTAGGCGTTGTGGTTGGGGTGAGGGTTAGGTTTAGGGTTAGGGTTGGGTAGGGTTAGGACTATGGTTATGGTAAGGTGTGTTAGGGGTTAGAGCTGTAGTTTAGGGTTAGGGTTTGGGGAGGGTTCCGGTTAGGCATTGTGGTTCTGGTCATGGTTAGGTTTGGTTTAGGGTGAGGGTTAGGTTTAGGATTAGGTTTCGGGTTAGAGTTAGAGATAGGGTTAAGGTTTCGGTTAGACTTTGGTGTTGGGGTTAGGGTTTGGGTTAGGGTTAGGGTTATCGTTAGGGCTCAGGGGTTTCAGGTTAGGGTTAGGGTTAGGGCTAGCATTAGGTTTAGGTTTTGTGGGATACGGTGAGGGGTTAGGGTGAGGGTTATGGTTAGTTTTACAGTTAAGGTGAGGGTTTAGGGTAAGTGTTACGATTAGGGTTAGAGTTAGAGTTAGGGTTAGGTTACGGGTTAGGGTTCGGTGTAGGGTAAGGTTTAGGTTTAGGTCCAAGTTGAGGTTTAGAGTTAGTGTTCTATTTAGGGTCCAGGTCAGAGTTAGGGTTAGGCTTAGGATTAAGCTTAGGGTTAGGTTCAGGACTATTGTAAGTGTTCGGTCTAGGCTTACAGATGGACTAGCATTACTGTTAGAATTAGGTTTAAGGTTAGAGTTTGGGTTAGGTTTAGGTTTAGGTTAAGGTTAGAGTTAGGGTTTGGATGAAGTTTAGGATAGGTTGCGGGTTATTTTTATGGTTAGGGCTAGAGTTTGGGTTAGTGTTAAGGTTAGGTTTAGGGTTCGAGTTAGGGTTAGGGGTTATGTTTAGGGTTAGCGTTAGGTTAGGTTTAGGGTGAGTGTGAAGTTTAGGTTAAGGGTGAGGGTTATGATAAGGGTTAGGATTGTAGATGGTGTCAGACATTAGGTTTAGGGTGTTAGGGTTAGTTTTATGGTTAGGGTAGGGTTAAGTTTAGGGTTAACATTAGGGTTAGGGTTAGATTAGGGTAACTGTTTGTATTAGGGTTAGGGATAAAGTTTGGCATAGCGTTAGGTTCAGGGTCGGGGATACGGTTAAGGGTTAGGGTGAGGGTTAGGCTTAGGTTTACACTTAGGGTGAGGGTTTAGGGTAATTGTTACGGTTAGGGCTAGAGTTAGAGTTAGGCTTAGGGTTAGGGTGAAGTTTCAGTTAATAGTCAGGGATAGGGTAAATATTAGAGTCGTGTTAAGGTTAGTGTTAGGGTTAGGTATAGGGTTAGGGTTCGGGTAGGGGTAAGGCTAGGTTTAAGGCTAGGTTTACGGTAAAGGGTAGGGCTAGGTTGGGGTTAGGGTTAGGTTTAGAGTTAGAGTTAGTGCTCGGGTTTACTTTAGGGTTAGGGTCAGGTTTAGAGTTATTGTTAGGGTTAGGGTTAGGGTAGAGTTAAGGTTAAGCTAAAGTTTAGGGTAAGGGTTAGGTTTAGGTCAGGGTTAGGGTTAGGATGAGGGGTAGGGTTAGGGTTAGGGTTATGGTTAAGGTTAGGGTTAGCGTTAGGTTTATGGTTCGGAATAGGGTTAGGGTCAGGGTTGGGGAAGATTTAGTGTTATGTTTAGTTTTAGGGTTAGGGTTAGGGCGAAGTTTATGTTAAGCGTGACGGTTAGTGTTAGTGGTTAGGGTTCACGTTAGGGTCAGGATTGGGGTTAGGGTTAGGTTTAGTGTTCGTGTTAGTTTTGTTTAGGTTTAGGGTTTGAATGAAGTAGGGTAGGTTTAGGGTTATGGTTAGGGTTAGGTTTGGAAGAAGTTTAGGATATGGTAAGGGTTAGTGTTACGGTTAGGTTTAGGGTTCAGGTTAGTGTTAGGGGTTAGTTAAGGGTTAGGGTTAGGTTTAGGTTTAGTGTCAGTGTGATGTTTAAGTTAAGGGTGAAGGTTCAGATAAAGTTTACGATTAGGGTTAGGATTATAGTTAGTGTTAGAGGCTAGGTTTAGGGTGTTAGGGTTCGGTTTATGGTGGGGTAGGGTTAAGTTTAGGGTTAGGGTTAGGGTTAGGGATAGCCTTAGGTTTAGGGTTGGGGACACGGTTCGGGGTTAGGGTGAGGGTTGGGGTTAGGGTGAGGGTTAGGTTTACAGTTAAGGTGAGGGTTTAGGGTAATTGTTATGCTTAGGGTTAGAGTTAGGGTTAGGGTTAGGGGAAGTTTCAGTTAATAGTGAGGGTTGGGGCTAAGTTTAGAGTTAGGGTAAGGTTAGTGTTAGGGTTAGGGTTAGGGTCGGCGTCAGGTTAGGGTTAAGGCTAGGTTTACGGTAAAGGGTAGGGCTAGGTTGGGGTTAGGGTTAGGTTTAGAGTTAGAGTTAGTGCTAGGGTTAGGGTCAGGTTTAGAGTTATTGTTAGGGTTAGGGTAGAGTTAAGGTTAATTTTAAGTTTAGGGTTAGGATAAGGGTTAGGTTTAGGTCAGGGTTAGGGTTAGGATGAGGGGTAGGGTTAAAGTTAGGGAAAGGGTTAGGGGTTCATGTGAGGTTTAGTGTTAGGTTTCCATTACGCTGATGTTTTAGGGTGTTACTGTTAGTCTTAGGGCTCCAGTTAGGGTTAGGTTTAGGGTTAGGGCTAGAGTTAGGGAGTAGTCAAGCCTGAGGTTTAATTTTAGGGTTACGGTTATGGTTAGGGTTAGGTTTAGGGTGAAGTTTATGTTAAGGATGAGGGTTAGGGTTAGGTGTTTGGGTTAAGGTTAGGGTTAGGCTTAGCGTTAGGTTTAGGGTTAGTTGTTTCGTCGATGTTAGGGTCAGGTGAAGCTTAGGTTTAGGGTTAGGGTTCAGTTTAGGGTTAGGGCTAGGGCTAGGGTGAAGTTTAAGTTAAGGGTGAGGGTTGAGCTTAGGGTTAGCGTTAGCAGTTAGCGTTAGGGTTAAGGTTAGGATTAAGTTTAGGGTTAAGGTTAGGTTTAGAGTTAGGATTAGGGTTAGTGTTAGGGTTCAGTCATGGTTAGGTTTAGGGCTAGGTGAAGGTTAGAGATAGGGTTAGGTTAAGGGTTGGGGTGAGGTTTAGATGTTAGTGTGAGGGTTAGCGATAGGTTTCCATTTAAGCTGAGTGTGTAGGGTAAGTTTTAGGGTTAGGATTAGGGTAGGGTTAGAGTTAGGTTCAGGGTTAGGGTTAAGTTTAGGGTTAGGGTTAGTTTTATGGTTGGGGTCAGGGTTAGGGGGAGATTTAGTGTTATGTTTAGTTTTAGGGTTAAGGTTAGGGTGAAGTTTATTTAAGCGAGACCGTTAGGGTTAGGGGTTAGGTTTCAGCTTAGGGTCAGGGTTAAGTTTAGAGTTAGGTTTAGGTTTAGAGTTAGGTTTAGGTTTAGTGTTAGTTTGCTTAGGGTTAGGGTTTGAATGAAGTTAGGGTAGGTTTAGGGTTACTGTTAAGGTGAAATTTTGGTTAAGGGTGAGGGTTCGGCTTAGGCTTAGAGTTAGGGGTTAGTGTTTCAGTTAGGTTTAGGGTAGAGTTATAATTAGGGTTCAGTTTCGGTTTAGGGTAAGAGAGTTACTTTTACACTTAAGGTGAGGGTTTTGGGTAAGTGTTACGGTTAGGGTTAGGGTTAGGGTTAGGGTTAGGTTTAATTTTATTGTAGGCTTAAAATTAGGGTTGAGGTTAGGTTAGGGTCAGGGTCAGGGTTAGGATTAGAATTAGGTTTAGGGCGAGGGTTAGGGTCAGAGTTATCGTCAGGGTTAGGTTTCGGGTTACAGGTGGGCCAAGGTTAAGTTTAGGGTTAGGTTTATGGGTAGGGTTTGGGTTAAAGTTAGGCTTAGCTTTAGGTTAGGGATAGGGTGAAGTTTAAGATAGGGTGACGGTTAGGGTTAGGGTTATGGCTAAGGTTTGGGTTTGTTATCAGGTTCGTGTTAAGGTTATGTTCAGGGTTAGGGTTAAGTTTAGGGGTTGTGTTTAGTTTTAGGGTTAGTGTTAGATTTTAGGTTAGGGTTCAGTTTAGTGTTACGGTTAGGGTTAGGGTCGAAGTTTGTGTTTTAGGCGTTGTGGTTGGGGTGAGGGTTAGGTTTAGGGTTAGGGTTGGGTAGGGTTAGGACTATGGTTATGGTAAGGTGTGTTAGGGGTTAGAGCTGTAGTTTAGGGTTAGGGTTTGGGGAGGGTTCCGGTTAGGCATTGTGGTTCTGGTCATGGTTAGGTTTGGTTTAGGGTGAGGGTTAGGTTTAGGATTAGGTTTCGGGTTAGAGTTAGAGATAGGGTTAAGGTTTCGGTTAGACTTTGGTGTTGGGGTTAGGGTTTGGGTTAGGGTTAGGGTTATCGTTAGGGCTCAGGGGTTTCAGGTTAGGGTTAGGGTTAGGGCTAGCATTAGGTTTAGGTTTTGTGGGATACGGTGAGGGGTTAGGGTGAGGGTTATGGTTAGTTTTACAGTTAAGGTGAGGGTTTAGGGTAAGTGTTACGATTAGGGTTAGAGTTAGAGTTAGGGTTAGGTTACGGGTTAGGGTTCGGTGTAGGGTAAGGTTTAGGTTTAGGTCCAAGTTGAGGTTTAGAGTTAGTGTTCTATTTAGGGTCCAGGTCAGAGTTAGGGTTAGGCTTAGGATTAAGCTTAGGGTTAGGTTCAGGACTATTGTAAGTGTTCGGTCTAGGCTTACAGATGGACTAGCATTACTGTTAGAATTAGGTTTAAGGTTAGAGTTTGGGTTAGGTTTAGGTTTAGGTTAAGGTTAGAGTTAGGGTTTGGATGAAGTTTAGGATAGGTTGCGGGTTATTTTTATGGTTAGGGCTAGAGTTTGGGTTAGTGTTAAGGTTAGGTTTAGGGTTCTAGTTAGGGTTAGGGGTTATGTTTAGGGTTAGCGTTAGGTTAGGTTTAGGGTGAGTGTGAAGTTTAGGTTAAGGGTGAGGGTTATGATAAGGGTTAGGATTGTAGATGGTGTCAGACATTAGGTTTAGGGTGTTAGGGTTAGTTTTATGGTTAGGGTAGGGTTAAGTTTAGGGTTAACATTAGGGTTAGGGTTAGATTAGGGTAACTGTTTGTATTAGGGTTAGGGATAAAGTTTGGCATAGCGTTAGGTTCAGGGTCGGGGATACGGTTAAGGGTTAGGGTGAGGGTTAGGCTTAGGTTTACACTTAGGGTGAGGGTTTAGGGTAATTGTTACGGTTAGGGCTAGAGTTAGAGTTAGGCTTAGGGTTAGGGTGAAGTTTCAGTTAATAGTCAGGGATAGGGTAAATATTAGAGTCGTGTTAAGGTTAGTGTTAGGGTTAGGTATAGGGTTAGGGTTCGGGTAGGGGTAAGGCTAGGTTTAAGGCTAGGTTTACGGTAAAGGGTAGGGCTAGGTTGGGGTTAGGGTTAGGTTTAGAGTTAGAGTTAGTGCTCGGGTTTACTTTAGGGTTAGGGTCAGGTTTAGAGTTATTGTTAGGGTTAGGGTTAGGGTAGAGTTAAGGTTAAGCTAAAGTTTAGGGTAAGGGTTAGGTTTAGGTCAGGGTTAGGGTTAGGATGAGGGGTAGGGTTAGGGTTAGGGTTATGGTTAAGGTTAGGGTTAGCGTTAGGTTTATGGTTCGGAATAGGGTTAGGGTCAGGGTTGGGGAAGATTTAGTGTTATGTTTAGTTTTAGGGTTAGGGTTAGGGCGAAGTTTATGTTAAGCGTGACGGTTAGTGTTAGTGGTTAGGGTTCACGTTAGGGTCAGGATTGGGGTTAGGGTTAGGTTTAGTGTTAGTGTTAGTTTTGTTTAGGTTTAGGGTTTGAATGAAGTAGGGTAGGTTTAGGGTTATGGTTAGGGTTAGGTTTGGAAGAAGTTTAGGATATGGTAAGGGTTAGTGTTACGGTTAGGTTTAGGGTTCAGGTTAGTGTTAAGGGTTAGTTAAGGGTTAGGGTTAGGTTTAGGTTTAGTGTCAGTGTGATGTTTAAGTTAAGGGTGAAGGTTCAGATAAAGTTTACGATTAGGGTTAGGATTATAGTTAGTGTTAGAGGCTAGGTTTAGGGTGTTAGGGTTCGGTTTATGGTGGGGTAGGGTTAAGTTTAGGGTTAGGGTTAGGGTTAGGGATAGCCTTAGGTTTAGGGTTGGGGACACGGTTCGGGGTTAGGGTGAGGGTTGGGGTTAGGGTGAGGGTTAGGTTTACAGTTAAGGTGAGGGTTTAGGGTAATTGTTATGCTTAGGGTTAGAGTTAGGGTTAGGGTTAGGGGAAGTTTCAGTTAATAGTGAGGGTTGGGGCTAAGTTTAGAGTTAGGGTAAGGTTAGTGTTAGGGTTAGGGTTAGGGTCGGCGTCAGGTTAGGGTTAAGGCTAGGTTTACGGTAAAGGGTAGGGCTAGGTTGGGGTTAGGGTTAGGTTTAGAGTTAGAGTTAGTGCTAGGGTTAGGGTCAGGTTTAGAGTTATTGTTAGGGTTAGGGTAGAGTTAAGGTTAATTTTAAGTTTAGGGTTAGGATAAGGGTTAGGTTTAGGTCAGGGTTAGGGTTAGGATGAGGGGTAGGGTTAAAGTTAGGGAAAGGGTTAGGGGTTCATGTGAGGTTTAGTGTTAGGTTTCCATTACGCTGATGTTTTAGGGTGTTACTGTTAGTGTTAGGGTTCCAGTTAGGGTTAGGTTTAGGGTTAGGGCTAGAGTTAGGGAGTCGTCAAGCCTGAGGTTTAATTTTAGGGTTACGGTTATGGTTAGGGTTAGGTTTAGGGTGAAGTTTATGTTAAGGATGAGGGTTAGGGTTAGGTGTTTGGGTTAAGGTTAGGGTTAGGCTTAGCGTTAGGTTTAGGGTTAGTTGTTTCGTCGATGTTAGGGTCAGGTGAAGCTTAGGTTTAGGGTTAGGGTTCAGTTTAGGGTTAGGGCTAGGGCTAGGGTGAAGTTTAAGTTAAGGGTGAGGGTTGAGCTTAGGGTTAGCGTTAGCAGTTAGCGTTAGGGTTAAGGTTAGGATTAAGTTTAGGGTTAAGGTTAGGTTTAGAGTTAGGATTAGGGTTAGTGTTAGGGTTCAGTCATGGTTAGGTTTAGGGCTAGGTGAAGGTTAGAGATAGGGTTAGGTTAAGGGTTGGGGTGAGGTTTAGATGTTAGTGTGAGGGTTAGCGATAGGTTTCCCTTTAAGCTGAGTGTGTAGGGTAAGTTTTAGGGTTAGGATTAGGGTAGGGTTAGAGTTAGGTTCAGGGTTAGGGTTAAGTTTAGGGTTAGGGTTAGTTTTATGGTTGGGGTCAGGGTTAGGGGGAGATTTAGTGTTATGTTTAGTTTTAGGGTTAAGGTTAGGGTGAAGTTTATTTAAGCGAGACGGTTAGGGTTAGGGGTTAGGTTTCAGCTTAGGGTCAGGGTTAAGTTTAGAGTTAGGTTTAGGTTTAGAGTTAGGTTTAGGTTTAGTGTTAGTTTGCTTAGGGTTAGGGTTTGAATGAAGTTAGGGTAGGTTTAGGGTTACTGTTAAGGTGAAATTTTGGTTAAGGGTGAGGGTTCGGCTTAGGCTTAGAGTTAGGGGTTAGTGTTTCAGTTAGGTTTAGGGTAGAGTTATAATTAGGGTTCAGTTTCGGTTTAGGGTAAGAGAGTTACTTTTACACTTAAGGTGAGGGTTTTGGGTAAGTGTTACGGTTAGGGTTAGGGTTAGGGTTAGGGTTAGGTTTAATTTTATTGTAGGCTTAAAATTAGGGTTGAGGTTAGGTTAGGGTCAGGGTCAGGGTTAGGATTAGAATTAGGTTTAGGGCGAGGGTTAGGGTCAGAGTTATCGTCAGGGTTAGGTTTCGGGTTACAGGTGGGCCAAGGTTAAGTTTAGGGTTAGGTTTATGGGTAGGGTTTGGGTTAAAGTTAGGCTTAGCTTTAGGTTAGGGATAGGGTGAAGTTTAAGATAGGGTGACGGTTAGGGTTAGGGTTATGGCTAAGGTTTGGGTTTGTTATCAGGTTCGTGTTAAGGTTATGTTCAGGGTTAGGGTTAAGTTTAGGGGTTGTGTTTAGTTTTAGGGTTAGTGTTAGATTTTAGGTTAGGGTTCAGTTTCGTGTTACGGTTAGGGTTAGGGTCGAAGTTTGTGTTTTAGGCGTTGTGGTTGGGGTGAGGGTTAGGTTTAGGGTTAGGGTTGGGTAGGGTTAGGACTATGGTTATGGTAAGGTGTGTTAGGGGTTAGAGCTGTAGTTTAGGGTTAGGGTTTGGGGAGGGTTCCGGTTAGGCATTGTGGTTCTGGTCATGGTTAGGTTTGGTTTAGGGTGAGGGTTAGGTTTAGGATTAGGTTTCGGGTTAGAGTTAGAGATAGGGTTAAGGTTTCGGTTAGACTTTGGTGTTGGGGTTAGGGTTTGGGTTAGGGTTAGGGTTATCGTTAGGGCTCAGGGGTTTCAGGTTAGGGTTAGGGTTAGGGCTAGCATTAGGTTTAGGTTTTGTGGGATACGGTGAGGGGTTAGGGTGAGGGTTATGGTTAGTTTTACAGTTAAGGTGAGGGTTTAGGGTAAGTGTTACGATTAGGGTTAGAGTTAGAGTTAGGGTTAGGTTACGGGTTAGGGTTCGGTGTAGGGTAAGGTTTAGGTTTAGGTCCAAGTTGAGGTTTAGAGTTAGTGTTCTATTTAGGGTCCAGGTCAGAGTTAGGGTTAGGCTTAGGATTAAGCTTAGGGTTAGGTTCAGGACTATTGTAAGTGTTCGGTCTAGGCTTACAGATGGACTAGCATTACTGTTAGAATTAGGTTTAAGGTTAGAGTTTGGGTTAGGTTTAGGTTTAGGTTAAGGTTAGAGTTAGGGTTTGGATGAAGTTTAGGATAGGTTGCGGGTTATTTTTATGGTTAGGGCTAGAGTTTGGGTTAGTGTTAAGGTTAGGTTTAGGGTTCGAGTTAGGGTTAGGGGTTATGTTTAGGGTTAGCGTTAGGTTAGGTTTAGGGTGAGTGTGAAGTTTAGGTTAAGGGTGAGGGTTATGATAAGGGTTAGGATTGTAGATGGTGTCAGACATTAGGTTTAGGGTGTTAGGGTTAGTTTTATGGTTAGGGTAGGGTTAAGTTTAGGGTTAACATTAGGGTTAGGGTTAGATTAGGGTAACTGTTTGTATTAGGGTTAGGGATAAAGTTTGGCATAGCGTTAGGTTCAGGGTCGGGGATACGGTTAAGGGTTAGGGTGAGGGTTAGGCTTAGGTTTACACTTAGGGTGAGGGTTTAGGGTAATTGTTACGGTTAGGGCTAGAGTTAGAGTTAGGCTTAGGGTTAGGGTGAAGTTTCAGTTAATAGTCAGGGATAGGGTAAATATTAGAGTCGTGTTAAGGTTAGTGTTAGGGTTAGGTATAGGGTTAGGGTTCGGGTAGGGGTAAGGCTAGGTTTAAGGCTAGGTTTACGGTAAAGGGTAGGGCTAGGTTGGGGTTAGGGTTAGGTTTAGAGTTAGAGTTAGTGCTCGGGTTTACTTTAGGGTTAGGGTCAGGTTTAGAGTTATTGTTAGGGTTAGGGTTAGGGTAGAGTTAAGGTTAAGCTAAAGTTTAGGGTAAGGGTTAGGTTTAGGTCAGGGTTAGGGTTAGGATGAGGGGTAGGGTTAGGGTTAGGGTTATGGTTAAGGTTAGGGTTAGCGTTAGGTTTATGGTTCGGAATAGGGTTAGGGTCAGGGTTGGGGAAGATTTAGTGTTATGTTTAGTTTTAGGGTTAGGGTTAGGGCGAAGTTTATGTTAAGCGTGACGGTTAGTGTTAGTGGTTAGGGTTCACGTTAGGGTCAGGATTGGGGTTAGGGTTAGGTTTAGTGTTAGTGTTAGTTTTGTTTAGGTTTAGGGTTTGAATGAAGTAGGGTAGGTTTAGGGTTATGGTTAGGGTTAGGTTTGGAAGAAGTTTAGGATATGGTAAGGGTTAGTGTTACGGTTAGGTTTAGGGTTCAGGTTAGTGTTAGGGGTTAGTTAAGGGTTAGGGTTAGGTTTAGGTTTAGTGTCAGTGTGATGTTTAAGTTAAGGGTGAAGGTTCAGATAAAGTTTACGATTAGGGTTAGGATTATAGTTAGTGTTAGAGGCTAGGTTTAGGGTGTTAGGGTTCGGTTTATGGTGGGGTAGGGTTAAGTTTAGGGTTAGGGTTAGGGTTAGGGATAGCCTGAGGTTTAGGGTTGGGGACACGGTTCGGGGTTAGGGTGAGGGTTGGGGTTAGGGTGAGGGTTAGGTTTACAGTTAAGGTGAGGGTTTAGGGTAATTGTTATGCTTAGGGTTAGAGTTAGGGTTAGGGTTAGGGGAAGTTTCAGTTAATAGTGAGGGTTGGGGCTAAGTTTAGAGTTAGGGTAAGGTTAGTGTTAGGGTTAGGGTTAGGGTCGGCGTCAGGTTAGGGTTAAGGCTAGGTTTACGGTAAAGGGTAGGGCTAGGTTGGGGTTAGGGTTAGGTTTAGAGTTAGAGTTAGTGCTAGGGTTAGGGTCAGGTTTAGAGTTATTGTTAGGGTTAGGGTAGAGTTAAGGTTAATTTTAAGTTTAGGGTTAGGATAAGGGTTAGGTTTAGGTCAGGGTTAGGGTTAGGATGAGGGGTAGGGTTAAAGTTAGGGAAAGGGTTAGGGGTTCATGTGAGGTTTAGTGTTAGGTTTCCATTACGCTGATGTTTTAGGGTGTTACTGTTAGTGTTAGGGTTCCAGTTAGGGTTAGGTTTAGGGTTAGGGCTAGAGTTAGGGAGTCGTCAAGCCTGAGGTTTAATTTTAGGGTTACGGTTATGGTTAGGGTTAGGTTTAGGGTGAAGTTTATGTTAAGGATGAGGGTTAGGGTTAGGTGTTTGGGTTAAGGTTAGGGTTAGGCTTAGCGTTAGGTTTAGGGTTAGTTGTTTCGTCGATGTTAGGGTCAGGTGAAGCTTAGGTTTAGGGTTAGGGTTCAGTTTAGGGTTAGGGCTAGGGCTAGGGTGAAGTTTAAGTTAAGGGTGAGGGTTGAGCTTAGGGTTAGCGTTAGCAGTTAGCGTTAGGGTTAAGGTTAGGATTAAGTTTAGGGTTAAGGTTAGGTTTAGAGTTAGGATTAGGGTTAGTGTTAGGGTTCAGTCATGGTTAGGTTTAGGGCTAGGTGAAGGTTAGAGATAGGGTTAGGTTAAGGGTTGGGGTGAGGTTTAGATGTTAGTGTGAGGGTTAGCGATCGGTTTCCCTTTAAGCTGAGTGTGTAGGGTAAGTTTTAGGGTTAGGATTAGGGTAGGGTTAGAGTTAGGTTCAGGGTTAGGGTTAAGTTTAGGGTTAGGGTTAGTTTTATGGTTGGGGTCAGGGTTAGGGGGAGATTTAGTGTTATGTTTAGTTTTAGGGTTAAGGTTAGGGTGAAGTTTATTTAAGCGAGACCGTTAGGGTTAGGGGTTAGGTTTCAGCTTAGGGTCAGGGTTAAGTTTAGAGTTAGGTTTAGGTTTAGAGTTAGGTTTAGGTTTAGTGTTAGTTTGCTTAGGGTTAGGGTTTGAATGAAGTTAGGGTAGGTTTAGGGTTACTGTTAAGGTGAAATTTTGGTTAAGGGTGAGGGTTCGGCTTAGGCTTAGAGTTAGGGGTTAGTGTTTCAGTTAGGTTTAGGGTAGAGTTATAATTAGGGTTCAGTTTCGGTTTAGGGTAAGAGAGTTACTTTTACACTTAAGGTGAGGGTTTTGGGTAAGTGTTACGGTTAGGGTTAGGGTTAGGGTTAGGGTTAGGTTTAATTTTATTGTAGGCTTAAAATTAGGGTTGAGGTTAGGTTAGGGTCAGGGTCAGGGTTAGGATTAGAATTAGGTTTAGGGCGAGGGTTAGGGTCAGAGTTATCGTCAGGGTTAGGTTTCGGGTTACAGGTGGGCCAAGGTTAAGTTTAGGGTTAGGTTTATGGGTAGGGTTTGGGTTAAAGTTAGGCTTAGCTTTAGGTTAGGGATAGGGTGAAGTTTAAGATAGGGTGACGGTTAGAGTTAGGGTTATGGCTAAGGTTTGGGTTTGTTATCAGGTTCGTGTTAAGGTTATGTTCAGGGTTAGGGTTAAGTTTAGGGCTTGTGTTTAGTTTTAGGGTTAGTGTTAGATTTTAGGTTAGGGTTCAGTTTCGTGTTACGGTTAGGGTTAGGGTCGAAGTTTGTGTTTTAGGCGTTGTGGTTGGGGTGAGGGTTAGGTTTAGGGTTAGGGTTGGGTAGGGTTAGGACTATGGTTATGGTAAGGTGTGTTAGGGGTTAGAGCTGTAGTTTAGGGTTAGGGTTTGGGGAGGGTTCCGGTTAGGCATTGTGGTTCTGGTCATGGTTAGGTTTGGTTTAGGGTTAGGGTTAGGTTTAGGATTAGGTTTCGGGTTAGAGTTAGAGATAGGGTTAAGGTTTCGGTTAGACTTTGGTGTTGGGGTTAGGGTTTGGGTTAGGGTTAGGGTTATCGTTAGGGCTCAGGGGTTTCAGGTTAGGGTTAGGGTTAGGGATAGCATTAGGTTTAGGTTTTGTGGGATACGGTGAGGGGTTAGGGTGAGGGTTATGGTTAGTTTTACAGTTAAGGTGAGGGTTTAGGGTAAGTGTTACGATTAGGGTTAGAGTTAGAGTTAGGGTTAGGTTACGGGTTAGGGTTCGGTGTAGGGTAAGGTTTAGGTTTAGGTCCAAGTTGAGGTTTAGAGTTAGTGTTCTATTTAGGGTCCAGGTCAGAGTTAGGGTTAGGCTTAGGATTAAGCTTAGGGTTAGGTTCAGGACTATTGTAAGTGTTCGGTCTAGGCTTACAGATGGACTAGCATTACTGTTAGAATTAGGTTTAAGGTTAGAGTTTGGGTTAGGTTTAGGTTAAGGTTAGAGTTAGGGTTTGGGTGAAGTTTAGGATAGGTTGCGGGTTATTTTTATGGTTAGGGCTAGAGTTTGGGTTAGTGTTAAGGTTAGGTTTAGGGTTCGAGTTAGGGTTAGGGGTTATGTTTAGGGTTAGCGTTAGGTTAGGTTTAGGGTGAGTTCGAAGTTTAGGTTAAGGGTGAGGGTTATGATAAGGGTTAGGATTGTAGATGGTGTCAGACATTAGGTTTAGGGTGTTAGGGTTAGTTTTATGGTTAGGGTAGGGTTAAGTTTAGGGTTAACATTAGGGTTAGGGTTAGATTAGGGTAACTGTTTGTATTAGGGTTAGGGATAAAGTTTGGCATAGCGTTAGGTTCAGGGTCGGGGATACGGTTAAGGGTTAGGGTGAGGGTTAGGCTTAGGTTTACACTTAGGGTGAGGGTTTAGGGTAATTGTTACGGTTAGGGCTAGAGTTAGAGTTAGGCTTAGGGTTAGGGTGAAGTTTCAGTTAATAGTCAGGGATAGGGTAAATATTAGAGTCGTGTTAAGGTTAGTGTTAGGGTTAGGTATAGGGTTAGGGTTCGGGTAGGGGTAAGGCTAGGTTTAAGGCTAGGTTTACGGTAAAGGGTAGGGCTAGGTTGGGGTTAGGGTTAGGTTTAGAGTTAGAGTTAGTGCTCGGGTTTACTTTAGGGTTAGGGTCAGGTTTAGAGTTATTGTTAGGGTTAGGGTTAGGGTAGAGTTAAGGTTAAGCAAAAGTTTAGGGTAAGGGTTAGGTTTAGGTCAGGGTTAGGGTTAGGATGAGGGGTAGGGTTAGGGTTAGGGTTAGCGTTAGGTTTATGGTTCGGAATAGGGTTAGGGTCAGGGTTGGGGAAGATTTAGTGTTATGTTTAGTTTTAGGGTTAGGGTTAGGGCGAAGTTTATGTTAAGCGTGACGGTTAGTGTTAGTGGTTAGGGTTCACGTTAGGGTCAGGATTGGGGTTAGGGTTAGGTTTAGTGTTAGTGTTAGTTTTGTTTAGGTTTAGGGTTTGAATGAAGTAGGGTAGGTTTAGGGTTATGGTTAGGGTTAGGTTTGGAAGAAGTTTAGGATATGGTAAGGGTTAGTGTTACGGTTAGGTTTAGGGTTCAGGTTAGTGTTAGGGGTTAGTTAAGGGTTAGGGTTAGGTTTAGGTTTAGTGTCAGTGTGATGTTTAAGTTAAGGGTGAAGGTTCAGATAAAGTTTACGATTAGGGTTAGGATTATAGTTAGTGTTAGAGGCTAGGTTTAGGGTGTTAGGGTTCGGTTTATGGTGGGGTAGGGTTAAGTTTAGGGTTAGGGTTAGGGTTAGGGATAGCCTTAGGTTTAGGGTTGGGGACACGGTTCGGGGTTAGGGTGAGGGTTGGGGTTAGGGTGAGGGTTAGGTTTACAGTTAAGGTGAGGGTTTAGGGTAATTGTTATGCTTAGGGTTAGAGTTAGGGTTAGGGTTAGGGGAAGTTTCAGTTAATAGTGAGGGTTGGGGCTAAGTTTAGAGTTAGGGTAAGGTTAGTGTTAGGGTTAGGGTTAGGGTCGGCGTCAGGTTAGGGTTAAGGCTAGGTTTACGGTAAAGGGTAGGGCTAGGTTGGGGTTAGGGTTAGGTTTAGAGTTAGAGTTAGTGCTAGGGTTAGGGTCAGGTTTAGAGTTATTGTTAGGGTTAGGGTAGAGTTAAGGTTAATTTTAAGTTTAGGGTTAGGATAAGGGTTAGGTTTAGGTCAGGGTTAGGGTTAGGATGAGGGGTAGGGTTAAAGTTAGGGAAAGGGTTAGGGGTTCATGTGAGGTTTAGTGTTAGGTTTCCATTACGCTGATGTTTTAGGGTGTTACTGTTAGTGTTAGGGTTCCAGTTAGGGTTAGGTTTAGGGTTAGGGCTAGAGTTAGGGAGTAGTCAAGCCTGAGGTTTAATTTTAGGGTTACGGTTATGGTTAGGGTTAGGTTTAGGGTGAAGTTTATGTTAAGGATGAGGGTTAGGATTAGGTGTTTGGGTTAAGGTTAGGGTTAGGCTTAGCGTTAGGTTTAGGGTTAGTTGTTTCGTCGATGTTAGGGTCAGGTGAAGCTTAGGTTTAGGGTTAGGGTTCAGTTTAGGGTTAGGGCTAGGGCTAGGGTGAAGTTTAAGTTAAGGGTGAGGGTTGAGCTTAGGGTTAGCGTTAGCAGTTAGCGTTAGGGTTAAGGTTAGGATTAAGTTTAGGGTTAAGGTTAGGTTTAGAGTTAGGATTAGGGTTAGTGTTAGGGTTCAGTCATGGTTAGGTTTAGGGCTAGGTGAAGGTTAGAGATAGGGTTAGGTTAAGGGTTGGGGTGAGGTTTAGATGTTAGTGTGAGGGTTAGCGATAGGTTTCCCTTTAAGCTGAGTGTGTAGGGTAAGTTTTAGGGTTAGGATTAGGGTAGGGTTAGAGTTAGGTTCAGGGTTAGGGTTAAGTTTAGGGTTAGGGTTAGTTTTATGGTTGGGGTCAGGGTTAGGGGGAGATTTAGTGTTATGTTTAGTTTTAGGGTTAAGGTTAGGGTGAAGTTTATTTAAGCGAGACCGTTAGGGTTAGGGGTTAGGTTTCAGCTTAGGGTCAGGGTTAAGTTTAGAGTTAGGTTTAGGTTTAGAGTTAGGTTTAGGTTTAGTGTTAGTTTGCTTAGGGTTAGGGTTTGAATGAAGTTAGGGTAGGTTTAGGGTTACTGTTAAGGTGAAATTTTGGTTAAGGGTGAGGGTTCGGCTTAGGCTTAGAGTTAGGGGTTAGTGTTTCAGTTAGGTTTAGGGTAGAGTTATAATTAGGGTTCAGTTTCGGTTTAGGGTAAGAGAGTTACTTTTACACTTAAGGTGAGGGTTTTGGGTAAGTGTTACGGTTAGGGTTAGGGTTAGGGTTAGGGTTAGGTTTAATTTTATTGTAGGCTTAAAATTAGGGTTGAGGTTAGGTTAGGGTCAGGGTCAGGGTTAGGATTAGAATTAGGTTTAGGGCGAGGGTTAGGGTCAGAGTTATCGTCAGGGTTAGGTTTCGGGTTACAGGTGGGCCAAGGTTAAGTTTAGGGTTAGGTTTATGGGTAGGGTTTGGGTTAAAGTTAGGCTTAGCTTTAGGTTAGGGATAGGGTGAAGTTTAAGATAGGGTGACGGTTAGGGTTAGGGTTATGGCTAAGGTTTGGGTTTGTTATCAGGTTCGTGTTAAGGTTATGTTCAGGGTTAGGGTTAAGTTTAGGGCTTGTGTTTAGTTTTAGGGTTAGTGTTAGATTTTAGGTTAGGGTTCAGTTTCGTGTTACGGTTAGGGTTAGGGTCGAAGTTTGTGTTTTAGGCGTTGTGGTTGGGGTGAGGGTTAGGTTTAGGGTTAGGGTTGGGTAGGGTTAGGACTATGGTTATGGTAAGGTGTGTTAGGGGTTAGAGCTGTAGTTTAGGTTAGGGTTTGGGGAGGGTTCCGGTTAGGCATTGTGGTTCTGGTCATGGTTAGGTTTGGTTTAGGGTTAGGGTTAGGTTTAGGATTAGGTTTCGGGTTAGAGTTAGAGATAGGGTTAAGGTTTCGGTTAGACTTTGGTGTTGGGGTTAGGGTTTGGGTTAGGGTTAGGGTTATCGTTAGGGCTCAGGGGATTCAGGTTAGGGTTAGGGTTAGGGATAGCATTAGGTTTAGGTTTTGTGGGATACGGTGAGGGGTTAGGGTGAGGGTTATGGTTAGTTTTACAGTTAAGGTGAGGGTTTAGGGTAAGTGTTACGATTAGGGTTAGAGTTAGAGTTAGGGTTAGGTTACGGGTTAGGGTTCGGTGTAGGGCAATGTTTAGGTTTAGGTCCAAGTTGAGGTTTAGAGTTAGTGTTCTATTTAGGGTCCAGGTCAGAGTTAGGGTTAGGCTTAGGATTAAGCTTAGGGTTAGGTTCAGGACTATTGTAAGTGTACGGTCTAGGCTTACAGATGGACTAGCATTACTGTTAGAATTAGGTTTAAGGTTAGAGTTTGGGTTAGGTTTAGGTTTAGGTTAAGGTTAGAGTTAGGGTTTGGGTGAAGTTTAGGATAGGTTGCGGGTTATTTTTATGGTTAGGGCTAGAGTTTGGGTTAGTGTTAAGGTTAGGTTTAGGGTTCGAGTTAGGGTTAGGGGTTATGTTTAGGGTTAGCGTTAGGTTAGGTTTAGGGTGAGTTCGAAGTTTAGGTTAAGGGTGAGGGTTATGATAAGGGTTAGGATTGTAGATGGTGTCAGACATTAGGTTTAGGGTGTTAGGGTTAGTTTTATGGTTAGGGTAGGGTTAAGTTTAGGGTTAACATTAGGGTTAGGGTTAGATTAGGGTAACTGTTTGTATTAGGGTTAGGGATAAAGTTTGGCATAGCGTTAGGTTCAGGGTCGGGGATACGGTTAAGGGTTAGGGTGAGGGTTAGGCTTAGGTTTACACTTAGGGTGAGGGTTTAGGGTAATTGTTACGGTTAGGGCTAGAGTTAGAGTTAGGCTTAGGGTTAGGGTGAAGTTTCAGTTAATAGTCAGGGATAGGGTAAATATTAGAGTCGTGTTAAGGTTAGTGTTAGGGTTAGGTATAGGGTTAGGGTTCGGGTAGGGGTAAGGCTAGGTTTAAGGCTAGGTTTACGGTAAAGGGTAGGGCTAGGTTGGGGTTAGGGTTAGGTTTAGAGTTAGAGTTAGTGCTCGGGTTTACTTTAGGGTTAGGGTCAGGTTTAGAGTTATTGTTAGGGTTAGGGTTAGGGTAGAGTTAAAGTTAAGCAAAAGTTTAGGGTAAGGGTTAGGTTTAGGTCAGGGTTAGGGTTAGGATGAGGGGTAGGGTTAGGGTTAGGGTTATGGCTAAGGTTAGGGTTAGCGTTAGGTTTATGGTTCGGAATAGGGTTAGGGTCAGGGTTGGGGAAGATTTAGTGTTATGTTTAGTTTTAGGGTTAGGGTTAGGGCGAAGTTTATGTTAAGCGTGACGGTTAGTGTTAGTGGTTAGGGTTCACGTTAGGGTCAGGATTGGGGTTAGGGTTAGGTTTAGTGTTAGTGTTAGTTTTGTTTAGGTTTAGGGTTTGAATGAAGTAGGGTAGGTTTAGGGTTATGGTTAGGGTTAGGTTTGGAAGAAGTTTAGGATATGGTAAGGGTTAGTGTTACGGTTAGGTTTAGGGTTCAGGTTAGTGTTAGGGGTTAGTTAAGGGTTAGGGTTAGGTTTAGGTTTAGTGTCAGTGTGATGTTTAAGTTAAGGGTGAAGGTTCAGATAAAGTTTACGATTAGGGTTAGGATTATAGTTAGTGTTAGAGGCTAGGTTTAGGGTGTTAGGGTTCGGTTTATGGTGGGGTAGGGTTAAGTTTAGGGTTAGGGTTAGGGTTAGGGATAGCCTTAGGTTTAGGGTTGGGGACACGGTTCGGGGTTAGGGTGAGGGTTGGGGTTAGGGTGAGGGTTAGGTTTACAGTTAAGGTGAGGGTTTAGGGTAATTGTTATGCTTAGGGTTAGAGTTAGGGTTAGGGTTAGGGGAAGTTTCAGTTAATAGTGAGGGTTGGGGCTAAGTTTAGAGTTAGGGTAAGGTTAGTGTTAGGGTTAGGGTTAGGGTCGGCGTCAGGTTAGGGTTAAGGCTAGGTTTACGGTAAAGGGTAGGGCTAGGTTGGGGTTAGGGTTAGGTTTAGAGTTAGAGTTAGTGCTAGGGTTAGGGTCAGGTTTAGAGTTATTGTTAGGGTTAGGGTAGAGTTAAGGTTAATTTTAAGTTTAGGGTTAGGATAAGGGTTAGGTTTAGGTCAGGGTTAGGGTTAGGATGAGGGGTAGGGTTAAAGTTAGGGAAAGGGTTAGGGGTTCATGTGAGGTTTAGTGTTAGGTTTCCATTACGCTGATGTTTTAGGGTGTTACTGTTAGTGTTAGGGTTCCAGTTAGGGTTAGGTTTAGGGTTAGGGCTAGAGTTAGGGAGTCGTCAAGCCTGAGGTTTAATTTTAGGGTTACGGTTATGGTTAGGGTTAGGTTTAAGGTGAAGTTTATGTTAAGGATGAGGGTTAGGGTTAGGTGTTTGGGTTAAGGTTAGGGTTTGGCTTAGCGTTAGGTTTAGGGTTAGTTGTTTCGTCGATGTTAGGGTCAGGTGAAGCTTAGGTTTAGGGTTAGGGTTCAGTTTAGGGTTAGGGCTAGGGCTAGGGTGAAGTTTAAGTTAAGGGTGAGGGTTGAGCTTAGGGTTAGCGTTAGCAGTTAGCGTTAGGGTTAAGGTTAGGATTAAGTTTAGGGTTAAGGTTAGGTTTAGAGTTAGGATTAGGGTTAGTGTTAGGGTTCAGTCATGGTTAGGTTTAGGGCTAGGTGAAGGTTAGAGATAGGGTTAGGTTAAGGGTTGGGGTGAGGTTTAGATGTTAGTGTGAGGGTTAGCGATAGGTTTCCATTTAAGCTGAGTGTGTAGGGTAAGTTTTAGGGTTAGGATTAGGGTAGGGTTAGAGTTAGGTTCAGGGTTAGGGTTAAGTTTAGGGTTAGGGTTAGTTTTATGGTTGGGGTCAGGGTTAGGGGGAGATTTAGTGTTATGTTTAGTTTTAGGGTTAAGGTTAGGGTGAAGTTTATTTAAGCGAGACGGTTAGGGTTAGGGGTTAGGTTTCAGCTTAGGGTCAGGGTTAAGTTTAGAGTTAGGTTTAGGTTTAGAGTTAGGTTTAGGTTTAGTGTTAGTTTGCTTAGGGTTACGGTTTGAATGAAGTTAGGGTAGGTTTAGGGTTACTGTTAAGGTGAAATTTTGGTTAAGGGTGAGGGTTCGGCTTAGGCTTAGAGTTAGGGGTTAGTGTTTCAGTTAGGTTTAGGGTAGAGTTATAATTAGGGTTCAGTTTCGGTTTAGGGTAAGAGAGTTACTTTTACACTTAAGGTGAGGGTTTTGGGTAAGTGTTACGGTTAGGGTTAGGGTTAGGGTTAACTTTATTGTAGGCTTAAAATTAGGGTTGAGGTTAGGTTAGGGTCAGGGTCAGGGTTAGGATTAGAATTAGGTTTAGGGCGAGGGTTAGGGTCAGAGTTATCGTCAGGGTTAGGTTTCGGGTTACAGGTGGGCCAAGGTTAAGTTTAGGGTTAGGTTTATGGGTAGGGTTTGGGTTAAAGTTAGGCTTAGCTTTAGGTTAGGGATAGGGTGAAGTTTAAGATAGGGTGACGGTTAGGGTTAGGGTTATGGCTAAGGTTTGGGTTTGTTTTCAGGTTCGTGTTAAGGTTATGTTCAGGGTTAGGGTTAAGTTTAGGGGTTGTGTTTAGTTTTAGGGTTAGTGTTAGATTTTAGGTTAGGGTTCAGTTTCGTGTTACGGTTAGGGTTAGGGTCGAAGTTTGTGTTTTAGGCGTTGTGGTTGGGGTGAGGGTTAGGTTTAGGGTTAGGGTTGGGTAGGGTTAGGACTATGGTTATGGTAAGGTGTGTTAGGGGTTAGAGCTGTAGTTTAGGGTTAGGGTTTGGGGAGGGTTCCGGTTAGGCATTGTGGTTCTGGTCATGGTTAGGTTTGGTTTAGGGTTAGGGTTAGGTTTAGGATTAGGTTTCGGGTTAGAGTTAGAGATAGGGTTAAGGTTTCGGTTAGACTTTGGTGTTGGGGTTAGGGTTTGGGTTAGGGTTAGGGTTATCGTTAGGGCTCAGGGGTTTCAGGTTAGGGTTAGGGTTAGGGATAGCATTAGGTTTAGGTTTTGTGGGATACGGTGAGGGGTTAGGGTGAGGGTTATGGTTAGTTTTACAGTTAAGGTGAGGGTTTAGGGTAAGTGTTACGATTAGGGTTAGAGTTAGAGTTAGGGTTAGGTTACGGGTTAGGGTTCGGTGTAGGGTAAGGTTTAGGTTTAGGTCCAAGTTGAGGTTTAGAGTTAGTGTTCTATTTAGGGTCCAGGTCAGAGTTAGGGTTAGGCTTAGGATTAAGCTTAGGGTTAGGTTCAGGACTATTGTAAGTGTTCGGTCTAGGCTTACAGATGGACTAGCATTACTGTTAGAATTAGGTTTAAGGTTAGAGTTTGGGTTAGGTTAAGGTTAGAGTTAGGGTTTGGATGAAGTTTAGGATAGGTTGCGGGTTATTTTTATGGTTAGGGCTAGAGTTTGGGTTAGTGTTAAGGTTAGGTTTAGGGTTCGAGTTAGGGTTAGGGGTTATGTTTAGGGTTAGCGTTAGGTTAGGTTTAGGGTGAGTGTGAAGTTTAGGTTAAGGGTGAGGGTTATGATAAGGGTTAGGATTGTAGATGGTGTCAGACATTAGGTTTAGGGTGTTAGGGTTAGTTTTATGGTTAGGGTAGGGTTAAGTTTAGGGTTAACATTAGGGTTAGGGTTAGATTAGGGTAACTGTTTGTATTAGGGTTAGGGATAAAGTTTGGCATAGCGTTAGGTTCAGGGTCGGGGATACGGTTAAGGGTTAGGGTGAGGGTTAGGCTTAGGTTTACACTTAGGGTGAGGGTTTAGGGTAATTGTTACGGTTAGGGCTAGAGTTAGAGTTAGGCTTAGGGTTAGGGTGAAGTTTCAGTTAATAGTCAGGGATAGGGTAAATATTAGAGTCGTGTTAAGGTTAGTGTTAGGGTTAGGTATAGGGTTAGGGTTCGGGTAGGGGTAAGGCTAGGTTTAAGGCTAGGTTTACGGTAAAGGGTAGGGCTAGGTTGGGGTTAGGGTTAGGTTTAGAGTTAGAGTTAGTGCTCGGGTTTACTTTAGGGTTAGGGTCAGGTTTAGAGTTATTGTTAGGGTTAGGGTTAGGGTAGAGTTAAGGTTAAGCTAAAGTTTAGGGTAAGGGTTAGGTTTAGGTCAGGGTTAGGGTTAGGATGAGGGGTAGGGTTAGGGTTAGGGTTATGGTTAAGGTTAGGGTTAGCGTTAGGTTTATGGTTCGGAATAGGGTTAGGGTCAGGGTTGGGGAAGATTTAGTGTTATGTTTAGTTTTAGGGTTAGGGTTAGGGCGAAGTTTATGTTAAGCGTGACGGTTAGTGTTAGTGGTTAGGGTTCACGTTAGGGTCAGGATTGGGGTTAGGGTTAGGTTTAGTGTTAGTGTTAGTTTTGTTTAGGTTTAGGGTTTGAATGAAGTAGGGTAGGTTTAGGGTTATGGTTAGGGTTAGGTTTGGAAGAAGTTTAGGATATGGTAAGGGTTAGTGTTACGGTTAGGTTTAGGGTTCAGGTTAGTGTTAGGGGTTAGTTAAGGGTTAGGGTTAGGTTTAGGTTTAGTGTCAGTGTGATGTTTAAGTTAAGGGTGAAGGTTCAGATAAAGTTTACGATTAGGGTTAGGATTATAGTTAGTGTTAGAGGCTAGGTTTAGGGTGTTAGGGTTCGGTTTATGGTGGGGTAGGGTTAAGTTTAGGGTTAGGGTTAGGGTTAGGGATAGCCTTAGGTTTAGGGTTGGGGACACGGTTCGGGGTTAGGGTGAGGGTTGGGGTTAGGGTGAGGGTTAGGTTTACAGTTAAGGTGAGGGTTTAGGGTAATTGTTATGCTTAGGGTTAGAGTTAGGGTTAGGGTTAGGGGAAGTTTCAGTTAATAGTGAGGGTTGGGGCTAAGTTTAGAGTTAGGGTAAGGTTAGTGTTAGGGTTAGGGTTAGGGTCGGCGTCAGGTGAGGGTTAAGGCTAGGTTTACGGTAAAGGGTAGGGCTAGGTTGGGGTTAGGGTTAGGTTTAGAGTTAGAGTTAGTGCTAGGGTTAGGGTCAGGTTTAGAGTTATTGTTAGGGTTAGGGTAGAGTTAAGGTTAATTTTAAGTTTAGGGTTAGGATAAGGGTTAGGTTTAGGTCAGGGTTAGGGTTAGGATGAGGGGTAGGGTTAAAGTTAGGGAAAGGGTTAGGGGTTCATGTGAGGTTTAGTGTTAGGTTTCCATTACGCTGATGTTTTAGGGTGTTACTGTTAGTGTTAGGGTTCCAGTTAGGGTTAGGTTTAGGGTTAGGGCTAGAGTTAGGGAGTAGTCAAGCCTGAGGTTTAATTTTAGGGTTACGGTTATGGTTAGGGTTAGGTTTAGGGTGAAGTTTATGTTAAGGATGAGGGTTAGGGTTAGGTGTTTGGGTTAAGGTTAGGGTTAGGCTTAGCGTTAGGTTTAGGGTTAGTTGTTTCGTCGATGTTAGGGTCAGGTGAAGCTTAGGTTTAGGGTTAGGGTTCAGTTTAGGGTTAGGGCTAGGGCTAGGGTGAAGTTTAAGTTAAGGGTGAGGGTTGAGCTTAGGGTTAGCGTTAGCAGTTAGCGTTAGGGTTAAGGTTAGGATTAAGTTTAGGGTTAAGGTTAGGTTTAGAGTTAGGATTAGGGTTAGTGTTAGGGTTCAGTCATGGTTAGGTTTAGGGCTAGGTGAAGGTTAGAGATAGGGTTAGGTTAAGGGTTGGGGTGAGGTTTAGATGTTAGTGTGAGGGTTAGCGATAGGTTTCCATTTAAGCTGAGTGTGTAGGGTAAGTTTTAGGGTTAGGATTAGGGTAGGGTTAGAGTTAGGTTCAGGGTTAGGGTTAAGTTTAGGGTTAGGGTTAGTTTTATGGTTGGGGTCAGGGTTAGGGGGAGATTTAGTGTTATGTTTAGTTTTAGGGTTAAGGTTAGGGTGAAGTTTATTTAAGCGAGACCGTTAGGGTTAGGGGTTAGGTTTCAGCTTAGGGTCAGGGTTAAGTTTAGAGTTAGGTTTAGGTTTAGAGTTAGGTTTAGGTTTAGTGTTAGTTTGCTTAGGGTTAGGGTTTGAATGAAGTTAGGGTAGGTTTAGGGTTACTGTTAAGGTGAAATTTTGGTTAAGGGTGAGGGTTCGGCTTAGGCTTAGAGTTAGGGGTTAGTGTTTCAGTTAGGTTTAGGGTAGAGTTATAATTAGGGTTCAGTTTCGGTTTAGGGTAAGAGAGTTACTTTTACACTTAAGGTGAGGGTTTTGGGTAAGTGTTACGGTTAGGGTTAGGGTTAGGGTTAATTTTATTGTAGGCTTAAAATTAGGGTTGAGGTTAGGTTAGGGTCAGGGTCAGGGTTAGGATTAGAATTAGGTTTAGGGCGAGGGTTAGGGTCAGAGTTATCGTCAGGGTTAGGTTTCGGGTTACAGGTGGGCCAAGGTTAAGTTTAGGGTTAGGTTTATGGGTAGGGTTTGGGTTAAAGTTAGGCTTAGCTTTAGGTTAGGGATAGGGTGAAGTTTAAGATAGGGTGACGGTTAGGGTTAGGGTTATGGCTAAGGTTTGGGTTTGTTTTCAGGTTCGTGTTAAGGTTATGTTCAGGGTTAGGGTTAAGTTTAGGGGTTGTGTTTAGTTTTAGGGTTAGTGTTAGATTTTAGGTTAGGGTTCAGTTTCGTGTTACGGTTAGGGTTAGGGTCGAAGTTTGTGTTTTAGGCGTTGTGGTTGGGGTGAGGGTTAGGTTTAGGGTTAGGGTTGGGTAGGGTTAGGACTATGGTTATGGTAAGGTGTGTTAGGGGTTAGAGCTGTAGTTTAGGGTTAGGGTTTGGGGAGGGTTCCGGTTAGGCATTGTGGTTCTGGTCATGGTTAGGTTTGGTTTAGGGTTAGGGTTAGGTTTAGGATTAGGTTTCGGGTTAGAGTTAGAGATAGGGTTAAGGTTTCGGTTAGACTTTGGTGTTGGGGTTAGGGTTTGGGTTAGGGTTAGGGTTATCGTTAGGGCTCAGGGGTTTCAGGTTAGGGTTAGGGTTAGGGATAGCATTAGGTTTAGGTTTTGTGGGATACGGTGAGGGGTTAGGGTGAGGGTTATGGTTAGTTTTACAGTTAAGGTGAGGGTTTAGGGTAAGTGTTACGATTAGGGTTAGAGTTAGAGTTAGGGTTAGGTTACGGGTTAGGGTTCGGTGTAGGGTAAGGTTTAGGTTTAGGTCCAAGTTGAGGTTTAGAGTTAGTGTTCTATTTAGGGTCCAGGTCAGAGTTAGGGTTAGGCTTAGGATTAAGCTTAGGGTTAGGTTCAGGACTATTGTAAGTGTTCGGTCTAGGCTTACAGATGGACTAGCATTACTGTTAGAATTAGGTTTAAGGTTAGAGTTTGGGTTAGGTTTAGGTTAAGGTTAGAGTTAGGGTTTGGGTGAAGTTTAGGATAGGTTGCGGGTTATTTTTATGGTTAGGGCTAGAGTTTGGGTTAGTGTTAAGGTTAGGTTTAGGGTTCGAGTTAGGGTTAGGGGTTATGTTTAGGGTTAGCGTTAGGTTAGGTTTAGGGTGAGTTCGAAGTTTAGGTTAAGGGTGAGGGTTATGATAAGGGTTAGGATTGTAGATGGTGTCAGACATTAGGTTTAGGGTGTTAGGGTTAGTTTTATGGTTAGGGTAGGGTTAAGTTTAGGGTTAACATTAGGGTTAGGGTTAGATTAGGGTAACTGTTTGTATTAGGGTTAGGGATAAAGTTTGGCATAGCGTTAGGTTCAGGGTCGGGGATACGGTTAAGGGTTAGGGTGAGGGTTAGGCTTAGGTTTACACTTAGGGTGAGGGTTTAGGGTAATTGTTACGGTTAGGGCTAGAGTTAGAGTTAGGCTTAGGGTTAGGGTGAAGTTTCAGTTAATAGTCAGGGATAGGGTAAATATTAGAGTCGTGTTAAGGTTAGTGTTAGGGTTAGGTATAGGGTTAGGGTTCGGGTAGGGGTAAGGCTAGGTTTAAGGCTAGGTTTACGGTAAAGGGTAGGGCTAGGTTGGGGTTAGGGTTAGGTTTAGAGTTAGAGTTAGTGCTCGGGTTTACTTTAGGGTTAGGGTCAGGTTTAGAGTTATTGTTAGGGTTAGGGTTAGGGTAGAGTTAAGGTTAAGCTAAAGTTTAGGGTAAGGGTTAGGTTTAGGTCAGGGTTAGGGTTAGGATGAGGGGTAGGGTTAGGGTTAGGGTTAGCGTTAGGTTTATGGTTCGGAATAGGGTTAGGGTCAGGGTTGGGGAAGATTTAGTGTTATGTTTAGTTTTAGGGTTAGGGTTAGGGCGAAGTTTATGTTAAGCGTGACGGTTAGTGTTAGTGGTTAGGGTTCACGTTAGGGTCAGGATTGGGGTTAGGGTTAGGTTTAGTGTTCGTGTTAGTTTTGTTTAGGTTTAGGGTTTGAATGAAGTAGGGTAGGTTTAGGGTTATGGTTAGGGTTAGGTTTGGAAGAAGTTTAGGATATGGTAAGGGTTAGTGTTACGGTTAGGTTTAGGGTTCAGGTTAGTGTTAGGGGTTAGTTAAGGGTTAGGGTTAGGTTTAGGTTTAGTGTCAGTGTGATGTTTAAGTTAAGGGTGAAGGTTCAGATAAAGTTTACGATTAGGGTTAGGATTATAGTTAGTGTTAGAGGCTAGGTTTAGGGTGTTAGGGTTCGGTTTATGGTGGGGTAGGGTTAAGTTTAGGGTTAGGGTTAGGGTTAGGGATAGCCTTAGGTTTAGGGTTGGGGACACGGTTCGGGGTTAGGGTGAGGGTTGGGGTTAGGGTGAGGGTTAGGTTTACAGTTAAGGTGAGGGTTTAGGGTAATTGTTATGCTTAGGGTTAGAGTTAGGGTTAGGGTTAGGGGAAGTTTCAGTTAATAGTGAGGGTTGGGGCTAAGTTTAGAGTTAGGGTAAGGTTAGTGTTAGGGTTAGGGTTAGGGTCGGCGTCAGGTTAGGGTTAAGGCTAGGTTTACGGTAAAGGGTAGGGCTAGGTTGGGGTTAGGGTTAGGTTTAGAGTTAGAGTTAGTGCTAGGGTTAGGGTCAGGTTTAGAGTTATTGTTAGGGTTAGGGTAGAGTTAAGGTTAATTTTAAGTTTAGGGTTAGGATAAGGGTTAGGTTTAGGTCAGGGTTAGGGTTAGGATGAGGGGTAGGGTTAAAGTTAGGGAAAGGGTTAGGGGTTCATGTGAGGTTTAGTGTTAGGTTTCCATTACGCTGATGTTTTAGGGTGTTACTGTTAGTGTTAGGGTTCCAGTTAGGGTTAGGTTTAGGGTTAGGGCTAGAGTTAGGGAGTAGTCAAGCCTGAGGTTTAATTTTAGGGTTACGGTTATGGTTAGGGTTAGGTTTAGGGTGAAGTTTATGTTAAGGATGAGGGTTAGGGTTAGGTGTTTGGGTTAAGGTTAGGGTTAGGCTTAGCGTTAGGTTTAGGGTTAGTTGTTTCGTCGATGTTAGGGTCAGGTGAAGCTTAGGTTTAGGGTTAGGGTTCAGTTTAGGGTTAGGGCTAGGGCTAGGGTGAAGTTTAAGTTAAGGGTGAGGGTTGAGCTTAGGGTTAGCGTTAGCAGTTAGCGTTAGGGTTAAGGTTAGGATTAAGTTTAGGGTTAAGGTTAGGTTTAGAGTTAGGATTAGGGTTAGTGTTAGGGTTCAGTCATGGTTAGGTTTAGGGCTAGGTGAAGGTTAGAGATAGGGTTAGGTTAAGGGTTGGGGTGAGGTTTAGATGTTAGTGTGAGGGTTAGCGATAGGTTTCCCTTTAAGCTGAGTGTGTAGGGTAAGTTTTAGGGTTAGGATTAGGGTAGGGTTAGAGTTAGGTTCAGGGTTAGGGTTAAGTTTAGGGTTAGGGTTAGTTTTATGGTTGGGGTCAGGGTTAGGGGGAGATTTAGTGTTATGTTTAGTTTTAGGGTTAAGGTTAGGGTGAAGTTTATTTAAGCGAGACCGTTAGGGTTAGGGGTTAGGTTTCAGCTTAGGGTCAGGGTTAAGTTTAGAGTTAGGTTTAGGTTTAGAGTTAGGTTTAGGTTTAGTGTTAGTTTGCTTAGGGTTAGGGTTTGAATGAAGTTAGGGTAGGTTTAGGGTTACTGTTAAGGTGAAATTTTGGTTAAGGGTGAGGGTTCGGCTTAGGCTTAGAGTTAGGGGTTAGTGTTTCAGTTAGGTTTAGGGTAGAGTTATAATTAGGGTTCAGTTTCGGTTTAGGGTAAGAGAGTTACTTTTACACTTAAGGTGAGGGTTTTGGGTAAGTGTTACGGTTAGGGTTAGGGTTAGGGTTAGGGTTAGGTTTAATTTTATTGTAGGCTTAAAATTAGGGTTGAGGTTAGGTTAGGGTCAGGGTCAGGGATAGGATTAGAATTAGGTTTAGGGCGAGGGTTAGGGTCAGAGTTATCGTCAGGGTTAGGTTTCGGGTTACAGGTGGGCCAAGGTTAAGTTTAGGGTTAGGTTTATGGGTAGGGTTTGGGTTAAAGTTAGGCTTAGCTTTAGGTTAGGGATAGGGTGAAGTTTAAGATAGGGTGACGGTTAGGGTTAGGGTTATGGCTAAGGTTTGGGTTTGTTATCAGGTTCGTGTTAAGGTTATGTTCAGGGTTAGGGTTAAGTTTAGGGGTTGTGTTTAGTTTTAGGGTTAGTGTTAGATTTTAGGTTAGGGTTCAGTTTCGTGTTACGGTTAGGGTTAGGGTCGAAGTTTGTGTTTTAGGCGTTGTGGTTGGGGTGAGGGTTAGGTTTAGGGTTAGGGTTGGGTAGGGTTAGGACTATGGTTATGGTAAGGTGTGTTAGGGGTTAGAGCTGTAGTTTAGGTTAGGGTTTGGGGAGGGTTCCGGTTAGGCATTGTGGTTCTGGTCATGGTTAGGTTTGGTTTAGGGTTAGGGTTAGGTTTAGGATTAGGTTTCGGGTTAGAGTTAGAGATAGGGTTAAGGTTTCGGTTAGACTTTGGTGTTGGGGTTAGGGTTTGGGTTAGGGTTAGGGTTATCGTTAGGGCTCAGGGGATTCAGGTTAGGGTTAGGGTTAGGGATAGCATTAGGTTTAGGTTTTGTGGGATACGGTGAGGGGTTAGGGTGAGGGTTATGGTTAGTTTTACAGTTAAGGTGAGGGTTTAGGGTAAGTGTTACGATTAGGGTTAGAGTTAGAGTTAGGGTTAGGTTACGGGTTAGGGTTCGGTGTAGGGCAATGTTTAGGTTTAGGTCCAAGTTGAGGTTTAGAGTTAGTGTTCTATTTAGGGTCCAGGTCAGAGTTAGGGTTAGGCTTAGGATTAAGCTTAGGGTTAGGTTCAGGACTATTGTAAGTGTACGGTCTAGGCTTACAGATGGACTAGCATTACTGTTAGAATTAGGTTTAAGGTTAGAGTTTGGGTTAGGTTTAGGTTTAGGTTAAGGTTAGAGTTAGGGTTTGGGTGAAGTTTAGGATAGGTTGCGGGTTATTTTTATGGTTAGGGCTAGAGTTTGGGTTAGTGTTAAGGTTAGGTTTAGGGTTCGAGTTAGGGTTAGGGGTTATGTTTAGGGTTAGCGTTAGGTTAGGTTTAGGGTGAGTTCGAAGTTTAGGTTAAGGGTGAGGGTTATGATAAGGGTTAGGATTGTAGATGGTGTCAGACATTAGGTTTAGGGTGTTAGGGTTAGTTTTATGGTTAGGGTAGGGTTAAGTTTAGGGTTAACATTAGGGTTAGGGTTAGATTAGGGTAACTGTTTGTATTAGGGTTAGGGATAAAGTTTGGCATAGCGTTAGGTTCAGGGTCGGGGATACGGTTAAGGGTTAGGGTGAGGGTTAGGCTTAGGTTTACACTTAGGGTGAGGGTTTAGGGTAATTGTTACGGTTAGGGCTAGAGTTAGAGTTAGGCTTAGGGTTAGGGTGAAGTTTCAGTTAATAGTCAGGGATAGGGTAAATATTAGAGTCGTGTTAAGGTTAGTGTTAGGGTTAGGTATAGGGTTAGGGTTCGGGTAGGGGTAAGGCTAGGTTTAAGGCTAGGTTTACGGTAAAGGGTAGGGCTAGGTTGGGGTTAGGGTTAGGTTTAGAGTTAGAGTTAGTGCTCGGGTTTACTTTAGGGTTAGGGTCAGGTTTAGAGTTATTGTTAGGGTTAGGGTTAGGGTAGAGTTAAGGTTAAGCAAAAGTTTAGGGTAAGGGTTAGGTTTAGGTCAGGGTTAGGGTTAGGATGAGGGGTAGGGTTAGGGTTAGGGTTATGGCTAAGGTTAGGGTTAGCGTTAGGTTTATGGTTCGGAATAGGGTTAGGGTCAGGGTTGGGGAAGATTTAGTGTTATGTTTAGTTTTAGGGTTAGGGTTAGGGCGAAGTTTATGTTAAGCGTGACGGTTAGTGTTAGTGGTTAGGGTTCACGTTAGGGTCAGGATTGGGGTTAGGGTTAGGTTTAGTGTTAGTGTTAGTTTTGTTTAGGTTTAGGGTTTGAATGAAGTAGGGTAGGTTTAGGGTTATGGTTAGGGTTAGGTTTGGAAGAAGTTTAGGATATGGTAAGGGTTAGTGTTACGGTTAGGTTTAGGGTTCAGGTTAGTGTTAGGGGTTAGTTAAGGGTTAGGGTTAGGTTTAGGTTTAGTGTCAGTGTGATGTTTAAGTTAAGGGTGAAGGTTCAGATAAAGTTTACGATTAGGGTTAGGATTATAGTTAGTGTTAGAGGCTAGGTTTAGGGTGTTAGGGTTCGGTTTATGGTGGGGTAGGGTTAAGTTTAGGGTTAGGGTTAGGGTTAGGGATAGCCTTAGGTTTAGGGTTGGGGACACGGTTCGGGGTTAGGGTGAGGGTTGGGGTTAGGGTGAGGGTTAGGTTTACAGTTAAGTGAGGGTTTAGGGTAATTGTTATGCTTAGGGTTAGAGTTAGGGTTAGGGTTAGGGGAAGTTTCAGTTAATAGTGAGGGTTGGGGCTAAGTTTAGAGTTAGGGTAAGGTTAGTGTTAGGGTTAGGGTTAGGGTCGGCGTCAGGTTAGGGTTAAGGCTAGGTTTACGGTAAAGGGTAGGGCTAGGTTGGGGTTAGGGTTAGGTTTAGAGTTAGAGTTAGTGCTAGGGTTAGGGTCAGGTTTAGAGTTATTGTTAGGGTTAGGGTAGAGTTAAGGTTAATTTTAAGTTTAGGGTTAGGATAAGGGTTAGGTTTAGGTCAGGGTTAGGGTTAGGATGAGGGGTAGGGTTAAAGTTAGGGAAAGGGTTAGGGGTTCATGTGAGGTTTAGTGTTAGGTTTCCATTACGCTGATGTTTTAGGGTGTTACTGTTAGTGTTAGGGTTCCAGTTAGGGTTAGGTTTAGGGTTAGGGCTAGAGTTAGGGAGTCGTCAAGCCTGAGGTTTAATTTTAGGGTTACGGTTATGGTTAGGGTTAGGTTTAAGGTGAAGTTTATGTTAAGGATGAGGGTTAGGGTTAGGTGTTTGGGTTAAGGTTAGGGTTAGGCTTAGCGTTAGGTTTAGGGTTAGTTGTTTCGTCGATGTTAGGGTCAGGTGAAGCTTAGGTTTAGGGTTAGGGTTCAGTTTAGGGTTAGGGCTAGGGCTAGGGTGAAGTTTAAGTTAAGGGTGAGGGTTGAGCTTAGGGTTAGCGTTAGCAGTTAGCGTTAGGGTTAAGGTTAGGATTAAGTTTAGGGTTAAGGTTAGGTTTAGAGTTAGGATTAGGGTTAGTATTAGGGTTCAGTCATGGTTAGGTTTAGGGCTAGGTGAAGGTTAGAGATAGGGTTAGGTTAAGGGTTGGGGTGAGGTTTAGATGTTAGTGTGAGGGTTAGCGATAGGTTTCCATTTAAGCTGAGTGTGTAGGGTAAGTTTTAGGGTTAGGATTAGGGTAGGGTTAGAGTTAGGTTCAGGGTTAGGGTTAAGTTTAGGGTTAGGGTTAGTTTTATGGTTGGGGTCAGGGTTAGGGGGAGATTTAGTGTTATGTTTAGTTTTAGGGTTAAGGTTAGGGTGAAGTTTATTTAAGCGAGACGGTTAGGGTTAGGGGTTAGGTTTCAGCTTAGGGTCAGGGTTAAGTTTAGAGTTAGGTTTAGGTTTAGAGTTAGGTTTAGGTTTAGTGTTAGTTTGCTTAGGGTTACGGTTTGAATGAAGTTAGGGTAGGTTTAGGGTTACTGTTAAGGTGAAATTTTGGTTAAGGGTGAGGGTTCGGCTTAGGCTTAGAGTTAGGGGTTAGTGTTTCAGTTAGGTTTAGGGTAGAGTTATAATTAGGGTTCAGTTTCGGTTTAGGGTAAGAGAGTTACTTTTACACTTAAGGTGAGGGTTTTGGGTAAGTGTTACGGTTAGGGTTAGGGTTAGGGTTAACTTTATTGTAGGCTTAAAATTAGGGTTGAGGTTAGGTTAGGGTCAGGGTCAGGGTTAGGATTAGAATTAGGTTTAGGGCGAGGGTTAGGGTCAGAGTTATCGTCAGGGTTAGGTTTCGGGTTACAGGTGGGCCAAGGTTAAGTTTAGGGTTAGGTTTATGGGTAGGGTTTGGGTTAAAGTTAGGCTTAGCTTTAGGTTAGGGATAGGGTGAAGTTTAAGATAGGGTGACGGTTAGGGTTAGGGTTATGGCTAAGGTTTGGGTTTGTTTTCAGGTTCGTGTTAAGGTTATGTTCAGGGTTAGGGTTAAGTTTAGGGGTTGTGTTTAGTTTTAGGGTTAGTGTTAGATTTTAGGTTAGGGTTCAGTTTCGTGTTACGGTTAGGGTTAGGGTCGAAGTTTGTGTTTTAGGCGTTGTGGTTGGGGTGAGGGTTAGGTTTAGGGTTAGGGTTGGGTAGGGTTAGGACTATGGTTATGGTAAGGTGTGTTAGGGGTTAGAGCTGTAGTTTAGGGTTAGGGTTTGGGGAGGGTTCCGGTTAGGCATTGTGGTTCTGGTCATGGTTAGGTTTGGTTTAGGGTGAGGGTTAGGTTTAGGATTAGGTTTCGGGTTAGAGTTAGAGATAGGGTTAAGGTTTCGGTTAGACTTTGGTGTTGGGGTTAGGGTTTGGGTTAGGGTTAGGGTTATCGTTAGGGCTCAGGGGTTTCAGGTTAGGGTTAGGGTTAGGGATAGCATTAGGTTTAGGTTTTGTGGGATACGGTGAGGGGTTAGGGTGAGGGTTATGGTTAGTTTTACAGTTAAGGTGAGGGTTTAGGGTAAGTGTTACGATTAGGGTTAGAGTTAGAGTTAGGGTTAGGTTACGGGTTAGGGTTCGGTGTAGGGTAAGGTTTAGGTTTAGGTCCAAGTTGAGGTTTAGAGTTAGTGTTCTATTTAGGGTCCAGGTCAGAGTTAGGGTTAGGCTTAGGATTAAGCTTAGGGTTAGGTTCAGGACTATTGTAAGTGTTCGGTCTAGGCTTACAGATGGACTAGCATTACTGTTAGAATTAGGTTTAAGGTTAGAGTTTGGGTTAGGTTAAGGTTAGAGTTAGGGTTTGGATGAAGTTTAGGATAGGTTGCGGGTTATTTTTATGGTTAGGGCTAGAGTTTGGGTTAGTGTTAAGGTTAGGTTTAGGGTTCGAGTTAGGGTTAGGGGTTATGTTTAGGGTTAGCGTTAGGTTAGGTTTAGGGTGAGTGTGAAGTTTAGGTTAAGGGTGAGGGTTATGATAAGGGTTAGGATTGTAGATGGTGTCAGACATTAGGTTTAGGGTGTTAGGGTTAGTTTTATGGTTAGGGTAGGGTTAAGTTTAGGGTTAACATTAGGGTTAGGGTTAGATTAGGGTAACTGTTTGTATTAGGGTTAGGGATAAAGTTTGGCATAGCGTTAGGTTCAGGGTCGGGGATACGGTTAAGGGTTAGGGTGAGGGTTAGGCTTAGGTTTACACTTAGGGTGAGGGTTTAGGGTAATTGTTACGGTTAGGGCTAGAGTTAGAGTTAGGCTTAGGGTTAGGGTGAAGTTTCAGTTAATAGTCAGGGATAGGGTAAATATTAGAGTCGTGTTAAGGTTAGTGTTAGGGTTAGGTATAGGGTTAGGGTTCGGGTAGGGGTAAGGCTAGGTTTAAGGCTAGGTTTACGGTAAAGGGTAGGGCTAGGTTGGGGTTAGGGTTAGGTTTAGAGTTAGAGTTAGTGCTCGGGTTTACTTTAGGGTTAGGGTCAGGTTTAGAGTTATTGTTAGGGTTAGGGTTAGGGTAGAGTTAAGGTTAAGCTAAAGTTTAGGGTAAGGGTTAGGTTTAGGTCAGGGTTAGGGTTAGGATGAGGGGTAGGGTTAGGGTTAGGGTTATGGTTAAGGTTAGGGTTAGCGTTAGGTTTATGGTTCGGAATAGGGTTAGGGTCAGGGTTGGGGAAGATTTAGTGTTATGTTTAGTTTTAGGGTTAGGGTTAGGGCGAAGTTTATGTTAAGCGTGACGGTTAGTGTTAGTGGTTAGGGTTCACGTTAGGGTCAGGATTGGGGTTAGGGTTAGGTTTAGTGTTAGTGTTAGTTTTGTTTAGGTTTAGGGTTTGAATGAAGTAGGGTAGGTTTAGGGTTATGGTTAGGGTTAGGTTTGGAAGAAGTTTAGGATATGGTAAGGGTTAGTGTTACGGTTAGGTTTAGGGTTCAGGTTAGTGTTAGGGGTTAGTTAAGGGTTAGGGTTAGGTTTAGGTTTAGTGTCAGTGTGATGTTTAAGTTAAGGGTGAAGGTTCAGATAAAGTTTACGATTAGGGTTAGGATTATAGTTAGTGTTAGAGGCTAGGTTTAGGGTGTTAGGGTTCGGTTTATGGTGGGGTAGGGTTAAGTTTAGGGTTAGGGTTAGGGTTAGGGATAGCCTTAGGTTTAGGGTTGGGGACACGGTTCGGGGTTAGGGTGAGGGTTGGGGTTAGGGTGAGGGTTAGGTTTACAGTTAAGGTGAGGGTTTAGGGTAATTGTTATGCTTAGGGTTAGAGTTAGGGTTAGGGTTAGGGGAAGTTTCAGTTAATAGTGAGGGTTGGGGCTAAGTTTAGAGTTAGGGTAAGGTTAGTGTTAGGGTTAGGGTTAGGGTCGGCGTCAGGTTAGGGTTAAGGCTAGGTTTACGGTAAAGGGTAGGGCTAGGTTGGGGTTAGGGTTAGGTTTAGAGTTAGAGTTAGTGCTAGGGTTAGGGTCAGGTTTAGAGTTATTGTTAGGGTTAGGGTAGAGTTAAGGTTAATTTTAAGTTTAGGGTTAGGATAAGGGTTAGGTTTAGGTCAGGGTTAGGGTTAGGATGAGGGGTAGGGTTAAAGTTAGGGAAAGGGTTAGGGGTTCATGTGAGGTTTAGTGTTAGGTTTCCATTACGCTGATGTTTTAGGGTGTTACTGTTAGTGTTAGGGTTCCAGTTAGGGTTAGGTTTAGGGTTAGGGCTAGAGTTAGGGAGTAGTCAAGCCTGAGGTTTAATTTTAGGGTTACGGTTATGGTTAGGGTTAGGTTTAGGGTGAAGTTTATGTTAAGGATGAGGGTTAGGGTTAGGTGTTTGGGTTAAGGTTAGGGTTAGGCTTAGCGTTAGGTTTAGGGTTAGTTGTTTCGTCGATGTTAGGGTCAGGTGAAGCTTAGGTTTAGGGTTAGGGTTCAGTTTAGGGTTAGGGCTAGGGCTAGGGTGAAGTTTAAGTTAAGGGTGAGGGTTGAGCTTAGGGTTAGCGTTAGCAGTTAGCGTTAGGGTTAAGGTTAGGATTAAGTTTAGGGTTAAGGTTAGGTTTAGAGTTAGGATTAGGGTTAGTGTTAGGGTTCAGTCATGGTTAGGTTTAGGGCTAGGTGAAGGTTAGAGATAGGGTTAGGTTAAGGGTTGGGGTGAGGTTTAGATGTTAGTGTGAGGGTTAGCGATAGGTTTCCCTTTAAGCTGAGTGTGTAGGGTAAGTTTTAGGGTTAGGATTAGGGTAGGGTTAGAGTTAGGTTCAGGGTTAGGGTTAAGTTTAGGGTTAGGGTTAGTTTTATGGTTGGGGTCAGGGTTAGGGGGAGATTTAGTGTTATGTTTAGTTTTAGGGTTAAGGTTAGGGTGAAGTTTATTTAAGCGAGACCGTTAGGGTTAGGGGTTAGGTTTCAGCTTAGGGTCAGGGTTAAGTTTAGAGTTAGGTTTAGGTTTAGAGTTAGGTTTAGGTTTAGTGTTAGTTTGCTTAGGGTTAGGGTTTGAATGAAGTTAGGGTAGGTTTAGGGTTACTGTTAAGGTGAAATTTTGGTTAAGGGTGAGGGTTCGGCTTAGGCTTAGAGTTAGGGGTTAGTGTTTCAGTTAGGTTTAGGGTAGAGTTATAATTAGGGTTCAGTTTCGGTTTAGGGTAAGAGAGTTACTTTTACACTTAAGGTGAGGGTTTTGGGTAAGTGTTACGGTTAGGGTTAGGGTTAGGGTTAGGGTTAGGTTTAATTTTATTGTAGGCTTAAAATTAGGGTTGAGGTTAGGTTAGGGTCAGGGTCAGGGATAGGATTAGAATTAGGTTTAGGGCGAGGGTTAGGGTCAGAGTTATCGTCAGGGTTAGGTTTCGGGTTACAGGTGGGCCAAGGTTAAGTTTAGGGTTAGGTTTATGGGTAGGGTTTGGGTTAAAGTTAGGCTTAGCTTTAGGTTAGGGATAGGGTGAAGTTTAAGATAGGGTGACGGTTAGGGTTAGGGTTATGGCTAAGGTTTGGGTTTGTTATCAGGTTCGTGTTAAGGTTATGTTCAGGGTTAGGGTTAAGTTTAGGGGTTGTGTTTAGTTTTAGGGTTAGTGTTAGATTTTAGGTTAGGGTTCAGTTTCGTGTTACGGTTAGGGTTAGGGTCGAAGTTTGTGTTTTAGGCGTTGTGGTTGGGGTGAGGGTTAGGTTTAGGGTTAGGGTTGGGTAGGGTTAGGACTATGGTTATGGTAAGGTGTGTTAGGGGTTAGAGCTGTAGTTTAGGTTAGGGTTTGGGGAGGGTTCCGGTTAGGCATTGTGGTTCTGGTCATGGTTAGGTTTGGTTTAGGGTTAGGGTTAGGTTTAGGATTAGGTTTCGGGTTAGAGTTAGAGATAGGGTTAAGGTTTCGGTTAGACTTTGGTGTTGGGGTTAGGGTTTGGGTTAGGGTTAGGGTTATCGTTAGGGCTCAGGGGATTCAGGTTAGGGTTAGGGTTAGGGATAGCATTAGGTTTAGGTTTTGTGGGATACGGTGAGGGGTTAGGGTGAGGGTTATGGTTAGTTTTACAGTTAAGGTGAGGGTTTAGGGTAAGTGTTACGATTAGGGTTAGAGTTAGAGTTAGGGTTAGGTTACGGGTTAGGGTTCGGTGTAGGGCAATGTTTAGGTTTAGGTCCAAGTTGAGGTTTAGAGTTAGTGTTCTATTTAGGGTCCAGGTCAGAGTTAGGGTTAGGCTTAGGATTAAGCTTAGGGTTAGGTTCAGGACTATTGTAAGTGTACGGTCTAGGCTTACAGATGGACTAGCATTACTGTTAGAATTAGGTTTAAGGTTAGAGTTTGGGTTAGGTTTAGGTTTAGGTTAAGGTTAGAGTTAGGGTTTGGGTGAAGTTTAGGATAGGTTGCGGGTTATTTTTATGGTTAGGGCTAGAGTTTGGGTTAGTGTTAAGGTTAGGTTTAGGGTTCGAGTTAGGGTTAGGGGTTATGTTTAGGGTTAGCGTTAGGTTAGGTTTAGGGTGAGTTCGAAGTTTAGGTTAAGGGTGAGGGTTATGATAAGGGTTAGGATTGTAGATGGTGTCAGACATTAGGTTTAGGGTGTTAGGGTTAGTTTTATGGTTAGGGTAGGGTTAAGTTTAGGGTTAACATTAGGGTTAGGGTTAGATTAGGGTAACTGTTTGTATTAGGGTTAGGGATAAAGTTTGGCATAGCGTTAGGTTCAGGGTCGGGGATACGGTTAAGGGTTAGGGTGAGGGTTAGGCTTAGGTTTACACTTAGGGTGAGGGTTTAGGGTAATTGTTACGGTTAGGGCTAGAGTTAGAGTTAGGCTTAGGGTTAGGGTGAAGTTTCAGTTAATAGTCAGGGATAGGGTAAATATTAGAGTCGTGTTAAGGTTAGTGTTAGGGTTAGGTATAGGGTTAGGGTTCGGGTAGGGGTAAGGCTAGGTTTAAGGCTAGGTTTACGGTAAAGGGTAGGGCTAGGTTGGGGTTAGGGTTAGGTTTAGAGTTAGAGTTAGTGCTCGGGTTTACTTTAGGGTTAGGGTCAGGTTTAGAGTTATTGTTAGGGTTAGGGTTAGGGTAGAGTTAAAGTTAAGCAAAAGTTTAGGGTAAGGGTTAGGTTTAGGTCAGGGTTAGGGTTAGGATGAGGGGTAGGGTTAGGGTTAGGGTTATGGCTAAGGTTAGGGTTAGCGTTAGGTTTATGGTTCGGAATAGGGTTAGGGTCAGGGTTGGGGAAGATTTAGTGTTATGTTTAGTTTTAGGGTTAGGGTTAGGGCGAAGTTTATGTTAAGCGTGACGGTTAGTGTTAGTGGTTAGGGTTCACGTTAGGGTCAGGATTGGGGTTAGGGTTAGGTTTAGTGTTAGTGTTAGTTTTGTTTAGGTTTAGGGTTTGAATGAAGTAGGGTAGGTTTAGGGTTATGGTTAGGGTTAGGTTTGGAAGAAGTTTAGGATATGGTAAGGGTTAGTGTTACGGTTAGGTTTAGGGTTCAGGTTAGTGTTAGGGGTTAGTTAAGGGTTAGGGTTAGGTTTAGGTTTAGTGTCAGTGTGATGTTTAAGTTAAGGGTGAAGGTTCAGATAAAGTTTACGATTAGGGTTAGGATTATAGTTAGTGTTAGAGGCTAGGTTTAGGGTGTTAGGGTTCGGTTTATGGTGGGGTAGGGTTAAGTTTAGGGTTAGGGTTAGGGTTAGGGATAGCCTTAGGTTTAGGGTTGGGGACACGGTTCGGGGTTAGGGTGAGGGTTGGGGTTAGGGTGAGGGTTAGGTTTACAGTTAAGGTGAGGGTTTAGGGTAATTGTTATGCTTAGGGTTAGAGTTAGGGTTAGGGTTAGGGGAAGTTTCAGTTAATAGTGAGGGTTGGGGCTAAGTTTAGAGTTAGGGTAAGGTTAGTGTTAGGGTTAGGGTTAGGGTCGGCGTCAGGTTAGGGTTAAGGCTAGGTTTACGGTAAAGGGTAGGGCTAGGTTGGGGTTAGGGTTAGGTTTAGAGTTAGAGTTAGTGCTAGGGTTAGGGTCAGGTTTAGAGTTATTGTTAGGGTTAGGGTAGAGTTAAGGTTAATTTTAAGTTTAGGGTTAGGATAAGGGTTAGGTTTAGGTCAGGGTTAGGGTTAGGATGAGGGGTAGGGTTAAAGTTAGGGAAAGGGTTAGGGGTTCATGTGAGGTTTAGTGTTAGGTTTCCATTACGCTGATGTTTTAGGGTGTTACTGTTAGTGTTAGGGTTCCAGTTAGGGTTAGGTTTAGGGTTAGGGCTAGAGTTAGGGAGTCGTCAAGCCTGAGGTTTAATTTTAGGGTTACGGTTATGGTTAGGGTTAGGTTTAAGGTGAAGTTTATGTTAAGGATGAGGGTTAGGGTTAGGTGTTTGGGTTAAGGTTAGGGTTAGGCTTAGCGTTAGGTTTAGGGTTAGTTGTTTCGTCGATGTTAGGGTCAGGTGAAGCTTAGGTTTAGGGTTAGGGTTCAGTTTAGGGTTAGGGCTAGGGCTAGGGTGAAGTTTAAGTTAAGGGTGAGGGTTGAGCTTAGGGTTAGCGTTAGCAGTTAGCGTTAGGGTTAAGGTTAGGATTAAGTTTAGGGTTAAGGTTAGGTTTAGAGTTAGGATTAGGGTTAGTGTTAGGGTTCAGTCATGGTTAGGTTTAGGGCTAGGTGAAGGTTAGAGATAGGGTTAGGTTAAGGGTTGGGGTGAGGTTTAGATGTTAGTGTGAGGGTTAGCGATAGGTTTCCATTTAAGCTGAGTGTGTAGGGTAAGTTTTAGGGTTAGGATTAGGGTAGGGTTAGAGTTAGGTTCAGGGTTAGGGTTAAGTTTAGGGTTAGGGTTAGTTTTATGGTTGGGGTCAGGGTTAGGGGGAGATTTAGTGTTATGTTTAGTTTTAGGGTTAAGGTTAGGGTGAAGTTTATTTAAGCGAGACGGTTAGGGTTAGGGGTTAGGTTTCAGCTTAGGGTCAGGGTTAAGTTTAGAGTTAGGTTTAGGTTTAGAGTTAGGTTTAGGTTTAGTGTTAGTTTGCTTAGGGTTACGGTTTGAATGAAGTTAGGGTAGGTTTAGGGTTACTGTTAAGGTGAAATTTTGGTTAAGGGTGAGGGTTCGGCTTAGGCTTAGAGTTAGGGGTTAGTGTTTCAGTTAGGTTTAGGGTAGAGTTATAATTAGGGTTCAGTTTCGGTTTAGGGTAAGAGAGTTACTTTTACACTTAAGGTGAGGGTTTTGGGTAAGTGTTACGGTTAGGGTTAGGGTTAGGGTTAACTTTATTGTAGGCTTAAAATTAGGGTTGAGGTTAGGTTAGGGTCAGGGTCAGGGTTAGGATTAGAATTAGGTTTAGGGCGAGGGTTAGGGTCAGAGTTATCGTCAGGGTTAGGTTTCGGGTTACAGGTGGGCCAAGGTTAAGTTTAGGGTTAGGTTTATGGGTAGGGTTTGGGTTAAAGTTAGGCTTAGCTTTAGGTTAGGGATAGGGTGAAGTTTAAGATAGGGTGACGGTTAGGGTTAGGGTTATGGCTAAGGTTTGGGTTTGTTTTCAGGTTCGTGTTAAGGTTATGTTCAGGGTTAGGGTTAAGTTTAGGGGTTGTGTTTAGTTTTAGGGTTAGTGTTAGATTTTAGGTTAGGGTTCAGTTTCGTGTTACGGTTAGGGTTAGGGTCGAAGTTTGTGTTTTAGGCGTTGTGGTTGGGGTGAGGGTTAGGTTTAGGGTTAGGGTTGGGTAGGGTTAGGACTATGGTTATGGTAAGGTGTGTTAGGGGTTAGAGCTGTAGTTTAGGGTTAGGGTTTGGGGAGGGTTCCGGTTAGGCATTGTGGTTCTGGTCATGGTTAGGTTTGGTTTAGGGTGAGGGTTAGGTTTAGGATTAGGTTTCGGGTTAGAGTTAGAGATAGGGTTAAGGTTTCGGTTAGACTTTGGTGTTGGGGTTAGGGTTTGGGTTAGGGTTAGGGTTATCGTTAGGGCTCAGGGGTTTCAGGTTAGGGTTAGGGTTAGGGATAGCATTAGGTTTAGGTTTTGTGGGATACGGTGAGGGGTTAGGGTGAGGGTTATGGTTAGTTTTACAGTTAAGGTGAGGGTTTAGGGTAAGTGTTACGATTAGGGTTAGAGTTAGAGTTAGGGTTAGGTTACGGGTTAGGGTTCGGTGTAGGGTAAGGTTTAGGTTTAGGTCCAAGTTGAGGTTTAGAGTTAGTGTTCTATTTAGGGTCCAGGTCAGAGTTAGGGTTAGGCTTAGGATTAAGCTTAGGGTTAGGTTCAGGACTATTGTAAGTGTTCGGTCTAGGCTTACAGATGGACTAGCATTACTGTTAGAATTAGGTTTAAGGTTAGAGTTTGGGTTAGGTTAAGGTTAGAGTTAGGGTTTGGATGAAGTTTAGGATAGGTTGCGGGTTATTTTTATGGTTAGGGCTAGAGTTTGGGTTAGTGTTAAGGTTAGGTTTAGGGTTCGAGTTAGGGTTAGGGGTTATGTTTAGGGTTAGCGTTAGGTTAGGTTTAGGGTGAGTGTGAAGTTTAGGTTAAGGGTGAGGGTTATGATAAGGGTTAGGATTGTAGATGGTGTCAGACATTAGGTTTAGGGTGTTAGGGTTAGTTTTATGGTTAGGGTAGGGTTAAGTTTAGGGTTAACATTAGGGTTAGGGTTAGATTAGGGTAACTGTTTGTATTAGGGTTAGGGATAAAGTTTGGCATAGCGTTAGGTTCAGGGTCGGGGATACGGTTAAGGGTTAGGGTGAGGGTTAGGCTTAGGTTTACACTTAGGGTGAGGGTTTAGGGTAATTGTTACGGTTAGGGCTAGAGTTAGAGTTAGGCTTAGGGTTAGGGTGAAGTTTCAGTTAATAGTCAGGGATAGGGTAAATATTAGAGTCGTGTTAAGGTTAGTGTTAGGGTTAGGTATAGGGTTAGGGTTCGGGTAGGGGTAAGGCTAGGTTTAAGGCTAGGTTTACGGTAAAGGGTAGGGCTAGGTTGGGGTTAGGGTTAGGTTTAGAGTTAGAGTTAGTGCTCGGGTTTACTTTAGGGTTAGGGTCAGGTTTAGAGTTATTGTTAGGGTTAGGGTTAGGGTAGAGTTAAGGTTAAGCTAAAGTTTAGGGTAAGGGTTAGGTTTAGGTCAGGGTTAGGGTTAGGATGAGGGGTAGGGTTAGGGTTAGGGTTATGGTTAAGGTTAGGGTTAGCGTTAGGTTTATGGTTCGGAATAGGGTTAGGGTCAGGGTTGGGGAAGATTTAGTGTTATGTTTAGTTTTAGGGTTAGGGTTAGGGCGAAGTTTATGTTAAGCGTGACGGTTAGTGTTAGTGGTTAGGGTTCACGTTAGGGTCAGGATTGGGGTTAGGGTTAGGTTTAGTGTTAGTGTTAGTTTTGTTTAGGTTTAGGGTTTGAATGAAGTAGGGTAGGTTTAGGGTTATGGTTAGGGTTAGGTTTGGAAGAAGTTTAGGATATGGTAAGGGTTAGTGTTACGGTTAGGTTTAGGGTTCAGGTTAGTGTTAGGGGTTAGTTAAGGGTTAGGGTTAGGTTTAGGTTTAGTGTCAGTGTGATGTTTAAGTTAAGGGTGAAGGTTCAGATAAAGTTTACGATTAGGGTTAGGATTATAGTTAGTGTTAGAGGCTAGGTTTAGGGTGTTAGGGTTCGGTTTATGGTGGGGTAGGGTTAAGTTTAGGGTTAGGGTTAGGGTTAGGGATAGCCTTAGGTTTAGGGTTGGGGACACGGTTCGGGGTTAGGGTGAGGGTTGGGGTTAGGGTGAGGGTTAGGTTTACAGTTAAGGTGAGGGTTTAGGGTAATTGTTATGCTTAGGGTTAGAGTTAGGGTTAGGGTTAGGGGAAGTTTCAGTTAATAGTGAGGGTTGGGGCTAAGTTTAGAGTTAGGGTAAGGTTAGTGTTAGGGTTAGGGTTAGGGTCGGCGTCAGGTGAGGGTTAAGGCTAGGTTTACGGTAAAGGGTAGGGCTAGGTTGGGGTTAGGGTTAGGTTTAGAGTTAGAGTTAGTGCTAGGGTTAGGGTCAGGTTTAGAGTTATTGTTAGGGTTAGGGTAGAGTTAAGGTTAATTTTAAGTTTAGGGTTAGGATAAGGGTTAGGTTTAGGTCAGGGTTAGGGTTAGGATGAGGGGTAGGGTTAAAGTTAGGGAAAGGGTTAGGGGTTCATGTGAGGTTTAGTGTTAGGTTTCCATTACGCTGATGTTTTAGGGTGTTACTGTTAGTGTTAGGGTTCCAGTTAGGGTTAGGTTTAGGGTTAGGGCTAGAGTTAGGGAGTAGTCAAGCCTGAGGTTTAATTTTAGGGTTACGGTTATGGTTAGGGTTAGGTTTAGGGTGAAGTTTATGTTAAGGATGAGGGTTAGGGTTAGGTGTTTGGGTTAAGGTTAGGGTTAGGCTTAGCGTTAGGTTTAGGGTTAGTTGTTTCGTCGATGTTAGGGTCAGGTGAAGCTTAGGTTTAGGGTTAGGGTTCAGTTTAGGGTTAGGGCTAGGGCTAGGGTGAAGTTTAAGTTAAGGGTGAGGGTTGAGCTTAGGGTTAGCGTTAGCAGTTAGCGTTAGGGTTAAGGTTAGGATTAAGTTTAGGGTTAAGGTTAGGTTTAGAGTTAGGATTAGGGTTAGTGTTAGGGTTCAGTCATGGTTAGGTTTAGGGCTAGGTGAAGGTTAGAGATAGGGTTAGGTTAAGGGTTGGGGTGAGGTTTAGATGTTAGTGTGAGGGTTAGCGATAGGTTTCCATTTAAGCTGAGTGTGTAGGGTAAGTTTTAGGGTTAGGATTAGGGTAGGGTTAGAGTTAGGTTCAGGGTTAGGGTTAAGTTTAGGGTTAGGGTTAGTTTTATGGTTGGGGTCAGGGTTAGGGGGAGATTTAGTGTTATGTTTAGTTTTAGGGTTAAGGTTAGGGTGAAGTTTATTTAAGCGAGACCGTTAGGGTTAGGGGTTAGGTTTCAGCTTAGGGTCAGGGTTAAGTTTAGAGTTAGGTTTAGGTTTAGAGTTAGGTTTAGGTTTAGTGTTAGTTTGCTTAGGGTTAGGGTTTGAATGAAGTTAGGGTAGGTTTAGGGTTACTGTTAAGGTGAAATTTTGGTTAAGGGTGAGGGTTCGGCTTAGGCTTAGAGTTAGGGGTTAGTGTTTCAGTTAGGTTTAGGGTAGAGTTATAATTAGGGTTCAGTTTCGGTTTAGGGTAAGAGAGTTACTTTTACACTTAAGGTGAGGGTTTTGGGTAAGTGTTACGGTTAGGGTTAGGGTTAGGGTTAATTTTATTGTAGGCTTAAAATTAGGGTTGAGGTTAGGTTAGGGTCAGGGTCAGGGTTAGGATTAGAATTAGGTTTAGGGCGAGGGTTAGGGTCAGAGTTATCGTCAGGGTTAGGTTTCGGGTTACAGGTGGGCCAAGGTTAAGTTTAGGGTTAGGTTTATGGGTAGGGTTTGGGTTAAAGTTAGGCTTAGCTTTAGGTTAGGGATAGGGTGAAGTTTAAGATAGGGTGACGGTTAGGGTTAGGGTTATGGCTAAGGTTTGGGTTTGTTTTCAGGTTCGTGTTAAGGTTATGTTCAGGGTTAGGGTTAAGTTTAGGGGTTGTGTTTAGTTTTAGGGTTAGTGTTAGATTTTAGGTTAGGGTTCAGTTTCGTGTTACGGTTAGGGTTAGGGTCGAAGTTTGTGTTTTAGGCGTTGTGGTTGGGGTGAGGGTTAGGTTTAGGGTTAGGGTTGGGTAGGGTTAGGACTATGGTTATGGTAAGGTGTGTTAGGGGTTAGAGCTGTAGTTTAGGGTTAGGGTTTGGGGAGGGTTCCGGTTAGGCATTGTGGTTCTGGTCATGGTTAGGTTTGGTTTAGGGTTAGGGTTAGGTTTAGGATTAGGTTTCGGGTTAGAGTTAGAGATAGGGTTAAGGTTTCGGTTAGACTTTGGTGTTGGGGTTAGGGTTTGGGTTAGGGTTAGGGTTATCGTTAGGGCTCAGGGGTTTCAGGTTAGGGTTAGGGTTAGGGATAGCATTAGGTTTAGGTTTTGTGGGATACGGTGAGGGGTTAGGGTGAGGGTTATGGTTAGTTTTACAGTTAAGGTGAGGGTTTAGGGTAAGTGTTACGATTAGGGTTAGAGTTAGAGTTAGGGTTAGGTTACGGGTTAGGGTTCGGTGTAGGGTAAGGTTTAGGTTTAGGTCCAAGTTGAGGTTTAGAGTTAGTGTTCTATTTAGGGTCCAGGTCAGAGTTAGGGTTAGGCTTAGGATTAAGCTTAGGGTTAGGTTCAGGACTATTGTAAGTGTTCGGTCTAGGCTTACAGATGGACTAGCATTACTGTTAGAATTAGGTTTAAGGTTAGAGTTTGGGTTAGGTTTAGGTTTAGGTTAAGGTTAGAGTTAGGGTTTGGGTGAAGTTTAGGATAGGTTGCGGGTTATTTTTATGGTTAGGGCTAGAGTTTGGGTTAGTGTTAAGGTTAGGTTTAGGGTTCGAGTTAGGGTTAGGGGTTATGTTTAGGGTTAGCGTTAGGTTAGGTTTAGGGTGAGTGTGAAGTTTAGGTTAAGGGTGAGGGTTATGATAAGGGTTAGGATTGTAGATGGTGTCAGACATTAGGTTTAGGGTGTTAGGGTTAGTTTTATGGTTAGGGTAGGGTTAAGTTTAGGGTTAACATTAGGGTTAGGGTTAGATTAGGGTAACTGTTTGTATTAGGGTTAGGGATAAAGTTTGGCATAGCGTTAGGTTCAGGGTCGGGGATACGGTTAAGGGTTAGGGTGAGGGTTAGGCTTAGGTTTACACTTAGGGTGAGGGTTTAGGGTAATTGTTACGGTTAGGGCTAGAGTTAGAGTTAGGCTTAGGGTTAGGGTGAAGTTTCAGTTAATAGTCAGGGATAGGGTAAATATTAGAGTCGTGTTAAGGTTAGTGTTAGGGTTAGGTATAGGGTTAGGGTTCGGGTAGGGGTAAGGCTAGGTTTAAGGCTAGGTTTACGGTAAAGGGTAGGGCTAGGTTGGGGTTAGGGTTAGGTTTAGAGTTAGAGTTAGTGCTCGGGTTTACTTTAGGGTTAGGGTCAGGTTTAGAGTTATTGTTAGGGTTAGGGTTAGGGTAGAGTTAAGGTTAAGCTAAAGTTTAGGGTAAGGGTTAGGTTTAGGTCAGGGTTAGGGTTAGGATGAGGGGTAGGGTTAGGGTTAGGGTTAGCGTTAGGTTTATGGTTCGGAATAGGGTTAGGGTCAGGGTTGGGGAAGATTTAGTGTTATGTTTAGTTTTAGGGTTAGGGTTAGGGCGAAGTTTATGTTAAGCGTGACGGTTAGTGTTAGTGGTTAGGGTTCACGTTAGGGTCAGGATTGGGGTTAGGGTTAGGTTTAGTGTTAGTGTTAGTTTTGTTTAGGTTTAGGGTTTGAATGAAGTAGGGTAGGTTTAGGGTTATGGTTAGGGTTAGGTTTGGAAGAAGTTTAGGATATGGTAAGGGTTAGTGTTACGGTTAGGTTTAGGGTTCAGGTTAGTGTTAGGGGTTAGTTAAGGGTTAGGGTTAGGTTTAGGTTTAGTGTCAGTGTGATGTTTAAGTTAAGGGTGAAGGTTCAGATAAAGTTTACGATTAGGGTTAGGATTATAGTTAGTGTTAGAGGCTAGGTTTAGGGTGTTAGGGTTCGGTTTATGGTGGGGTAGGGTTAAGTTTAGGGTTAGGGTTAGGGTTAGGGATAGCCTTAGGTTTAGGGTTGGGGACACGGTTCGGGGTTAGGGTGAGGGTTGGGGTTAGGGTGAGGGTTAGGTTTACAGTTAAGGTGAGGGTTTAGGGTAATTGTTATGCTTAGGGTTAGAGTTAGGGTTAGGGTTAGGGGAAGTTTCAGTTAATAGTGAGGGTTGGGGCTAAGTTTAGAGTTAGGGTAAGGTTAGTGTTAGGGTTAGGGTTAGGGTCGGCGTCAGGTGAGGGTTAAGGCTAGGTTTACGGTAAAGGGTAGGGCTAGGTTGGGGTTAGGGTTAGGTTTAGAGTTAGAGTTAGTGCTAGGGTTAGGGTCAGGTTTAGAGTTATTGTTAGGGTTAGGGTAGAGTTAAGGTTAATTTTAAGTTTAGGGTTAGGATAAGGGTTAGGTTTAGGTCAGGGTTAGGGTTAGGATGAGGGGTAGGGTTAAAGTTAGGGAAAGGGTTAGGGGTTCATGTGAGGTTTAGTGTTAGGTTTCCATTACGCTGATGTTTTAGGGTGTTACTGTTAGTGTTAGGGTTCCAGTTAGGGTTAGGTTTAGGGTTAGGGCTAGAGTTAGGGAGTAGTCAAGCCTGAGGTTTAATTTTAGGGTTACGGTTATGGTTAGGGTTAGGTTTAGGGTGAAGTTTATGTTAAGGATGAGGGTTAGGGTTAGGTGTTTGGGTTAAGGTTAGGGTTAGGCTTAGCGTTAGGTTTAGGGTTAGTTGTTTCGTCGATGTTAGGGTCAGGTGAAGCTTAGGTTTAGGGTTAGGGTTCAGTTTAGGGTTAGGGCTAGGGCTAGGGTGAAGTTTAAGTTAAGGGTGAGGGTTGAGCTTAGGGTTAGCGTTAGCAGTTAGCGTTAGGGTTAAGGTTAGGATTAAGTTTAGGGTTAAGGTTAGGTTTAGAGTTAGGATTAGGGTTAGTGTTAGGGTTCAGTCATGGTTAGGTTTAGGGCTAGGTGAAGGTTAGAGATAGGGTTAGGTTAAGGGTTGGGGTGAGGTTTAGATGTTAGTGTGAGGGTTAGCGATAGGTTTCCATTTAAGCTGAGTGTGTAGGGTAAGTTTTAGGGTTAGGATTAGGGTAGGGTTAGAGTTAGGTTCAGGGTTAGGGTTAAGTTTAGGGTTAGGGTTAGTTTTATGGTTGGGGTCAGGGTTAGGGGGAGATTTAGTGTTATGTTTAGTTTTAGGGTTAAGGTTAGGGTGAAGTTTATTTAAGCGAGACGGTTAGGGTTAGGGGTTAGGTTTCAGCTTAGGGTCAGGGTTAAGTTTAGAGTTAGGTTTAGGTTTAGAGTTAGGTTTAGGTTTAGTGTTAGTTTGCTTAGGGTTAGGGTTTGAATGAAGTTAGGGTAGGTTTAGGGTTACTGTTAAGGTGAAATTTTGGTTAAGGGTGAGGGTTCGGCTTAGGCTTAGAGTTAGGGGTTAGTGTTTCAGTTAGGTTTAGGGTAGAGTTATAATTAGGGTTCAGTTTCGGTTTAGGGTAAGAGAGTTACTTTTACACTTAAGGTGAGGGTTTTGGGTAAGTGTTACGGTTAGGGTTAGGGTTAGGGTTAATTTTATTGTAGGCTTAAAATTAGGGTTGAGGTTAGGTTAGGGTCAGGGTCAGGGTTAGGATTAGAATTAGGTTTAGGGCGAGGGTTAGGGTCAGAGTTATCGTCAGGGTTAGGTTTCGGGTTACAGGTGGGCCAAGGTTAAGTTTAGGGTTAGGTTTATGGGTAGGGTTTGGGTTAAAGTTAGGCTTAGCTTTAGGTTAGGGATAGGGTGAAGTTTAAGATAGGGTGACGGTTAGGGTTAGGGTTATGGCTAAGGTTTGGGTTTGTTTTCAGGTTCGTGTTAAGGTTATGTTCAGGGTTAGGGTTAAGTTTAGGGGTTGTGTTTAGTTTTAGGGTTAGTGTTAGATTTTAGGTTAGGGTTCAGTTTCGTGTTACGGTTAGGGTTAGGGTCGAAGTTTGTGTTTTAGGCGTTGTGGTTGGGGTGAGGGTTAGGTTTAGGGTTAGGGTTGGGTAGGGTTAGGACTATGGTTATGGTAAGGTGTGTTAGGGGTTAGAGCTGTAGTTTAGGGTTAGGGTTTGGGGAGGGTTCCGGTTAGGCATTGTGGTTCTGGTCATGGTTAGGTTTGGTTTAGGGTTAGGGTTAGGTTTAGGATTAGGTTTCGGGTTAGAGTTAGAGATAGGGTTAAGGTTTCGGTTAGACTTTGGTGTTGGGGTTAGGGTTTGGGTTAGGGTTAGGGTTATCGTTAGGGCTCAGGGGTTTCAGGTTAGGGTTAGGGTTAGGGATAGCATTAGGTTTAGGTTTTGTGGGATACGGTGAGGGGTTAGGGTGAGGGTTATGGTTAGTTTTACAGTTAAGGTGAGGGTTTAGGGTAAGTGTTACGATTAGGGTTAGAGTTAGAGTTAGGGTTAGGTTACGGGTTAGGGTTCGGTGTAGGGTAAGGTTTAGGTTTAGGTCCAAGTTGAGGTTTAGAGTTAGTGTTCTATTTAGGGTCCAGGTCAGAGTTAGGGTTAGGCTTAGGATTAAGCTTAGGGTTAGGTTCAGGACTATTGTAAGTGTTCGGTCTAGGCTTACAGATGGACTAGCATTACTGTTAGAATTAGGTTTAAGGTTAGAGTTTGGGTTAGGTTAAGGTTAGAGTTAGGGTTTGGATGAAGTTTAGGATAGGTTGCGGGTTATTTTTATGGTTAGGGCTAGAGTTTGGGTTAGTGTTAAGGTTAGGTTTAGGGTTCGAGTTAGGGTTAGGGGTTATGTTTAGGGTTAGCGTTAGGTTAGGTTTAGGGTGAGTGTGAAGTTTAGGTTAAGGGTGAGGGTTATGATAAGGGTTAGGATTGTAGATGGTGTCAGACATTAGGTTTAGGGTGTTAGGGTTAGTTTTATGGTTAGGGTAGGGTTAAGTTTAGGGTTAACATTAGGGTTAGGGTTAGATTAGGGTAACTGTTTGTATTAGGGTTAGGGATAAAGTTTGGCATAGCGTTAGGTTCAGGGTCGGGGATACGGTTAAGGGTTAGGGTGAGGGTTAGGCTTAGGTTTACACTTAGGGTGAGGGTTTAGGGTAATTGTTACGGTTAGGGCTAGAGTTAGAGTTAGGCTTAGGGTTAGGGTGAAGTTTCAGTTAATAGTCAGGGATAGGGTAAATATTAGAGTCGTGTTAAGGTTAGTGTTAGGGTTAGGTATAGGGTTAGGGTTCGGGTAGGGGTAAGGCTAGGTTTAAGGCTAGGTTTACGGTAAAGGGTAGGGCTAGGTTGGGGTTAGGGTTAGGTTTAGAGTTAGAGTTAGTGCTCGGGTTTACTTTAGGGTTAGGGTCAGGTTTAGAGTTATTGTTAGGGTTAGGGTTAGGGTAGAGTTAAGGTTAAGCTAAAGTTTAGGGTAAGGGTTAGGTTTAGGTCAGGGTTAGGGTTAGGATGAGGGGTAGGGTTAGGGTTAGGGTTAGCGTTAGGTTTATGGTTCGGAATAGGGTTAGGGTCAGGGTTGGGGAAGATTTAGTGTTATGTTTAGTTTTAGGGTTAGGGTTAGGGCGAAGTTTATGTTAAGCGTGACGGTTAGTGTTAGTGGTTAGGGTTCACGTTAGGGTCAGGATTGGGGTTAGGGTTAGGTTTAGTGTTAGTGTTAGTTTTGTTTAGGTTTAGGGTTTGAATGAAGTAGGGTAGGTTTAGGGTTATGGTTAGGGTTAGGTTTGGAAGAAGTTTAGGATATGGTAAGGGTTAGTGTTACGGTTAGGTTTAGGGTTCAGGTTAGTGTTAGGGGTTAGTTAAGGGTTAGGGTTAGGTTTAGGTTTAGTGTCAGTGTGATGTTTAAGTTAAGGGTGAAGGTTCAGATAAAGTTTACGATTAGGGTTAGGATTATAGTTAGTGTTAGAGGCTAGGTTTAGGGTGTTAGGGTTCGGTTTATGGTGGGGTAGGGTTAAGTTTAGGGTTAGGGTTAGGGTTAGGGATAGCCTTAGGTTTAGGGTTGGGGACACGGTTCGGGGTTAGGGTGAGGGTTGGGGTTAGGGTGAGGGTTAGGTTTACAGTTAAGGTGAGGGTTTAGGGTAATTGTTATGCTTAGGGTTAGAGTTAGGGTTAGGGTTAGGGGAAGTTTCAGTTAATAGTGAGGGTTGGGGCTAAGTTTAGAGTTAGGGTAAGGTTAGTGTTAGGGTTAGGGTTAGGGTCGGCGTCAGGTGAGGGTTAAGGCTAGGTTTACGGTAAAGGGTAGGGCTAGGTTGGGGTTAGGGTTAGGTTTAGAGTTAGAGTTAGTGCTAGGGTTAGGGTCAGGTTTAGAGTTATTGTTAGGGTTAGGGTAGAGTTAAGGTTAATTTTAAGTTTAGGGTTAGGATAAGGGTTAGGTTTAGGTCAGGGTTAGGGTTAGGATGAGGGGTAGGGTTAAAGTTAGGGAAAGGGTTAGGGGTTCATGTGAGGTTTAGTGTTAGGTTTCCATTACGCTGATGTTTTAGGGTGTTACTGTTAGTGTTAGGGTTCCAGTTAGGGTTAGGTTTAGGGTTAGGGCTAGAGTTAGGGAGTAGTCAAGCCTGAGGTTTAATTTTAGGGTTACGGTTATGGTTAGGGTTAGGTTTAGGGTGAAGTTTATGTTAAGGATGAGGGTTAGGGTTAGGTGTTTGGGTTAAGGTTAGGGTTAGGCTTAGCGTTAGGTTTAGGGTTAGTTGTTTCGTCGATGTTAGGGTCAGGTGAAGCTTAGGTTTAGGGTTAGGGTTCAGTTTAGGGTTAGGGCTAGGGCTAGGGTGAAGTTTAAGTTAAGGGTGAGGGTTGAGCTTAGGGTTAGCGTTAGCAGTTAGCGTTAGGGTTAAGGTTAGGATTAAGTTTAGGGTTAAGGTTAGGTTTAGAGTTAGGATTAGGGTTAGTGTTAGGGTTCAGTCATGGTTAGGTTTAGGGCTAGGTGAAGGTTAGAGATAGGGTTAGGTTAAGGGTTGGGGTGAGGTTTAGATGTTAGTGTGAGGGTTAGCGATAGGTTTCCATTTAAGCTGAGTGTGTAGGGTAAGTTTTAGGGTTAGGATTAGGGTAGGGTTAGAGTTAGGTTCAGGGTTAGGGTTAAGTTTAGGGTTAGGGTTAGTTTTATGGTTGGGGTCAGGGTTAGGGGGAGATTTAGTGTTATGTTTAGTTTTAGGGTTAAGGTTAGGGTGAAGTTTATTTAAGCGAGACGGTTAGGGTTAGGGGTTAGGTTTCAGCTTAGGGTCAGGGTTAAGTTTAGAGTTAGGTTTAGGTTTAGAGTTAGGTTTAGGTTTAGTGTTAGTTTGCTTAGGGTTAGGGTTTGAATGAAGTTAGGGTAGGTTTAGGGTTACTGTTAAGGTGAAATTTTGGTTAAGGGTGAGGGTTCGGCTTAGGCTTAGAGTTAGGGGTTAGTGTTTCAGTTAGGTTTAGGGTAGAGTTATAATTAGGGTTCAGTTTCGGTTTAGGGTAAGAGAGTTACTTTTACACTTAAGGTGAGGGTTTTGGGTAAGTGTTACGGTTAGGGTTAGGGTTAGGGTTAATTTTATTGTAGGCTTAAAATTAGGGTTGAGGTTAGGTTAGGGTCAGGGTCAGGGTTAGGATTAGAATTAGGTTTAGGGCGAGGGTTAGGGTCAGAGTTATCGTCAGGGTTAGGTTTCGGGTTACAGGTGGGCCAAGGTTAAGTTTAGGGTTAGGTTTATGGGTAGGGTTTGGGTTAAAGTTAGGCTTAGCTTTAGGTTAGGGATAGGGTGAAGTTTAAGATAGGGTGACGGTTAGGGTTAGGGTTATGGCTAAGGTTTGGGTTTGTTTTCAGGTTCGTGTTAAGGTTATGTTCAGGGTTAGGGTTAAGTTTAGGGGTTGTGTTTAGTTTTAGGGTTAGTGTTAGATTTTAGGTTAGGGTTCAGTTTCGTGTTACGGTTAGGGTTAGGGTCGAAGTTTGTGTTTTAGGCGTTGTGGTTGGGGTGAGGGTTAGGTTTAGGGTTAGGGTTGGGTAGGGTTAGGACTATGGTTATGGTAAGGTGTGTTAGGGGTTAGAGCTGTAGTTTAGGGTTAGGGTTTGGGGAGGGTTCCGGTTAGGCATTGTGGTTCTGGTCATGGTTAGGTTTGGTTTAGGGTTAGGGTTAGGTTTAGGATTAGGTTTCGGGTTAGAGTTAGAGATAGGGTTAAGGTTTCGGTTAGACTTTGGTGTTGGGGTTAGGGTTTGGGTTAGGGTTAGGGTTATCGTTAGGGCTCAGGGGTTTCAGGTTAGGGTTAGGGTTAGGGATAGCATTAGGTTTAGGTTTTGTGGGATACGGTGAGGGGTTAGGGTGAGGGTTATGGTTAGTTTTACAGTTAAGGTGAGGGTTTAGGGTAAGTGTTACGATTAGGGTTAGAGTTAGAGTTAGGGTTAGGTTACGGGTTAGGGTTCGGTGTAGGGTAAGGTTTAGGTTTAGGTCCAAGTTGAGGTTTAGAGTTAGTGTTCTATTTAGGGTCCAGGTCAGAGTTAGGGTTAGGCTTAGGATTAAGCTTAGGGTTAGGTTCAGGACTATTGTAAGTGTTCGGTCTAGGCTTACAGATGGACTAGCATTACTGTTAGAATTAGGTTTAAGGTTAGAGTTTGGGTTAGGTTAAGGTTAGAGTTAGGGTTTGGATGAAGTTTAGGATAGGTTGCGGGTTATTTTTATGGTTAGGGCTAGAGTTTGGGTTAGTGTTAAGGTTAGGTTTAGGGTTCGAGTTAGGGTTAGGGGTTATGTTTAGGGTTAGCGTTAGGTTAGGTTTAGGGTGAGTGTGAAGTTTAGGTTAAGGGTGAGGGTTATGATAAGGGTTAGGATTGTAGATGGTGTCAGACATTAGGTTTAGGGTGTTAGGGTTAGTTTTATGGTTAGGGTAGGGTTAAGTTTAGGGTTAACATTAGGGTTAGGGTTAGATTAGGGTAACTGTTTGTATTAGGGTTAGGGATAAAGTTTGGCATAGCGTTAGGTTCAGGGTCGGGGATACGGTTAAGGGTTAGGGTGAGGGTTAGGCTTAGGTTTACACTTAGGGTGAGGGTTTAGGGTAATTGTTACGGTTAGGGCTAGAGTTAGAGTTAGGCTTAGGGTTAGGGTGAAGTTTCAGTTAATAGTCAGGGATAGGGTAAATATTAGAGTCGTGTTAAGGTTAGTGTTAGGGTTAGGTATAGGGTTAGGGTTCGGGTAGGGGTAAGGCTAGGTTTAAGGCTAGGTTTACGGTAAAGGGTAGGGCTAGGTTGGGGTTAGGGTTAGGTTTAGAGTTAGAGTTAGTGCTCGGGTTTACTTTAGGGTTAGGGTCAGGTTTAGAGTTATTGTTAGGGTTAGGGTTAGGGTAGAGTTAAGGTTAAGCTAAAGTTTAGGGTAAGGGTTAGGTTTAGGTCAGGGTTAGGGTTAGGATGAGGGGTAGGGTTAGGGTTAGGGTTATGGTTAAGGTTAGGGTTAGCGTTAGGTTTATGGTTCGGAATAGGGTTAGGGTCAGGGTTGGGGAAGATTTAGTGTTATGTTTAGTTTTAGGGTTAGGGTTAGGGCGAAGTTTATGTTAAGCGTGACGGTTAGTGTTAGTGGTTAGGGTTCACGTTAGGGTCAGGATTGGGGTTAGGGTTAGGTTTAGTGTTAGTGTTAGTTTTGTTTAGGTTTAGGGTTTGAATGAAGTAGGGTAGGTTTAGGGTTATGGTTAGGGTTAGGTTTGGAAGAAGTTTAGGATATGGTAAGGGTTAGTGTTACGGTTAGGTTTAGGGTTCAGGTTAGTGTTAGGGGTTAGTTAAGGGTTAGGGTTAGGTTTAGGTTTAGTGTCAGTGTGATGTTTAAGTTAAGGGTGAAGGTTCAGATAAAGTTTACGATTAGGGTTAGGATTATAGTTAGTGTTAGAGGCTAGGTTTAGGGTGTTAGGGTTCGGTTTATGGTGGGGTAGGGTTAAGTTTAGGGTTAGGGTTAGGGTTAGGGATAGCCTTAGGTTTAGGGTTGGGGACACGGTTCGGGGTTAGGGTGAGGGTTGGGGTTAGGGTGAGGGTTAGGTTTACAGTTAAGGTGAGGGTTTAGGGTAATTGTTATGCTTAGGGTTAGAGTTAGGGTTAGGGTTAGGGGAAGTTTCAGTTAATAGTGAGGGTTGGGGCTAAGTTTAGAGTTAGGGTAAGGTTAGTGTTAGGGTTAGGGTTAGGGTCGGCGTCAGGTGAGGGTTAAGGCTAGGTTTACGGTAAAGGGTAGGGCTAGGTTGGGGTTAGGGTTAGGTTTAGAGTTAGAGTTAGTGCTAGGGTTAGGGTCAGGTTTAGAGTTATTGTTAGGGTTAGGGTAGAGTTAAGGTTAATTTTAAGTTTAGGGTTAGGATAAGGGTTAGGTTTAGGTCAGGGTTAGGGTTAGGATGAGGGGTAGGGTTAAAGTTAGGGAAAGGGTTAGGGGTTCATGTGAGGTTTAGTGTTAGGTTTCCATTACGCTGATGTTTTAGGGTGTTACTGTTAGTGTTAGGGTTCCAGTTAGGGTTAGGTTTAGGGTTAGGGCTAGAGTTAGGGAGTAGTCAAGCCTGAGGTTTAATTTTAGGGTTACGGTTATGGTTAGGGTTAGGTTTAGGGTGAAGTTTATGTTAAGGATGAGGGTTAGGGTTAGGTGTTTGGGTTAAGGTTAGGGTTAGGCTTAGCGTTAGGTTTAGGGTTAGTTGTTTCGTCGATGTTAGGGTCAGGTGAAGCTTAGGTTTAGGGTTAGGGTTCAGTTTAGGGTTAGGGCTAGGGCTAGGGTGAAGTTTAAGTTAAGGGTGAGGGTTGAGCTTAGGGTTAGCGTTAGCAGTTAGCGTTAGGGTTAAGGTTAGGATTAAGTTTAGGGTTAAGGTTAGGTTTAGAGTTAGGATTAGGGTTAGTGTTAGGGTTCAGTCATGGTTAGGTTTAGGGCTAGGTGAAGGTTAGAGATAGGGTTAGGTTAAGGGTTGGGGTGAGGTTTAGATGTTAGTGTGAGGGTTAGCGATAGGTTTCCATTTAAGCTGAGTGTGTAGGGTAAGTTTTAGGGTTAGGATTAGGGTAGGGTTAGAGTTAGGTTCAGGGTTAGGGTTAAGTTTAGGGTTAGGGTTAGTTTTATGGTTGGGGTCAGGGTTAGGGGGAGATTTAGTGTTATGTTTAGTTTTAGGGTTAAGGTTAGGGTGAAGTTTATTTAAGCGAGACCGTTAGGGTTAGGGGTTAGGTTTCAGCTTAGGGTCAGGGTTAAGTTTAGAGTTAGGTTTAGGTTTAGAGTTAGGTTTAGGTTTAGTGTTAGTTTGCTTAGGGTTAGGGTTTGAATGAAGTTAGGGTAGGTTTAGGGTTACTGTTAAGGTGAAATTTTGGTTAAGGGTGAGGGTTCGGCTTAGGCTTAGAGTTAGGGGTTAGTGTTTCAGTTAGGTTTAGGGTAGAGTTATAATTAGGGTTCAGTTTCGGTTTAGGGTAAGAGAGTTACTTTTACACTTAAGGTGAGGGTTTTGGGTAAGTGTTACGGTTAGGGTTAGGGTTAGGGTTAATTTTATTGTAGGCTTAAAATTAGGGTTGAGGTTAGGTTAGGGTCAGGGTCAGGGTTAGGATTAGAATTAGGTTTAGGGCGAGGGTTAGGGTCAGAGTTATCGTCAGGGTTAGGTTTCGGGTTACAGGTGGGCCAAGGTTAAGTTTAGGGTTAGGTTTATGGGTAGGGTTTGGGTTAAAGTTAGGCTTAGCTTTAGGTTAGGGATAGGGTGAAGTTTAAGATAGGGTGACGGTTAGGGTTAGGGTTATGGCTAAGGTTTGGGTTTGTTTTCAGGTTCGTGTTAAGGTTATGTTCAGGGTTAGGGTTAAGTTTAGGGGTTGTGTTTAGTTTTAGGGTTAGTGTTAGATTTTAGGTTAGGGTTCAGTTTCGTGTTACGGTTAGGGTTAGGGTCGAAGTTTGTGTTTTAGGCGTTGTGGTTGGGGTGAGGGTTAGGTTTAGGGTTAGGGTTGGGTAGGGTTAGGACTATGGTTATGGTAAGGTGTGTTAGGGGTTAGAGCTGTAGTTTAGGGTTAGGGTTTGGGGAGGGTTCCGGTTAGGCATTGTGGTTCTGGTCATGGTTAGGTTTGGTTTAGGGTTAGGGTTAGGTTTAGGATTAGGTTTCGGGTTAGAGTTAGAGATAGGGTTAAGGTTTCGGTTAGACTTTGGTGTTGGGGTTAGGGTTTGGGTTAGGGTTAGGGTTATCGTTAGGGCTCAGGGGTTTCAGGTTAGGGTTAGGGTTAGGGATAGCATTAGGTTTAGGTTTTGTGGGATACGGTGAGGGGTTAGGGTGAGGGTTATGGTTAGTTTTACAGTTAAGGTGAGGGTTTAGGGTAAGTGTTACGATTAGGGTTAGAGTTAGAGTTAGGGTTAGGTTACGGGTTAGGGTTCGGTGTAGGGTAAGGTTTAGGTTTAGGTCCAAGTTGAGGTTTAGAGTTAGTGTTCTATTTAGGGTCCAGGTCAGAGTTAGGGTTAGGCTTAGGATTAAGCTTAGGGTTAGGTTCAGGACTATTGTAAGTGTTCGGTCTAGGCTTACAGATGGACTAGCATTACTGTTAGAATTAGGTTTAAGGTTAGAGTTTGGGTTAGGTTTAGGTTTAGGTTAAGGTTAGAGTTAGGGTTTGGGTGAAGTTTAGGATAGGTTGCGGGTTATTTTTATGGTTAGGGCTAGAGTTTGGGTTAGTGTTAAGGTTAGGTTTAGGGTTCGAGTTAGGGTTAGGGGTTATGTTTAGGGTTAGCGTTAGGTTAGGTTTAGGGTGAGTGTGAAGTTTAGGTTAAGGGTGAGGGTTATGATAAGGGTTAGGATTGTAGATGGTGTCAGACATTAGGTTTAGGGTGTTAGGGTTAGTTTTATGGTTAGGGTAGGGTTAAGTTTAGGGTTAACATTAGGGTTAGGGTTAGATTAGGGTAACTGTTTGTATTAGGGTTAGGGATAAAGTTTGGCATAGCGTTAGGTTCAGGGTCGGGGATACGGTTAAGGGTTAGGGTGAGGGTTAGGCTTAGGTTTACACTTAGGGTGAGGGTTTAGGGTAATTGTTACGGTTAGGGCTAGAGTTAGAGTTAGGCTTAGGGTTAGGGTGAAGTTTCAGTTAATAGTCAGGGATAGGGTAAATATTAGAGTCGTGTTAAGGTTAGTGTTAGGGTTAGGTATAGGGTTAGGGTTCGGGTAGGGGTAAGGCTAGGTTTAAGGCTAGGTTTACGGTAAAGGGTAGGGCTAGGTTGGGGTTAGGGTTAGGTTTAGAGTTAGAGTTAGTGCTCGGGTTTACTTTAGGGTTAGGGTCAGGTTTAGAGTTATTGTTAGGGTTAGGGTTAGGGTAGAGTTAAGGTTAAGCTAAAGTTTAGGGTAAGGGTTAGGTTTAGGTCAGGGTTAGGGTTAGGATGAGGGGTAGGGTTAGGGTTAGGGTTAGCGTTAGGTTTATGGTTCGGAATAGGGTTAGGGTCAGGGTTGGGAAAGATTTAGTGTTATGTTTAGTTTTAGGGTTAGGGTTAGGGCGAAGTTTATGTTAAGCGTGACGGTTAGTGTTAGTGGTTAGGGTTCACGTTAGGGTCAGGATTGGGGTTAGGGTTAGGTTTAGTGTTAGTGTTAGTTTTGTTTAGGTTTAGGGTTTGAATGAAGTAGGGTAGGTTTAGGGTTATGGTTAGGGTTAGGTTTGGAAGAAGTTTAGGATATGGTAAGGGTTAGTGTTACGGTTAGGTTTAGGGTTCAGGTTAGTGTTAGGGGTTAGTTAAGGGTTAGGGTTAGGTTTAGGTTTAGTGTCAGTGTGATGTTTAAGTTAAGGGTGAAGGTTCAGATAAAGTTTACGATTAGGGTTAGGATTATAGTTAGTGTTAGAGGCTAGGTTTAGGGTGTTAGGGTTCGGTTTATGGTGGGGTAGGGTTAAGTTTAGGGTTAGGGTTAGGGTTAGGGATAGCCTTAGGTTTAGGGTTGGGGACACGGTTCGGGGTTAGGGTGAGGGTTGGGGTTAGGGTGAGGGTTAGGTTTACAGTTAAGGTGAGGGTTTAGGGTAATTGTTATGCTTAGGGTTAGAGTTAGGGTTAGGGTTAGGGGAAGTTTCAGTTAATAGTGAGGGTTGGGGCTAAGTTTAGAGTTAGGGTAAGGTTAGTGTTAGGGTTAGGGTTAGGGTCGGCGTCAGGTGAGGGTTAAGGCTAGGTTTACGGTAAAGGGTAGGGCTAGGTTGGGGTTAGGGTTAGGTTTAGAGTTAGAGTTAGTGCTAGGGTTAGGGTCAGGTTTAGAGTTATTGTTAGGGTTAGGGTAGAGTTAAGGTTAATTTTAAGTTTAGGGTTAGGATAAGGGTTAGGTTTAGGTCAGGGTTAGGGTTAGGATGAGGGGTAGGGTTAAAGTTAGGGAAAGGGTTAGGGGTTCATGTGAGGTTTAGTGTTAGGTTTCCATTACGCTGATGTTTTAGGGTGTTACTGTTAGTGTTAGGGTTCCAGTTAGGGTTAGGTTTAGGGTTAGGGCTAGAGTTAGGGAGTAGTCAAGCCTGAGGTTTAATTTTAGGGTTACGGTTATGGTTAGGGTTAGGTTTAGGGTGAAGTTTATGTTAAGGATGAGGGTTAGGGTTAGGTGTTTGGGTTAAGGTTAGGGTTAGGCTTAGCGTTAGGTTTAGGGTTAGTTGTTTCGTCGATGTTAGGGTCAGGTGAAGCTTAGGTTTAGGGTTAGGGTTCAGTTTAGGGTTAGGGCTAGGGCTAGGGTGAAGTTTAAGTTAAGGGTGAGGGTTGAGCTTAGGGTTAGCGTTAGCAGTTAGCGTTAGGGTTAAGGTTAGGATTAAGTTTAGGGTTAAGGTTAGGTTTAGAGTTAGGATTAGGGTTAGTGTTAGGGTTCAGTCATGGTTAGGTTTAGGGCTAGGTGAAGGTTAGAGATAGGGTTAGGTTAAGGGTTGGGGTGAGGTTTAGATGTTAGTGTGAGGGTTAGCGATAGGTTTCCATTTAAGCTGAGTGTGTAGGGTAAGTTTTAGGGTTAGGATTAGGGTAGGGTTAGAGTTAGGTTCAGGGTTAGGGTTAAGTTTAGGGTTAGGGTTAGTTTTATGGTTGGGGTCAGGGTTAGGGGGAGATTTAGTGTTATGTTTAGTTTTAGGGTTAAGGTTAGGGTGAAGTTTATTTAAGCGAGACGGTTAGGGTTAGGGGTTAGGTTTCAGCTTAGGGTCAGGGTTAAGTTTAGAGTTAGGTTTAGGTTTAGAGTTAGGTTTAGGTTTAGTGTTAGTTTGCTTAGGGTTAGGGTTTGAATGAAGTTAGGGTAGGTTTAGGGTTACTGTTAAGGTGAAATTTTGGTTAAGGGTGAGGGTTCGGCTTAGGCTTAGAGTTAGGGGTTAGTGTTTCAGTTAGGTTTAGGGTAGAGTTATAATTAGGGTTCAGTTTCGGTTTAGGGTAAGAGAGTTACTTTTACACTTAAGGTGAGGGTTTTGGGTAAGTGTTACGGTTAGGGTTAGGGTTAGGGTTAGGGTTAGGTTTAATTTTATTGTAGGCTTAAAATTAGGGTTGAGGTTAGGTTAGGGTCAGGGTCCGGGTTAGGATTAGAATTAGGTTTAGGGCGAGGGTTAGGGTCAGAGTTATCGTCAGGGTTAGGTTTCGGGTTACAGGTGGGCCAAGGTTAAGTTTAGGGTTAGGTTTATGGGTAGGGTTTGGGTTAAAGTTAGGCTTAGCTTTAGGTTAGGGATAGGGTGAAGTTTAAGATAGGGTGACGGTTAGGGTTAGGGTTATGGCTAAGGTTTGGGTTTGTTATCAGGTTCGTGTTAAGGTTATGTTCAGGGTTAGGGTTAAGTTTAGGGGTTGTGTTTAGTTTTAGGGTTAGTGTTAGATTTTAGGTTAGGGTTCAGTTTCGTGTTACGGTTAGGGTTAGGGTCGAAGTTTGTGTTTTAGGCGTTGTGGTTGGGGTGAGGGTTAGGTTTAGGGTTAGGGTTGGGTAGGGTTAGGACTATGGTTATGGTAAGGTGTGTTAGGGGTTAGAGCTGTAGTTTAGGGTTAGGGTTTGGGGAGGGTTCCGGTTAGGCATTGTGGTTCTGGTCATGGTTAGGTTTGGTTTAGGGTTAGGGTTAGGTTTAGGATTAGGTTTCGGGTTAGAGTTAGAGATAGGGTTAAGGTTTCGGTTAGACTTTGGTGTTGGGGTTAGGGTTTGGGTTAGGGTTAGGGTTATCGTTAGGGCTCAGGGGTTTCAGGTTAGGGTTAGGGTTAGGGATAGCATTAGGTTTAGGTTTTGTGGGATACGGTGAGGGGTTAGGGTGAGGGTTATGGTTAGTTTTACAGTTAAGGTGAGGGTTTAGGGTAAGTGTTACGATTAGGGTTAGAGTTAGAGTTAGGGTTAGGTTACGGGTTAGGGTTCGGTGTAGGGTAAGGTTTAGGTTTAGGTCCAAGTTGAGGTTTAGAGTTAGTGTTCTATTTAGGGTCCAGGTCAGAGTTAGGGTTAGGCTTAGGATTAAGCTTAGGGTTAGGTTCAGGACTATTGTAAGTGTTCGGTCTAGGCTTACAGATGGACTAGCATTACTGTTAGAATTAGGTTTAAGGTTAGAGTTTGGGTTAGGTTTAGGTTTAGGTTAAGGTTAGAGTTAGGGTTTGGATGAAGTTTAGGATAGGTTGCGGGTTATTTTTATGGTTAGGGCTAGAGTTTGGGTTAGTGTTAAGGTTAGGTTTAGGGTTCGAGTTAGGGTTAGGGGTTATGTTTAGGGTTAGCGTTAGGTTAGGTTTAGGGTGAGTGTGAAGTTTAGGTTAAGGGTGAGGGTTATGATAAGGGTTAGGATTGTAGATGGTGTCAGACATTAGGTTTAGGGTGTTAGGGTTAGTTTTATGGTTAGGGTAGGGTTAAGTTTAGGGTTAACATTAGGTTTAGGGTTAGATTAGGGTAACTGTTTGTATTAGGGTTAGGGATAAAGTTTGGCATAGCGTTAGGTTCAGGGTCGGGGATACGGTTAAGGGTTAGGGTGAGGGTTAGGCTTAGGTTTACACTTAGGGTGAGGGTTTAGGGTAATTGTTACGGTTAGGGCTAGAGTTAGAGTTAGGCTTAGGGTTAGGGTGAAGTTTCAGTTAATAGTCAGGGATAGGGTAAATATTAGAGTCGTGTTAAGGTTAGTGTTAGGGTTAGGTATAGGGTTAGGGTTCGGGTAGGGGTAAGGCTAGGTTTAAGGCTAGGTTTACGGTAAAGGGTAGGGCTAGGTTGGGGTTAGGGTTAGGTTTAGAGTTAGAGTTAGTGCTCGGGTTTACTTTAGGGTTAGGGTCAGGTTTAGAGTTATTGTTAGGGTTAGGGTTAGGGTAGAGTTAAGGTTAAGCTAAAGTTTAGGGTAAGGGTTAGGTTTAGGTCAGGGTTAGGGTTAGGATGAGGGGTAGGGTTAGGGTTAAGGTTAGCGTTAGGTTTATGGTTCGGAATAGGGTTAGGGTCAGGGTTGGGGAAGATTTAGTGTTATGTTTAGTTTTAGGGTTAGGGTTAGGGCGAAGTTTATGTTAAGCGTGACGGTTAGTGTTAGTGGTTAGGGTTCACGTTAGGGTCAGGATTGGGGTTAGGGTTAGGTTTAGTGTTAGTGTTAGTTTTGTTTAGGTTTAGGGTTTGAATGAAGTAGGGTAGGTTTAGGGTTATGGTTAGGGTTAGGTTTGGAAGAAGTTTAGGATATGGTAAGGGTTAGTGTTACGGTTAGGTTTAGGGTTCAGGTTAGTGTTAGGGGTTAGTTAAGGGTTAGGGTTAGGTTTAGGTTTAGTGTCAGTGTGATGTTTAAGTTAAGGGTGAAGGTTCAGATAAAGTTTACGATTAGGGTTAGGATTATAGTTAGTGTTAGAGGCTAGGTTTAGGGTGTTAGGGTTCGGTTTATGGTGGGGTAGGGTTAAGTTTAGGGTTAGGGTTAGGGTTAGGGATAGCCTTAGGTTTAGGGTTGGGGACACGGTTCGGGGTTAGGGTGAGGGTTGGGGTTAGGGTGAGGGTTAGGTTTACAGTTAAGGTGAGGGTTTAGGGTAATTGTTATGCTTAGGGTTAGAGTTAGGGTTAGGGTTAGGGGAAGTTTCAGTTAATAGTGAGGGTTGGGGCTAAGTTTAGAGTTAGGGTAAGGTTAGTGTTAGGGTTAGGGTTAGGGTCGGCGTCAGGTGAGGGTTAAGGCTAGGTTTACGGTAAAGGGTAGGGCTAGGTTGGGGTTAGGGTTAGGTTTAGAGTTAGAGTTAGTGCTAGGGTTAGGGTCAGGTTTAGAGTTATTGTTAGGGTTAGGGTAGAGTTAAGGTTAATTTTAAGTTTAGGGTTAGGATAAGGGTTAGGTTTAGGTCAGGGTTAGGGTTAGGATGAGGGGTAGGGTTAAAGTTAGGGAAAGGGTTAGGGGTTCATGTGAGGTTTAGTGTTAGGTTTCCATTACGCTGATGTTTTAGGGTGTTACTGTTAGTGTTAGGGTTCCAGTTAGGGTTAGGTTTAGGGTTAGGGCTAGAGTTAGGGAGTAGTCAAGCCTGAGGTTTAATTTTAGGGTTACGGTTATGGTTAGGGTTAGGTTTAGGGTGAAGTTTATGTTAAGGATGAGGGTTAGGGTTAGGTGTTTGGGTTAAGGTTAGGGTTAGGCTTAGCGTTAGGTTTAGGGTTAGTTGTTTCGTCGATGTTAGGGTCAGGTGAAGCTTAGGTTTAGGGTTAGGGTTCAGTTTAGGGTTAGGGCTAGGGCTAGGGTGAAGTTTAAGTTAAGGGTGAGGGTTGAGCTTAGGGTTAGCGTTAGCAGTTAGCGTTAGGGTTAAGGTTAGGATTAAGTTTAGGGTTAAGGTTAGGATTAGGGTTAGTGTTAGGGTTCAGTCATGGTTAGGTTTAGGGCTAGGTGAAGGTTAGAGATAGGGTTAGGTTAAGGGTTGGGGTGAGGTTTAGATGTTAGTGTGAGGGTTAGCGATAGGTTTCCATTTAAGCTGAGTGTGTAGGGTAAGTTTTAGGGTTAGGATTAGGGTAGGGTTAGAGTTAGGTTCAGGGTTAGGGTTAAGTTTAGGGTTAGGGTTAGTTTTATGGTTGGGGTCAGGGTTAGGGGGAGATTTAGTGTTATGTTTAGTTTTAGGGTTAAGGTTAGGGTGAAGTTTATTTAAGCGAGACGGTTAGGGTTAGGGGTTAGGTTTCAGCTTAGGGTCAGGGTTAAGTTTAGAGTTAGGTTTAGGTTTAGAGTTAGGTTTAGGTTTAGTGTTAGTTTGCTTAGGGTTAAGGTTTGAATGAAGTTAGGGTAGGTTTAGGGTTACTGTTAAGGTGAAATATTGGTTAAGGGTGAGGGTTCGGCTTAGGCTTAGAGTTAGGGGTTAGTGTTTCAGTTAGGTTTAGGGTAGAGTTATAATTAGGGTTCAGTTTCGGTTTAGGGTAAGAGAGTTACTTTTACACTTAAGGTGAGGGTTTTGGGTAAGTGTTACGGTTAGGGTTAGGGTTAGGGTTAGGGTTAGGTTTAATTTTATTGTAGGCTTAAAATTAGGGTTGAGGTTAGGTTAGGGTCAGGGTCAGGGTTAGGATTAGAATTAGGTTTAGGGCGAGGGTTAGGGTCAGAGTTATCGTCAGGGTTAGGTTTCGGGTTACAGGTGGGCCAAGGTTAAGTTTAGGGTTAGGTTTATGGGTAGGGTTTGGGTTAAAGTTAGGCTTAGCTTTAGGTTAGGGATAGGGTGAAGTTTAAGATAGGGTGACGGTTAGGGTTAGGGTTATGGCTAAGGTTTGGGTTTGTTATCAGGTTCGTGTTAAGGTTATGTTCAGGGTTAGGGTTAAGTTTAGGGGTTGTGTTTAGTTTTAGGGTTAGTGTTAGATTTTAGGTTAGGGTTCAGTTTCGTGTTACGGTTAGGGTTAGGGTCGAAGTTTGTGTTTTAGGCGTTGTGGTTGGGGTGAGGGTTAGGTTTAGGGTTAGGGTTGGGTAGGGTTAGGACTATGGTTATGGTAAGGTGTGTTAGGGGTTAGAGCTGTAGTTTAGGGTTAGGGTTTGGGGAGGGTTCCGGTTAGGCATTGTGGTTCTGGTCATGGTTAGGTTTGGTTTAGGGTTAGGGTTAGGTTTAGGATTAGGTTTCGGGTTAGAGTTAGAGATAGGGTTAAGGTTTCGGTTAGACTTTGGTGTTGGGGTTAGGGTTTGGGTTAGGGTTAGGGTTATCGTTAGGGCTCAGGGGTTTCAGGTTAGGGTTAGGGTTAGGGATAGCATTAGGTTTAGGTTTTGTGGGATACGGTGAGGGGTTAGGGTGAGGGTTATGGTTAGTTTTACAGTTAAGGTGAGGGTTTAGGGTAAGTGTTACGATTAGGGTTAGAGTTAGAGTTAGGGTTAGGTTACGGGTTAGGGTTCGGTGTAGGGTAAGGTTTAGGTTTAGGTCCAAGTTGAGGTTTAGAGTTAGTGTTCTATTTAGGGTCCAGGTCAGAGTTAGGGTTAGGCTTAGGATTAAGCTTAGGGTTAGGTTCAGGACTATTGTAAGTGTTCGGTCTAGGCTTACAGATGGACTAGCATTACTGTTAGAATTAGGTTTAAGGTTAGAGTTTGGGTTAGGTTTAGGTTTAGGTTAAGGTTAGAGTTAGGGTTTGGATGAAGTTTAGGATAGGTTGCGGGTTATTTTTATGGTTAGGGCTAGAGTTTGGGTTAGTGTTAAGGTTAGGTTTAGGGTTCGAGTTAGGGTTAGGGGTTATGTTTAGGGTTAGCGTTAGGTTAGGTTTAGGGTGAGTGTGAAGTTTAGGTTAAGGGTGAGGGTTATGATAAGGGTTAGGATTGTAGATGGTGTCAGACATTAGGTTTAGGGTGTTAGGGTTAGTTTTATGGTTAGGGTAGGGTTAAGTTTAGGGTTAACATTAGGGTTAGGGTTAGATTAGGGTAACTGTTTGTATTAGGGTTAGGGATAAAGTTTGGCATAGCGTTAGGTTCAGGGTCGGGGATACGGTTAAGGGTTAGGGTGAGGGTTAGGCTTAGGTTTACACTTAGGGTGAGGGTTTAGGGTAATTGTTACGGTTAGGGCTAGAGTTAGAGTTAGGCTTAGGGTTAGGGTGAAGTTTCAGTTAATAGTCAGGGATAGGGTAAATATTAGAGTCGTGTTAAGGTTAGTGTTAGGGTTAGGTATAGGGTTAGGGTTCGGGTAGGGGTAAGGCTAGGTTTAAGGCTAGGTTTACGGTAAAGGGTAGGGCTAGGTTGGGGTTAGGGTTAGGTTTAGAGTTAGAGTTAGTGCTCGGGTTTACTTTAGGGTTAGGGTCAGGTTTAGAGTTATTGTTAGGGTTAGGGTTAGGGTAGAGTTAAGGTTAAGCTAAAGTTTAGGGTAAGGGTTAGGTTTAGGTCAGGGTTAGGGTTAGGATGAGGGGTAGGGTTAGGGTTAGGGTTATGGTTAAGGTTAGGGTTAGCGTTAGGTTTATGGTTCGGAATAGGGTTAGGGTCAGGGTTGGGGAAGATTTAGTGTTATGTTTAGTTTTAGGGTTAGGGTTAGGGCGAAGTTTATGTTAAGCGTGACGGTTAGTGTTAGTGGTTAGGGTTCACGTTAGGGTCAGGATTGGGGTTAGGGTTAGGTTTAGTGTTCGTGTTAGTTTTGTTTAGGTTTAGGGTTTGAATGAAGTAGGGTAGGTTTAGGGTTATGGTTAGGGTTAGGTTTGGAAGAAGTTTAGGATATGGTAAGGGTTAGTGTTACGGTTAGGTTTAGGGTTCAGGTTAGTGTTAGGGGTTAGTTAAGGGTTAGGGTTAGGTTTAGGTTTAGTGTCAGTGTGATGTTTAAGTTAAGGGTGAAGGTTCAGATAAAGTTTACGATTAGGGTTAGGATTATAGTTAGTGTTAGAGGCTAGGTTTAGGGTGTTAGGGTTCGGTTTATGGTGGGGTAGGGTTAAGTTTAGGGTTAGGGTTAGGGTTAGGGATAGCCTTAGGTTTAGGGTTGGGGACACGGTTCGGGGTTAGGGTGAGGGTTGGGGTTAGGGTGAGGGTTAGGTTTACAGTTAAGGTGAGGGTTTAGGGTAATTGTTATGCTTAGGGTTAGAGTTAGGGTTAGGGTTAGGGGAAGTTTCAGTTAATAGTGAGGGTTGGGGCTAAGTTTAGAGTTAGGGTAAGGTTAGTGTTAGGGTTAGGGTTAGGGTCGGCGTCAGGTGAGGGTTAAGGCTAGGTTTACGGTAAAGGGTAGGGCTAGGTTGGGGTTAGGGTTAGGTTTAGAGTTAGAGTTAGTGCCAGGGTTAGGGTCAGGTTTAGAGTTATTGTTAGGGTTAGGGTAGAGTTAAGGTTAATTTTAAGTTTAGGGTTAGGATAAGGGTTAGGTTTAGGTCAGGGTTAGGGTTAGGATGAGGGGTAGGGTTAAAGTTAGGGAAAGGGTTAGGGGTTCATGTGAGGTTTAGTGTTAGGTTTCCATTACGCTGATGTTTTAGGGTGTTACTGTTAGTGTTAGGGTTCCAGTTAGGGTTAGGTTTAGGGTTAGGGCTAGAGTTAGGGAGTAGTCAAGCCTGAGGTTTAATTTTAGGGTTACGGTTATGGTTAGGGTTAGGTTTAGGGTGAAGTTTATGTTAAGGATGAGGGTTAGGGTTAGGTGTTTGGGTTAAGGTTAGGGTTAGGCTTAGCGTTAGGTTTAGGGTTAGTTGTTTCGTCGATGTTAGGGTCAGGTGAAGCTTAGGTTTAGGGTTAGGGTTCAGTTTAGGGTTAGGGCTAGGGCTAGGGTGAAGTTTAAGTTAAGGGTGAGGGTTGAGCTTAGGGTTAGCGTTAGCAGTTAGCGTTAGGGTTAAGGTTAGGATTAAGTTTAGGGTTAAGGTTAGGTTTAGAGTTAGGATTAGGGTTAGTGTTAGGGTTCAGTCATGGTTAGGTTTAGGGCTAGGTGAAGGTTAGAGATAGGGTTAGGTTAAGGGTTGGGGTGAGGTTTAGATGTTAGTGTGAGGGTTAGCGATAGGTTTCCATTTAAGCTGAGTGTGTAGGGTAAGTTTTAGGGTTAGGATTAGGGTAGGGTTAGAGTTAGGTTCAGGGTTAGGGTTAAGTTTAGGGTTAGGGTTAGTTTTATGGTTGGGGTCAGGGTTAGGGGGAGATTTAGTGTTATGTTTAGTTTTAGGGTTAAGGTTAGGGTGAAGTTTATTTAAGCGAGACGGTTAGGGTTAGGGGTTAGGTTTCAGCTTAGGGTCAGGGTTAAGTTTAGAGTTAGGTTTAGGTTTAGAGTTAGGTTTAGGTTTAGTGTTAGTTTGCTTAGGGTTAGGGTTTGAATGAAGTTAGGGTAGGTTTAGGGTTACTGTTAAGGTGAAATTTTGGTTAAGGGTGAGGGTTCGGCTTAGGCTTAGAGTTAGGGGTTAGTGTTTCAGTTAGGTTTAGGGTAGAGTTATAATTAGGGTTCAGTTTCGGTTTAGGGTAAGAGAGTTACTTTTACACTTAAGGTGAGGGTTTTGGGTAAGTGTTACGGTTAGGGTTAGGGTTAGGGTTAGGGTTAGGTTTAATTTTATTGTAGGCTTAAAATTAGGGTTGAGGTTAGGTTAGGGTCAGGGTCAGGGTTAGGATTAGAATTAGGTTTAGGGCGAGGGTTAGGGTCAGAGTTATCGTCAGGGTTAGGTTTCGGGTTACAGGTGGGCCAAGGTTAAGTTTAGGGTTAGGTTTATGGGTAGGGTTTGGGTTAAAGTGAGGCTTAGCTTTAGGTTAGGGATAGGGTGAAGTTTAAGATAGGGTGACGGTTAGGGTTAGGGTTATGGCTAAGGTTTGGGTTTGTTATCAGGTTCGTGTTAAGGTTATGTTCAGGGTTAGGGTTAAGTTTAGGGGTTGTGTTTAGTTTTAGGGTTAGTGTTAGATTTTAGGTTAGGGTTCAGTTTCGTGTTACGGTTAGGGTTAGGGTCGAAGTTTGTGTTTTAGGCGTTGTGGTTGGGGTGAGGGTTAGGTTTAGGGTTAGGGTTGGGTAGGGTTAGGACTATGGTTATGGTAAGGTGTGTTAGGGGTTAGAGCTGTAGTTTAGGGTTAGGGTTTGGGGAGGGTTCCGGTTAGGCATTGTGGTTCTGGTCATGGTTAGGTTTGGTTTAGGGTTAGGGTTAGGTTTAGGATTAGGTTTCGGGTTAGAGTTAGAGATAGGGTTAAGGTTTCGGTTAGACTTTGGTGTTGGGGTTAGGGTTTGGGTTAGGGTTAGGGTTATCGTTAGGGCTCAGGGGTTTCAGGTTAGGGTTAGGGTTAGGGATAGCATTAGGTTTAGGTTTTGTGGGATACGGTGAGGGGTTAGGGTGAGGGTTATGGTTAGTTTTACAGTTAAGGTGAGGGTTTAGGGTAAGTGTTACGATTAGGGTTAGAGTTAGAGTTAGGGTTAGGTTACGGGTTAGGGTTCGGTGTAGGGTAAGGTTTAGGTTTAGGTCCAAGTTGAGGTTTAGAGTTAGTGTTCTATTTAGGGTCCAGGTCAGAGTTAGGGTTAGGCTTAGGATTAAGCTTAGGGTTAGGTTCAGGACTATTGTAAGTGTTCGGTCTAGGCTTACAGGTGGACTAGCATTACTGTTAGAATTAGGTTTAAGGTTAGAGTTTGGGTTAGGTTTAGGTTTAGGTTAAGGTTAGAGTTAGGGTTTGGGTGAAGTTTAGGATAGGTTGCGGGTTATTTTTATGGTTAGGGCTAGAGTTTGGGTTAGTGTTAAGGTTAGGTTTAGGGTTCGAGTTAGGGTTAGGGGTTATGTTTAGGGTTAGCGTTAGGTTAGGTTTAGGGTGAGTGTGAAGTTTAGGTTAAGGGTGAGGGTTATGATAAGGGTTAGGATTGTAGATGGTGTCAGACATTAGGTTTAGGGTGTTAGGGTTAGTTTTATGGTTAGGGTAGGGTTAAGTTTAGGGTTAACATTAGGGTTAGGGTTAGATTAGGGTAACTGTTTGTATTAGGGTTAGGGATAAAGTTTGGCATAGCGTTAGGTTCAGGGTCGGGGATACGGTTAAGGGTTAGGGTGAGGGTTAGGCTTAGGTTTACACTTAGGGTGAGGGTTTAGGGTAATTGTTACGGTTAGGGCTAGAGTTAGAGTTAGGCTTAGGGTTAGGGTGAAGTTTCAGTTAATAGTCAGGGATAGGGTAAATATTAGAGTCGTGTTAAGGTTAGTGTTAGGGTTAGGTATAGGGTTAGGGTTCGGGTAGGGGTAAGGCTAGGTTTAAGGCTAGGTTTACGGTAAAGGGTAGGGCTAGGTTGGGGTTAGGGTTAGGTTTAGAGTTAGAGTTAGTGCTCGGGTTTACTTTAGGGTTAGGGTCAGGTTTAGAGTTATTGTTAGGGTTAGGGTTAGGGTAGAGTTAAGGTTAAGCTAAAGTTTAGGGTAAGGGTTAGGTTTAGGTCAGGGTTAGGGTTAGGATGAGGGGTAGGGTTAGGGTTAGGGTTATGGTTAAGGTTAGGGTTAGCGTTAGGTTTATGGTTCGGAATAGGGTTAGGGTCAGGGTTGGGGAAGATTTAGTGTTATGTTTAGTTTTAGGGTTAGGGTTAGGGCGAAGTTTATGTTAAGCGTGACGGTTAGTGTTAGTGGTTAGGGTTCACGTTAGGGTCAGGATTGGGGTTAGGGTTAGGTTTAGTGTTCGTGTTAGTTTTGTTTAGGTTTAGGGTTTGAATGAAGTAGGGTAGGTTTAGGGTTATGGTTAGGGTTAGGTTTGGAAGAAGTTTAGGATATGGTAAGGGTTAGTGTTACGGTTAGGTTTAGGGTTCAGGTTAGTGTTAGGGGTTAGTTAAGGGTTAGGGTTAGGTTTAGGTTTAGTGTCAGTGTGATGTTTAAGTTAAGGGTGAAGGTTCAGATAAAGTTTACGATTAGGGTTAGGATTATAGTTAGTGTTAGAGGCTAGGTTTAGGGTGTTAGGGTTCGGTTTATGGTGGGGTAGGGTTAAGTTTAGGGTTAGGGTTAGGGTTAGGGATAGCCTTAGGTTTAGGGTTGGGGACACGGTTCGGGGTTAGGGTGAGGGTTGGGGTTAGGGTGAGGGTTAGGTTTACAGTTAAGGTGAGGGTTTAGGGTAATTGTTATGCTTAGGGTTAGAGTTAGGGTTAGGGTTAGGGGAAGTTTCAGTTAATAGTGAGGGTTGGGGCTAAGTTTAGAGTTAGGGTAAGGTTAGTGTTAGGGTTAGGGTTAGGGTCGGCGTCAGGTGAGGGTTAAGGCTAGGTTTACGGTAAAGGGTAGGGCTAGGTTGGGGTTAGGGTTAGGTTTAGAGTTAGAGTTAGTGCTAGGGTTAGGGTCAGGTTTAGAGTTATTGTTAGGGTTAGGGTAGAGTTAAGGTTAATTTTAAGTTTAGGGTTAGGATAAGGGTTAGGTTTAGGTCAGGGTTAGGGTTAGGATGAGGGGTAGGGTTAAAGTTAGGGAAAGGGTTAGGGGTTCATGTGAGGTTTAGTGTTAGGTTTCCATTACGCTGATGTTTTAGGGTGTTACTGTTAGTGTTAGGGTTCCAGTTAGGGTTAGGTTTAGGGTTAGGGCTAGAGTTAGGGAGTAGTCAAGCCTGAGGTTTAATTTTAGGGTTACGGTTATGGTTAGGGTTAGGTTTAGGGTGAAGTTTATGTTAAGGATGAGGGTTAGGGTTAGGTGTTTGGGTTAAGGTTAGGGTTAGGCTTAGCGTTAGGTTTAGGGTTAGTTGTTTCGTCGATGTTAGGGTCAGGTGAAGCTTAGGTTTAGGGTTAGGGTTCAGTTTAGGGTTAGGGCTAGGGCTAGGGTGAAGTTTAAGTTAAGGGTGAGGGTTGAGCTTAGGGTTAGCGTTAGCAGTTAGCGTTAGGGTTAAGGTTAGGATTAAGTTTAGGGTTAAGGTTAGGTTTAGAGTTAGGATTAGGGTTAGTGTTAGGGTTCAGTCATGGTTAGGTTTAGGGCTAGGTGAAGGTTAGAGATAGGGTTAGGTTAAGGGTTGGGGTGAGGTTTAGATGTTAGTGTGAGGGTTAGCGATAGGTTTCCATTTAAGCTGAGTGTGTAGGGTAAGTTTTAGGGTTAGGATTAGGGTAGGGTTAGAGTTAGGTTCAGGGTTAGGGTTAAGTTTAGGGTTAGGGTTAGTTTTATGGTTGGGGTCAGGGTTAGGGGGAGATTTAGTGTTATGTTTAGTTTTAGGGTTAAGGTTAGGGTGAAGTTTATTTAAGCGAGACGGTTAGGGTTAGGGGTTAGGTTTCAGCTTAGGGTCAGGGTTAAGTTTAGAGTTAGGTTTAGGTTTAGAGTTAGGTTTAGGTTTAGTGTTAGTTTGCTTAGGGTTAGGGTTTGAATGAAGTTAGGGTAGGTTTAGGGTTACTGTTAAGGTGAAATTTTGGTTAAGGGTGAGGGTTCGGCTTAGGCTTAGAGTTAGGGGTTAGTGTTTCAGTTAGGTTTAGGGTAGAGTTATAATTAGGGTTCAGTTTCGGTTTAGGGTAAGAGAGTTACTTTTACACTTAAGGTGAGGGTTTTGGGTAAGTGTTACGGTTAGGGTTAGGGTTAGGGTTAGGGTTAGGGTTAGGGTTAGGTTTAATTTTATTGTAGGCTTAAAATTAGGGTTGAGGTTAGGTTAGGGTCAGGGTCAGGGTTAGGATTAGAATTAGGTTTAGGGCGAGGGTTAGGGTCAGAGTTATCGTCAGGGTTAGGTTTCGGGTTACAGGTGGGCCAAGGTTAAGTTTAGGGTTAGGTTTATGGGTAGGGTTTGAGTTAAAGTTAGGCTTAGCTTTAGGTTAGGGATAGGGTGAAGTTTAAGATAGGGTGACGGTTAGGGTTAGGGTTATGGCTAAGGTTTGGGTTTGTTTTCAGGTTCGTGTTAAGGTTATGTTCAGGGTTAGGGTTAAGTTTAGGGGTTGTGTTTAGTTTTAGGGTTAGTGTTAGATTTTAGGTTAGGGTTCAGTTTCGTGTTACGGTTAGGGTTAGGGTCGAAGTTTGTGTTTTAGGCGTTGTGGTTGGGGTGAGGGTTAGGTTTAGGGTTAGGGTTGGGTAGGGTTAGGACTATGGTTATGGTAAGGTGTGTTAGGGGTTAGAGCTGTAGTTTAGGGTTAGGGTTTGGGGAGGGTTCCGGTTAGGCATTGTGGTTCTGGTCATGGTTAGGTTTGGTTTAGGGTTAGGGTTAGGTTTAGGATTAGGTTTCGGGTTAGAGTTAGAGATAGGGTTAAGGTTTCGGTTAGACTTTGGTGTTGGGGTTAGGGTTTGGGTTAGGGTTAGGGTTATCGTTAGGGCTCAGGGGTTTCAGGTTAGGGTTAGGGTTAGGGATAGCATTAGGTTTAGGTTTTGTGGGATACGGTGAGGGGTTAGGGTGAGGGTTATGGTTAGTTTTACAGTTAAGGTGAGGGTTTAGGGTAAGTGTTACGATTAGGGTTAGAGTTAGAGTTAGGGTTAGGTTACGGGTTAGGGTTCGGTGTAGGGTAAGGTTTAGGTTTAGGTCCAAGTTGAGGTTTAGAGTTAGTGTTCTATTTAGGGTCCAGGTCAGAGTTAGGGTTAGGCTTAGGATTAAGCTTAGGGTTAGGTTCAGGACTATTGTAAGTGTTCGGTCTAGGCTTACAGGTGGACTAGCATTACTGTTAGAATTAGGTTTAAGGTTAGAGTTTGGGTTAGGTTTAGGTTTAGGTTAAGGTTAGAGTTAGGGTTTGGGTGAAGTTTAGGATAGGTTGCGGGTTATTTTTATGGTTAGGGCTAGAGTTTGGGTTAGTGTTAAGGTTAGGTTTAGGGTTCGAGTTAGGGTTAGGGGTTATGTTTAGGGTTAGCGTTAGGTTAGGTTTAGGGTGAGTGTGAAGTTTAGGTTAAGGGTGAGGGTTATGATAAGGGTTAGGATTGTAGATGGTGTCAGACATTAGGTTTAGGGTGTTAGGGTTAGTTTTATGGTTAGGGTAGGGTTAAGTTTAGGGTTAACATTAGGGTTAGGGTTAGATTAGGGTAACTGTTTGTATTAGGGTTAGGGATAAAGTTTGGCATAGCGTTAGGTTCAGGGTCGGGGATACGGTTAAGGGTTAGGGTGAGGGTTAGGCTTAGGTTTACACTTAGGGTGAGGGTTTAGGGTAATTGTTACGGTTAGGGCTAGAGTTAGAGTTAGGCTTAGGGTTAGGGTGAAGTTTCAGTTAATAGTCAGGGATAGGGTAAATATTAGAGTCGTGTTAAGGTTAGTGTTAGGGTTAGGTATAGGGTTAGGGTTCGGGTAGGGGTAAGGCTAGGTTTAAGGCTAGGTTTACGGTAAAGGGTAGGGCTAGGTTGGGGTTAGGGTTAGGTTTAGAGTTAGAGTTAGTGCTCGGGTTTACTTTAGGGTTAGGGTCAGGTTTAGAGTTATTGTTAGGGTTAGGGTTAGGGTAGAGTTAAGGTTAAGCTAAAGTTTAGGGTAAGGGTTAGGTTTAGGTCAGGGTTAGGGTTAGGATGAGGGGTAGGGTTAGGGTTAGGGTTATGGTTAAGGTTAGGGTTAGCGTTAGGTTTATGGTTCGGAATAGGGTTAGGGTCAGGGTTGGGGAAGATTTAGTGTTATGTTTAGTTTTAGGGTTAGGGTTAGGGCGAAGTTTATGTTAAGCGTGACGGTTAGTGTTAGTGGTTAGGGTTCACGTTAGGGTCAGGATTGGGGTTAGGGTTAGGTTTAGTGTTCGTGTTAGTTTTGTTTAGGTTTAGGGTTTGAATGAAGTAGGGTAGGTTTAGGGTTATGGTTAGGGTTAGGTTTGGAAGAAGTTTAGGATATGGTAAGGGTTAGTGTTACGGTTAGGTTTAGGGTTCAGGTTAGTGTTAGGGGTTAGTTAAGGGTTAGGGTTAGGTTTAGGTTTAGTGTCAGTGTGATGTTTAAGTTAAGGGTGAAGGTTCAGATAAAGTTTACGATTAGGGTTAGGATTATAGTTAGTGTTAGAGGCTAGGTTTAGGGTGTTAGGGTTCGGTTTATGGTGGGGTAGGGTTAAGTTTAGGGTTAGGGTTAGGGTTAGGGATAGCCTTAGGTTTAGGGTTGGGGACACGGTTCGGGGTTAGGGTGAGGGTTGGGGTTAGGGTGAGGGTTAGGTTTACAGTTAAGGTGAGGGTTTAGGGTAATTGTTATGCTTAGGGTTAGAGTTAGGGTTAGGGTTAGGGGAAGTTTCAGTTAATAGTGAGGGTTGGGGCTAAGTTTAGAGTTAGGGTAAGGTTAGTGTTAGGGTTAGGGTTAGGGTCGGCGTCAGGTGAGGGTTAAGGCTAGGTTTACGGTAAAGGGTAGGGCTAGGTTGGGGTTAGGGTTAGGTTTAGAGTTAGAGTTAGTGCTAGGGTTAGGGTCAGGTTTAGAGTTATTGTTAGGGTTAGGGTAGAGTTAAGGTTAATTTTAAGTTTAGGGTTAGGATAAGGGTTAGGTTTAGGTCAGGGTTAGGGTTAGGATGAGGGGTAGGGTTAAAGTTAGGGAAAGGGTTAGGGGTTCATGTGAGGTTTAGTGTTAGGTTTCCATTACGCTGATGTTTTAGGGTGTTACTGTTAGTGTTAGGGTTCCAGTTAGGGTTAGGTTTAGGGTTAGGGCTAGAGTTAGGGAGTAGTCAAGCCTGAGGTTTAATTTTAGGGTTACGGTTATGGTTAGGGTTAGGTTTAGGGTGAAGTTTATGTTAAGGATGAGGGTTAGGGTTAGGTGTTTGGGTTAAGGTTAGGGTTAGGCTTAGCGTTAGGTTTAGGGTTAGTTGTTTCGTCGATGTTAGGGTCAGGTGAAGCTTAGGTTTAGGGTTAGGGTTCAGTTTAGGGTTAGGGCTAGGGCTAGGGTGAAGTTTAAGTTAAGGGTGAGGGTTGAGCTTAGGGTTAGCGTTAGCAGTTAGCGTTAGGGTTAAGGTTAGGATTAAGTTTAGGGTTAAGGTTAGGTTTAGAGTTAGGATTAGGGTTAGTGTTAGGGTTCAGTCATGGTTAGGTTTAGGGCTAGGTGAAGGTTAGAGATAGGGTTAGGTTAAGGGTTGGGGTGAGGTTTAGATGTTAGTGTGAGGGTTAGCGATAGGTTTCCATTTAAGCTGAGTGTGTAGGGTAAGTTTTAGGGTTAGGATTAGGGTAGGGTTAGAGTTAGGTTCAGGGTTAGGGTTAAGTTTAGGGTTAGGGTTAGTTTTATGGTTGGGGTCAGGGTTAGGGGGAGATTTAGTGTTATGTTTAGTTTTAGGGTTAAGGTTAGGGTGAAGTTTATTTAAGCGAGACGGTTAGGGTTAGGGGTTAGGTTTCAGCTTAGGGTCAGGGTTAAGTTTAGAGTTAGGTTTAGGTTTAGAGTTAGGTTTAGGTTTAGTGTTAGTTTGCTTAGGGTTAGGGTTTGAATGAAGTTAGGGTAGGTTTAGGGTTACTGTTAAGGTGAAATTTTGGTTAAGGGTGAGGGTTCGGCTTAGGCTTAGAGTTAGGGGTTAGTGTTTCAGTTAGGTTTAGGGTAGAGTTATAATTAGGGTTCAGTTTCGGTTTAGGGTAAGAGAGTTACTTTTACACTTAAGGTGAGGGTTTTGGGTAAGTGTTACGGATAGGGTTAGGGTTAGGGTTAGGGTTAGGGTTAGGGTTAGGTTAAATTTTATTGTAGGCTTAAAATTAGGGTTGAGGTTAGGTTAGGGTCAGGGTCAGGGTTAGGATTAGAATTAGGTTTAGGGCGAGGGTTAGGGTCAGAGTTATCGTCAGGGTTAGGTTTCGGGTTACAGGTGGGCCAAGGTTAAGTTTAGGGTTAGGTTTATGGGTAGGGTTTGGGTTAAAGTTAGGCTTAGCTTTAGGTTAGGGATAGGGTGAAGTTTAAGATAGGGTGACGGTTAGGGTTAGGGTTATGGCTAAGGTTTGGGTTTGTTTTCAGGTTCGTGTTAAGGTTATGTTCAGGGTTAGGGTTAAGTTTAGGGGTTGTGTTTAGTTTTAGGGTTAGTGTTAGATTTTAGGTTAGGGTTCAGTTTCGTGTTACGGTTAGGGTTAGGGTCGAAGTTTGTGTTTTAGGCGTTGTGGTTGGGGTGAGGGTTAGGTTTAGGGTTAGGGTTGGGTAGGGTTAGGACTATGGTTATGGTAAGGTGTGTTAGGGGTTAGAGCTGTAGTTTAGGGTTAGGGTTTGGGGAGGGTTCCGGTTAGGCATTGTGGTTCTGGTCATGGTTAGGTTTGGTTTAGGGTTAGGGTTAGGTTTAGGATTAGGTTTCGGGTTAGAGTTAGAGATAGGGTTAAGGTTTCGGTTAGACTTTGGTGTTGGGGTTAGGGTTTGGGTTAGGGTTAGGGTTATCGTTAGGGCTCAGGGGTTTCAGGTTAGGGTTAGGGTTAGGGATAGCATTAGGTTTAGGTTTTGTGGGATACGGTGAGGGGTTAGGGTGAGGGTTATGGTTAGTTTTACAGTTAAGGTGAGGGTTTAGGGTAAGTGTTACGATTAGGGTCAGAGTTAGAGTTAGGGTTAGGTTACGGGTTAGGGTTCGGTGTAGGGTAAGGTTTAGGTTTAGGTCCAAGTTGAGGTTTAGAGTTAGTGTTCTATTTAGGGTCCAGGTCAGAGTTAGGGTTAGGCTTAGGATTAAGCTTAGGGTTAGGTTCAGGACTATTGTAAGTGTTCGGTCTAGGCTTACAGATGGACTAGCGTTACTGTTAGAATTAGGTTTAAGGTTAGAGTTTGGGTTAGGTTTAGGTTTAGGTTAAGGTTAGAGTTAGGGTTTGGATGAAGTTTAGGATAGGTTGCGGGTTATTTTTATGGTTAGGGCTAGAGTTTGGGTTAGTGTTAAGGTTAGGTTTAGGGTTCGAGTTAGGGTTAGGGGTTATGTTTAGGGTTAGCGTTAGGTTAGGTTTAGGGTGAGTGTGAAGTTTAGGTTAAGGGTGAGGGTTATGATAAGGGTTAGGATTGTAGATGGTGTCAGACATTAGGTTTAGGGTGTTAGGGTTAGTTTTATGGTTAGGGTAGGGTTAAGTTTAGGGTTAACATTAGGGTTAGGGTTAGATTAGGGTAACTGTTTGTATTAGGGTTAGGGATAAAGTTTGGCATAGCGTTAGGTTCAGGGTCGGGGATACGGTTAAGGGTTAGGGTGAGGGTTAGGCTTAGGTTTACACTTAGGGTGAGGGTTTAGGGTAATTGTTACGGTTAGGGCTAGAGTTAGAGTTAGGCTTAGGGTTAGGGTGAAGTTTCAGTTAATAGTCAGGGATAGGGTAAATATTAGAGTCGTGTTAAGGTTAGTGCTAGGGTTAGGTATAGGGTTAGGGTTCGGGTAGGGGTAAGGCTAGGTTTAAGGCTAGGTTTACGGTAAAGGGTAGGGCTAGGTTGGGGTTAGGGTTAGGTTTAGAGTTAGAGTTAGTGCTCGGGTTTACTTTAGGGTTAGGGTCAGGTTTAGAGTTATTGTTAGGGTTAGGGTTAGGGTAGAGTTAAGGTTAAGCTAAAGTTTAGGGTAAGGGTTAGGTTTAGGTCAGGGTTAGGGTTAGGATGAGGGGTAGGGTTAGGGTTAGGGTTATGGTTAAGGTTAGGGTTAGCGTTAGGTTTATGGTTCGGAATAGGGTTAGGGTCAGGGTTGGGGAAGATTTAGTGTTATGTTTAGTTTTAGGGTTAGGGTTAGGGCGAAGTTTATGTTAAGCGTGACGGTTAGTGTTAGTGGTTAGGGTTCACGTTAGGGTCAGGATTGGGGTTAGGGTTAGGTTTAGTGTTCGTGTTAGTTTTGTTTAGGTTTAGGGTTTGAATGAAGTAGGGTAGGTTTAGGGTTATGGTTAGGGTTAGGTTTGGAAGAAGTTTAGGATATGGTAAGGGTTAGTGTTACGGTTAGGTTTAGGGTTCAGGTTAGTGTTAGGGGTTAGTTAAGGGTTAGGGTTAGGTTTAGGTTTAGTGTCAGTGTGATGTTTAAGTTAAGGGTGAAGGTTCAGATAAAGTTTACGATTAGGGTTAGGATTATAGTTAGTGTTAGAGGCTAGGTTTAGGGTGTTAGGGTTCGGTTTATGGTGGGGTAGGGTTAAGTTTAGGGTTAGGGTTAGGGTTAGGGATAGCCTTAGGTTTAGGGTTGGGGACACGGTTCGGGGTTAGGGTGAGGGTTGGGGTTAGGGTGAGGGTTAGGTTTACAGTTAAGGTGAGGGTTTAGGGTAATTGTTATGCTTAGGGTTAGAGTTAGGGTTAGGGTTAGGGGAAGTTTCAGTTAATAGTGAGGGTTGGGGCTAAGTTTAGAGTTAGGGTAAGGTTAGTGTTAGGGTTAGGGTTAGGGTCGGCGTCAGGTGAGGGTTAAGGCTAGGTTTACGGTAAAGGGTAGGGCTAGGTTGGGGTTAGGGTTAGGTTTAGAGTTAGAGTTAGTGCCAGGGTTAGGGTCAGGTTTAGAGTTATTGTTAGGGTTAGGGTAGAGTTAAGGTTAATTTTAAGTTTAGGGTTAGGATAAGGGTTAGGTTTAGGTCAGGGTTAGGGTTAGGATGAGGGGTAGGGTTAAAGTTAGGGAAAGGGTTAGGGGTTCATGTGAGGTTTAGTGTTAGGTTTCCATTACGCTGATGTTTTAGGGTGTTACTGTTAGTGTTAGGGTTCCAGTTAGGGTTAGGTTTAGGGTTAGGGCTAGAGTTAGGGAGTAGTCAAGCCTGAGGTTTAATTTTAGGGTTACGGTGATGGTTAGGGTTAGGTTTAGGGTGAAGTTTATGTTAAGGATGAGGGTTAGGGTTAGGTGTTTGGGTTAAGGTTAGGGTTAGGCTTAGCGTTAGGTTTAGGGTTAGTTGTTTCGTCGATGTTAGGGTCAGGTGAAGCTTAGGTTTAGGGTTAGGGTTCAGTTTAGGGTTAGGGCTAGGGCTAGGGTGAAGTTTAAGTTAAGGGTGAGGGTTGAGCTTAGGGTTAGCGTTAGCAGTTAGCGTTAGGGTTAAGGTTAGGATTAAGTTTAGGGTTAAGGTTAGGTTTAGAGTTAGGATTAGGGTTAGTGTTAGGGTTCAGTCATGGTTAGGTTTAGGGCTAGGTGAAGGTTAGAGATAGGGTTAGGTTAAGGGTTGGGGTGAGGTTTAGATGTTAGTGTGAGGGTTAGCGATAGGTTTCCATTTAAGCTGAGTGTGTAGGGTAAGTTTTAGGGTTAGGATTAGGGTAGGGTTAGAGTTAGGTTCAGGGTTAGGGTTAAGTTTAGGGTTAGGGTTAGTTTTATGGTTGGGGTCAGGGTTAGGGGGAGATTTAGTGTTATGTTTAGTTTTAGGGTTAAGGTTAGGGTGAAGTTTATTTAAGCGAGACGGTTAGGGTTAGGGGTTAGGTTTCAGCTTAGGGTCAGGGTTAAGTTTAGAGTTAGGTTTAGGTTTAGAGTTAGGTTTAGGTTTAGTGTTAGTTTGCTTAGGGTTAGGGTTTGAATGAAGTTAGGGTAGGTTTAGGGTTACTGTTAAGGTGAAATTTTGGTTGAGGGTGAGGGTTCGGCTTAGGCTTAGAGTTAGGGGTTAGTGTTTCAGTTAGGTTTAGGGTAGAGTTATAATTAGGGTTCAGTTTCGGTTTAGGGTAAGAGAGTTACTTTTACACTTAAGGTGAGGGTTTTGGGTAAGTGTTACGGTTAGGGTTAGGGTTAGGTTTAATTTTATTGTAGGCTTAAAATTAGGGTTGAGGTTAGGTTAGGGTCAGGGTCAGGGTTAGGATTAGAATTAGGTTTAGGGCGAGGGTTAGGGTCAGAGTTATCGTCAGGGTTAGGTTTCAGGTTACAGGTGGGCCAAGGTTAAGTTTAGGGTTAGGTTTATGGGTAGGGTTTGGGTTAAAGTGAGGCTTAGCTTTAGGTTAGGGATAGGGTGAAGTTTAAGATAGGGTGACGGTTAGGGTTAGGGTTATGGCTAAGGTTTGGGTTTGTTTTCAGGTTCGTGTTAAGGTTATGTTCAGGGTTAGGGTTAAGTTTAGGGGTTGTGTTTAGTTTTAGGGTTAGTGTTAGATTTTAGGTTAGGGTTCAGTTTCGTGTTACGGTTAGGGTTAGGGTCGAAGTTTGTGTTTTAGGCGTTGTGGTTGGGGTGAGGGTTAGGTTTAGGGTTAGGGTTGGGTAGGGTTAGGACTATGGTTATGGTAAGGTGTGTTAGGGGTTAGAGCTGTAGTTTAGGGTTAGGGTTTGGGGAGGGTTCCGGTTAGGCATTGTGGTTCTGGTCATGGTTAGGTTTGGTTTAGGGTTAGGGTTAGGTTTAGGATTAGGTTTCGGGTTAGAGTTAGAGATAGGGTTAAGGTTTCGGTTAGACTTTGGTGTTGGGGTTAGGGTTTGGGTTAGGGTTAGGGTTATCGTTAGGGCTCAGGGGTTTCAGGTTAGGGTTAGGGTTAGGGATAGCATTAGGTTTAGGTTTTGTGGGATACGGTGAGGGGTTAGGGTGAGGGTTATGGTTAGTTTTACAGTTAAGGTGAGGGTTTAGGGTAAGTGTTACGATTAGGGTTAGAGTTAGAGTTAGGGTTAGGTTACGGGTTAGGGTTCGGTGTAGGGTAAGGTTTAGGTTTAGGTCCAAGTTGAGGTTTAGAGTTAGTGTTCTATTTAGGGTCCAGGTCAGAGTTAGGGTTAGGCTTAGGATTAAGCTTAGGGTTAGGTTCAGGACTATTGTAAGTGTTCGGTCTAGGCTTACAGATGGACTAGCATTACTGTTAGAATTAGGTTTAAGGTTAGAGTTTGGGTTAGGTTTAGGTTTAGGTTAAGGTTAGAGTTAGGGTTTGGGTGAAGTTTAGGATAGGTTGCGGGTTATTTTTATGGTTAGGGCTAGAGTTTGGGTTAGTGTTAAGGTTAGGTTTAGGGTTCGAGTTAGGGTTAGGGGTTATGTTTAGGGTTAGCGTTAGGTTAGGTTTAGGGTGAGTGTGAAGTTTAGGTTAAGGGTGAGGGTTATGATAAGGGTTAGGATTGTAGATGGTGTCAGACATTAGGTTTAGGGTGTTAGGGTTCGTTTTATGGTTAGGGTAGGGTTAAGTTTAGGGTTAACATTAGGGTTAGGGTTAGATTAGGGTAACTGTTTGTATTAGGGTTAGGGATAAAGTTTGGCATAGCGTTAGGTTCAGGGTCGGGGATACGGTTAAGGGTTAGGGTGAGGGTTAGGCTTAGGTTTACACTTAGGGTGAGGGTTTAGGGTAATTGTTACGGTTAGGGCTAGAGTTAGAGTTAGGCTTAGGGTTAGGGTGAAGTTTCAGTTAATAGTCAGGGATAGGGTAAATATTAGAGTCGTGTTAAGGTTAGTGTTAGGGTTAGGTATAGGGTTAGGGTTCGGGTAGGGGTAAGGCTAGGTTTAAGGCTAGGTTTACGGTAAAGGGTAGGGCTAGGTTGGGGTTAGGGTTAGGTTTAGAGTTAGAGTTAGTGCTCGGGTTTACTTTAGGGTTAGGGTCAGGTTTAGAGTTATTGTTAGGGTTAGGGTTAGGGTAGAGTTAAGGTTAAGCTAAAGTTTAGGGTAAGGGTTAGGTTTAGGTCAGGGTTAGGGTTAGGATGAGGGGTAGGGTTAGGGTTAGGGTTATGGTTAAGGTTAGGGTTAGCGTTAGGTTTATGGTTCGGAATAGGGTTAGGGTCAGGGTTGGGGAAGATTTAGTGTTATGTTTAGTTTTAGGGTTAGGGTTAGGGCGAAGTTTATGTTAAGCGTGACGGTTAGTGTTAGTGGTTAGGGTTCACGTTAGGGTCAGGATTGGGGTTAGGGTTAGGTTTAGTGTTCGTGTTAGTTTTGTTTAGGTTTAGGGTTTGAATGAAGTAGGGTAGGTTTAGGGTTATGGTTAGGGTTAGGTTTGGAAGAAGTTTAGGATATGGTAAGGGTTAGTGTTACGGTTAGGTTTAGGGTTCAGGTTAGTGTTAGGGGTTAGTTAAGGGTTAGGGTTAGGTTTAGGTTTAGTGTCAGTGTGATGTTTAAGTTAAGGGTGAAGGTTCAGATAAAGTTTACGATTAGGGTTAGGATTATAGTTAGTGTTAGAGGCTAGGTTTAGGGTGTTAGGGTTCGGTTTATGGTGGGGTAGGGTTAAGTTTAGGGTTAGGGTTAGGGTTAGGGATAGCCTTAGGTTTAGGGTTGGGGACACGGTTCGGGGTTAGGGTGAGGGTTGGGGTTAGGGTGAGGGTTAGGTTTACAGTTAAGGTGAGGGTTTAGGGTAATTGTTATGCTTAGGGTTAGAGTTAGGGTTAGGGTTAGGGGAAGTTTCAGTTAATAGTGAGGGTTGGGGCTAAGTTTAGAGTTAGGGTAAGGTTAGTGTTAGGGTTAGGGTTAGGGTCGGCGTCAGGTGAGGGTTAAGGCTAGGTTTACGGTAAAGGGTAGGGCTAGGTTGGGGTTAGGGTTAGGTTTAGAGTTAGAGTTAGTGCCAGGGTTAGGGTCAGGTTTAGAGTTATTGTTAGGGTTAGGGTAGAGTTAAGGTTAATTTTAAGTTTAGGGTTAGGATAAGGGTTAGGTTTAGGTCAGGGTTAGGGTTAGGATGAGGGGTAGGGTTAAAGTTAGGGAAAGGGTTAGGGGTTCATGTGAGGTTTAGTGTTAGGTTTCCATTACGCTGATGTTTTAGGGTGTTACTGTTAGTGTTAGGGTTCCAGTTAGGGTTAGGTTTAGGGTTAGGGCTAGAGTTAGGGAGTAGTCAAGCCTGAGGTTTAATTTTAGGGTTACGGTGATGGTTAGGGTTAGGTTTAGGGTGAAGTTTATGTTAAGGATGAGGGTTAGGGTTAGGTGTTTGGGTTAAGGTTAGGGTTAGGCTTAGCGTTAGGTTTAGGGTTAGTTGTTTCGTCGATGTTAGGGTCAGGTGAAGCTTAGGTTTAGGGTTAGGGTTCAGTTTAGGGTTAGGGCTAGGGCTAGGGTGAAGTTTAAGTTAAGGGTGAGGGTTGAGCTTAGGGTTAGCGTTAGCAGTTAGCGTTAGGGTTAAGGTTAGGATTAAGTTTAGGGTTAAGGTTAGGTTTAGAGTTAGGATTAGGGTTAGTGTTAGGGTTCAGTCATGGTTAGGTTTAGGGCTAGGTGAAGGTTAGAGATAGGGTTAGGTTAAGGGTTGGGGTGAGGTTTAGATGTTAGTGTGAGGGTTAGCGATAGGTTTCCATTTAAGCTGAGTGTGTAGGGTAAGTTTTAGGGTTAGGATTAGGGTAGGGTTGGAGTTAGGTTCAGGGTTAGGGTTAAGTTTAGGGTTAGGGTTAGTTTTATGGTTGGGGTCAGGGTTAGGGGGAGATTTAGTGTTATGTTTAGTTTTAGGGTTAAGGTTAGGGTGAAGTTTATTTAAGCGAGACGGTTAGGGTTAGGGGTTAGGTTTCAGCTTAGGGTCAGGGTTAAGTTTAGAGTTAGGTTTAGGTTTAGAGTTAGGTTTAGGTTTAGTGTTAGTTTGCTTAGGGTTAGGGTTTGAATGAAGTTAGGGTAGGTTTAGGGTTACTGTTAAGGTGAAATTTTGGTTGAGGGTGAGGGTTCGGCTTAGGCTTAGAGTTAGGGGTTAGTGTTTCAGTTAGGTTTAGGGTAGAGTTATAATTAGGGTTCAGTTTCGGTTTAGGGTAAGAGAGTTACTTTTACACTTAAGGTGAGGGTTTTGGGTAAGTGTTACGGTTAGGGTTAGGGTTAGGGTTAGGTTTAATTTTATTGTAGGCTTAAAATTAGGGTTGAGGTTAGGTTAGGGTCAGGGTCAGGGTTAGGATTAGAATTAGGTTTAGGGCGAGGGTTAGGGTCAGAGTTATCGTCAGGGTTAGGTTTCAGGTTACAGGTGGGCCAAGGTTAAGTTTAGGGTTAGGTTTATGGGTAGGGTTTGGGTTAAAGTTAGGCTTAGCTTTAGGTTAGGGATAGGGTGAAGTTTAAGATAGGGTGACGGTTAGGGTTAGGGTTATGGCTAAGGTTTGGGTTTGTTATCAGGTTCGTGTTAAGGTTATGTTCAGGGTTAGGGTTAAGTTTAGGGGTTGTGTTTAGTTTTAGGGTTAGTGTTAGATTTTAGGTTAGGGTTCAGTTTCGTGTTACGGTTAGGGTTAGGGTCGAAGTTTGTGTTTTAGGCGTTGTGGTTGGGGTGAGGGTTAGGTTTAGGGTTAGGGTTGGGTAGGGTTAGGACTATGGTTATGGTAAGGTGTGTTAGGGGTTAGAGCTGTAGTTTAGGGTTAGGGTTTGGGGAGGGTTCCGGTTAGGCATTGTGGTTCTGGTCATGGTTAGGTTTGGTTTAGGGTTAGGGTTAGGTTTAGGATTAGGTTTCGGGTTAGAGTTAGAGATAGGGTTAAGGTTTCGGTTAGACTTTGGTGTTGGGGTTAGGGTTTGGGTTAGGGTTAGGGTTATCGTTAGGGCTCAGGGGTTTCAGGTTAGGGTTAGGGTTAGGGATAGCATTAGGTTTAGGTTTTGTGGGATACGGTGAGGGGTTAGGGTGAGGGTTATGGTTAGTTTTACAGTTAAGGTGAGGGTTTAGGGTAAGTGTTACGATTAGGGTTAGAGTTAGAGTTAGGGTTAGGTTACGGGTTAGGGTTCGGTGTAGGGTAAGGTTTAGGTTTAGGTCCAAGTTGAGGTTTAGAGTTAGTGTTCTATTTAGGGTCCAGGTCAGAGTTAGGGTTAGGCTTAGGATTAAGCTTAGGGTTAGGTTCAGGACTATTGTAAGTGTTCGGTCTAGGCTTACAGATGGACTAGCATTACTGTTAGAATTAGGTTTAAGGTTAGAGTTTGGGTTAGGTTTAGGTTTAGGTTAAGGTTAGAGTTAGGGTTTGGGTGAAGTTTAGGATAGGTTGCGGGTTATTTTTATGGTTAGGGCTAGAGTTTGGGTTAGTGTTAAGGTTAGGTTTAGGGTTCGAGTTAGGGTTAGGGGTTATGTTTAGGGTTAGCGTTAGGTTAGGTTTAGGGTGAGTGTGAAGTTTAGGTTAAGGGTGAGGGTTATGATAAGGGTTAGGATTGTAGATGGTGTCAGACATTAGGTTTAGGGTGTTAGGGTTCGTTTTATGGTTAGGGTAGGGTTAAGTTTAGGGTTAACATTAGGGTTAGGGTTAGATTAGGGTAACTGTTTGTATTAGGGTTAGGGATAAAGTTTGGCATAGCGTTAGGTTCAGGGTCGGGGATACGGTTAAGGGTTAGGGTGAGGGTTAGGCTTAGGTTTACACTTAGGGTGAGGGTTTAGGGTAATTGTTACGGTTAGGGCTAGAGTTAGAGTTAGGCTTAGGGTTAGGGTGAAGTTTCAGTTAATAGTCAGGGATAGGGTAAATATTAGAGTCGTGTTAAGGTTAGTGTTAGGGTTAGGTATAGGGTTAGGGTTCGGGTAGGGGTAAGGCTAGGTTTAAGGCTAGGTTTACGGTAAAGGGTAGGGCTAGGTTGGGGTTAGGGTTAGGTTTAGAGTTAGAGTTAGTGCTCGGGTTTACTTTAGGGTTAGGGTCAGGTTTAGAGTTATTGTTAGGGTTAGGGTTAGGGTAGAGTTAAGGTTAAGCTAAAGTTTAGGGTAAGGGTTAGGTTTAGGTCAGGGTTAGGGTTAGGATGAGGGGTAGGGTTAGGGTTAGGGTTATGGTTAAGGTTAGGGTTAGCGTTAGGTTTATGGTTCGGAATAGGGTTAGGGTCAGGGTTGGGGAAGATTTAGTGTTATGTTTAGTTTTAGGGTTAGGGTTAGGGCGAAGTTTATGTTAAGCGTGACGGTTAGTGTTAGTGGTTAGGGTTCACGTTAGGGTCAGGATTGGGGTTAGGGTTAGGTTTAGTGTTCGTGTTAGTTTTGTTTAGGTTTAGGGTTTGAATGAAGTAGGGTAGGTTTAGGGTTATGGTTAGGGTTAGGTTTGGAAGAAGTTTAGGATATGGTAAGGGTTAGTGTTACGGTTAGGTTTAGGGTTCAGGTTAGTGTTAGGGGTTAGTTAAGGGTTAGGGTTAGGTTTAGGTTTAGTGTCAGTGTGATGTTTAAGTTAAGGGTGAAGGTTCAGATAAAGTTTACGATTAGGGTTAGGATTATAGTTAGTGTTAGAGGCTAGGTTTAGGGTGTTAGGGTTCGGTTTATGGTGGGGTAGGGTTAAGTTTAGGGTTAGGGTTAGGGTTAGGGATAGCCTTAGGTTTAGGGTTGGGGACACGGTTCGGGGTTAGGGTGAGGGTTGGGGTTAGGGTGAGGGTTAGGTTTACAGTTAAGGTGAGGGTTTAGGGTAATTGTTATGCTTAGGGTTAGAGTTAGGGTTAGGGTTAGGGGAAGTTTCAGTTAATAGTGAGGGTTGGGGCTAAGTTTAGAGTTAGGGTAAGGTTAGTGTTAGGGTTAGGGTTAGGGTCGGCGTCAGGTGAGGGTTAAGGCTAGGTTTACGGTAAAGGGTAGGGCTAGGTTGGGGTTAGGGTTAGGTTTAGAGTTAGAGTTAGTGCTAGGGTTAGGGTCAGGTTTAGAGTTATTGTTAGGGTTAGGGTAGAGTTAAGGTTAATTTTAAGTTTAGGGTTAGGATAAGGGTTAGGTTTAGGTCAGGGTTAGGGTTAGGATGAGGGGTAGGGTTAAAGTTAGGGAAAGGGTTAGGGGTTCATGTGAGGTTTAGTGTTAGGTTTCCATTACGCTGATGTTTTAGGGTGTTACTGTTAGTGTTAGGGTTCCAGTTAGGGTTAGGTTTAGGGTTAGGGCTAGAGTTAGGGAGTAGTCAAGCCTGAGGTTTAATTTTAGGGTTACGGTTATGGTTAGGGTTAGGTTTAGGGTGAAGTTTATGTTAAGGATGAGGGTTAGGGTTAGGTGTTTGGGTTAAGGTTAGGGTTAGGCTTAGCGTTAGGTTTAGGGTTAGTTGTTTCGTCGATGTTAGGGTCAGGTGAAGCTTAGGTTTAGGGTTAGGGTTCAGTTTAGGGTTAGGGCTAGGGCTAGGGTGAAGTTTAAGTTAAGGGTGAGGGTTGAGCTTAGGGTTAGCGTTAGCAGTTAGCGTTAGGGTTAAGGTTAGGATTAAGTTTAGGGTTAAGGTTAGGTTTAGAGTTAGGATTAGGGTTAGTGTTAGGGTTCAGTCATGGTTAGGTTTAGGGCTAGGTGAAGGTTAGAGATAGGGTTAGGTTAAGGGTTGGGGTGAGGTTTAGATGTTAGTGTGAGGGTTAGCGATAGGTTTCCATTTAAGCTGAGTGTGTAGGGTAAGTTTTAGGGTTAGGATTAGGGTAGGGTTAGAGTTAGGTTCAGGGTTAGGGTTAAGTTTAGGGTTAGGGTTAGTTTTATGGTTGGGGTCAGGGTTAGGGGGAGATTTAGTGTTATGTTTAGTTTTAGGGTTAAGGTTAGGGTGAAGTTTATTTAAGCGAGACGGTTAGGGTTAGGGGTTAGGTTTCAGCTTAGGGTCAGGGTTAAGTTTAGAGTTAGGTTTAGGTTTAGAGTTAGGTTTAGGTTTAGTGTTAGTTTGCTTAGGGTTAGGGTTTGAATGAAGTTAGGGTAGGTTTAGGGTTACTGTTAAGGTGAAATTTTGGTTGAGGGTGAGGGTTCGGCTTAGGCTTAGAGTTAGGGGTTAGTGTTTCAGTTAGGTTTAGGGTAGAGTTATAATTAGGGTTCAGTTTCGGTTTAGGGTAAGAGAGTTACTTTTACACTTAAGGTGAGGGTTTTGGGTAAGTGTTACGGTTAGGGTTAGGGTTAGGGTTAGGTTTAATTTTATTGTAGGCTTAAAATTAGGGTTGAGGTTAGGTTAGGGTCAGGGTCAGGGTTAGGATTAGAATTAGGTTTAGGGCGAGGGTTAGGGTCAGAGTTATCGTCAGGGTTAGGTTTCGGGTTACAGGTGGGCCAAGGTTAAGTTTAGGGTTAGGTTTATGGGTAGGGTTTGGGTTAAAGTTAGGCTTAGCTTTAGGTTAGGGATAGGGTGAAGTTTAAGATAGGGTGACGGTTAGGGTTAGGGTTATGGCTAAGGTTTGGGTTTGTTATCAGGTTCGTGTTAAGGTTATGTTCAGGGTTAGGGTTAAGTTTAGGGGTTGTGTTTAGTTTTAGGGTTAGTGTTAGATTTTAGGTTAGGGTTCAGTTTCGTGTTACGGTTAGGGTTAGGGTCGAAGTTTGTGTTTTAGGCGTTGTGGTTGGGGTGAGGGTTAGGTTTAGGGTTAGGGTTGGGTAGGGTTAGGACTATGGTTATGGTAAGGTGTGTTAGGGGTTAGAGCTGTAGTTTAGGGTTAGGGTTTGGGGAGGGTTCCGGTTAGGCATTGTGGTTCTGGTCATGGTTAGGTTTGGTTTAGGGTTAGGGTTAGGTTTAGGATTAGGTTTCGGGTTAGAGTTAGAGATAGGGTTAAGGTTTCGGTTAGACTTTGGTGTTGGGGTTAGGGTTTGGGTTAGGGTTAGGGTTATCGTTAGGGCTCAGGGGTTTCAGGTTAGGGTTAGGGTTAGGGATAGCATTAGGTTTAGGTTTTGTGGGATACGGTGAGGGGTTAGGGTGAGGGTTATGGTTAGTTTTACAGTTAAGGTGAGGGTTTAGGGTAAGTGTTACGATTAGGGTTAGAGTTAGAGTTAGGGTTAGGTTACGGGTTAGGGTTCGGTGTAGGGTAAGGTTTAGGTTTAGGTCCAAGTTGAGGTTTAGAGTTAGTGTTCTATTTAGGGTCCAGGTCAGAGTTAGGGTTAGGCTTAGGATTAAGCTTAGGGTTAGGTTCAGGACTATTGTAAGTGTTCGGTCTAGGCTTACAGATGGACTAGCGTTACTGTTAGAATTAGGTTTAAGGTTAGAGTTTGGGTTAGGTTTAGGTTTAGGTTAAGGTTAGAGTTAGGGTTTGGGTGAAGTTTAGGATAGGTTGCGGGTTATTTTTATGGTTAGGGCTAGAGTTTGGGTTAGTGTTAAGGTTAGGTTTAGGGTTCGAGTTAGGGTTAGGGGTTATGTTTAGGGTTAGCGTTAGGTTAGGTTTAGGGTGAGTGTGAAGTTTAGGTTAAGGGTGAGGGTTATGATAAGGGTTAGGATTGTAGATGGTGTCAGACATTAGGTTTAGGGTGTTAGGGTTCGTTTTATGGTTAGGGTAGGGTTAAGTTTAGGGTTAACATTAGGGTTAGGGTTAGATTAGGGTAACTGTTTGTATTAGGGTTAGGGATAAAGTTTGGCATAGCGTTAGGTTCAGGGTCGGGGATACGGTTAAGGGTTAGGGTGAGGGTTAGGCTTAGGTTTACACTTAGGGTGAGGGTTTAGGGTAATTGTTACGGTTAGGGCTAGAGTTAGAGTTAGGCTTAGGGTTAGGGTGAAGTTTCAGTTAATAGTCAGGGATAGGGTAAATATTAGAGTCGTGTTAAGGTTAGTGTTAGGGTTAGGTATAGGGTTAGGGTTCGGGTAGGGGTAAGGCTAGGTTTAAGGCTAGGTTTACGGTAAAGGGTAGGGCTAGGTTGGGGTTAGGGTTAGGTTTAGAGTTAGAGTTAGTGCTCGGGTTTACTTTAGGGTTAGGGTCAGGTTTAGAGTTATTGTTAGGGTTAGGGTTAGGGTAGAGTTAAGGTTAAGCTAAAGTTTAGGGTAAGGGTTAGGTTTAGGTCAGGGTTAGGGTTAGGATGAGGGGTAGGGTTAGGGTTAGGGTTATGGTTAAGGTTAGGGTTAGCGTTAGGTTTATGGTTCGGAATAGGGTTAGGGTCAGGGTTGGGGAAGATTTAGTGTTATGTTTAGTTTTAGGGTTAGGGTTAGGGCGAAGTTTATGTTAAGCGTGACGGTTAGTGTTAGTGGTTAGGGTTCACGTTAGGGTCAGGACTGGGGTTAGGGTTAGGTTTAGTGTTCGTGTTAGTTTTGTTTAGGTTTAGGGTTTGAATGAAGTAGGGTAGGTTTAGGGTTATGGTTAGGGTTAGGTTTGGAAGAAGTTTAGGATATGGTAAGGGTTAGTGTTACGGTTAGGTTTAGGGTTCAGGTTAGTGTTAGGGGTTAGTTAAGGGTTAGGGTTAGGTTTAGGTTTAGTGTCAGTGTGATGTTTAAGTTAAGGGTGAAGGTTCAGATAAAGTTTACGATTAGGGTTAGGATTATAGTTAGTGTTAGAGGCTAGGTTTAGGGTGTTAGGGTTCGGTTTATGGTGGGGTAGGGTTAAGTTTAGGGTTAGGGTTAGGGTTAGGGTTAGGGATAGCCTTAGGTTTAGGGTTGGGGACACGGTTCGGGGTTAGGGTGAGGGTTGGGGTTAGGGTGAGGGTTAGGTTTACAGTTAAGGTGAGGGTTTAGGGTAATTGTTATGCTTAGGGTTAGAGTTAGGGTTAGGGTTAGGGGAAGTTTCAGTTAATAGTGAGGGTTGGGGCTAAGTTTAGAGTTAGGGTAAGGTTAGTGTTAGGGTTAGGGTTAGGGTCGGCGTCAGGTTAGGGTTAAGGCTAGGTTTACGGTAAAGGGTAGGGCTAGGTTGGGGTTAGGGTTAGGTTTAGAGTTAGAGTTAGTGCTAGGGTTAGGGTCAGGTTTAGAGTTATTGTTAGGGTTAGGGTAGAGTTAAGGTTAATTTTAAGTTTAGGGTTAGGATAAGGGTTAGGTTTAGGTCAGGGTTAGGGTTAGGATGAGGGGTAGGGTTAAAGTTAGGGAAAGGGTTAGGGGTTCATGTGAGGTTTAGTGTTAGGTTTCCATTACGCTGATGTTTTAGGGTGTTACTGTTAGTGTTAGGGTTCCAGTTAGGGTTAGGTTTAGGGTTAGGGCTAGAGTTAGGGAGTAGTCAAGCCTGAGGTTTAATTTTAGGGTTACGGTTATGGTTAGGGTTAGGTTTAGGGTGAAGTTTATGTTAAGGATGAGGGTTAGGGTTAGGTGTTTGGGTTAAGGTTAGGGTTAGGCTTAGCGTTAGGTTTAGGGTTAGTTGTTTCGTCGATGTTAGGGTCAGGTGAAGCTTAGGTTTAGGGTTAGGGTTCAGTTTAGGGTTAGGGCTAGGGCTAGGGTGAAGTTTAAGTTAAGGGTGAGGGTTGAGCTTAGGGTTAGCGTTAGCAGTTAGCGTTAGGGTTAAGGTTAGGATTAAGTTTAGGGTTAAGGTTAGGTTTAGAGTTAGGATTAGGGTTAGTGTTAGGGTTCAGTCATGGTTAGGTTTAGGGCTAGGTGAAGGTTAGAGATAGGGTTAGGTTAAGGGTTGGGGTGAGGTTTAGATGTTAGTGTGAGGGTTAGCGATAGGTTTCCATTTAAGCTGAGTGTGTAGGGTAAGTTTTAGGGTTAGGATTAGGGTAGGGTTAGAGTTAGGTTCAGGGTTAGGGTTAAGTTTAGGGTTAGGGTTAGTTTTATGGTTGGGGTCAGGGTTAGGGGGAGATTTAGTGTTATGTTTAGTTTTAGGGTTAAGGTTAGGGTGAAGTTTATTTAAGCGAGACGGTTAGGGTTAGGGGTTAGGTTTCAGCTTAGGGTCAGGGTTAAGTTTAGAGTTAGGTTTAGGTTTAGAGTTAGGTTTAGGTTTAGTGTTAGTTTGCTTAGGGTTAGGGTTTGAATGAAGTTAGGGTAGGTTTAGGGTTACTGTTAAGGTGAAATTTTGGTTGAGGGTGAGGGTTCGGCTTAGGCTTAGAGTTAGGGGTTAGTGTTTCAGTTAGGTTTAGGGTAGAGTTATAATTAGGGTTCAGTTTCGGTTTAGGGTAAGAGAGTTACTTTTACACTTAAGGTGAGGGTTTTGGGTAAGTGTTACGGTTAGGGTTAGGGTTAGGGTTAGGGTTAGGTTTAATTTTATTGTAGGCTTAAAATTAGGGTTGAGGTTAGGTTAGGGTCAGGGTCAGGGTTAGGATTAGAATTAGGTTTAGGGCGAGGGTTAGGGTCAGAGTTATCGTCAGGGTTAGGTTTCGGGTTACAGGTGGGCCAAGGTTAAGTTTAGGGTTAGGTTTATGGGTAGGGTTTGGGTTAAAGTTAGGCTTAGCTTTAGGTTAGGGATAGGGTGAAGTTTAAGATAGGGTGACGGTTAGGGTTAGGGTTATGGCTAAGGTTTGGGTTTGTTTTCAGGTTCGTGTTAAGGTTATGTTCAGGGTTAGGGTTAAGTTTAGGGGTTGTGTTTAGTTTTAGGGTTAGTGTTAGATTTTAGGTTAGGGTTCAGTTTCGTGTTACGGTTAGGGTTAGGGTCGAAGTTTGTGTTTTAGGCGTTGTGGTTGGGGTGAGGGTTAGGTTTAGGGTTAGGGTTGGGTAGGGTTAGGACTATGGTTATGGTAAGGTGTGTTAGGGGTTAGAGCTGTAGTTTAGGGTTAGGGTTTGGGGAGGGTTCCGGTTAGGCATTGTGGTTCTGGTCATGGTTAGGTTTGGTTTAGGGTTAGGGTTAGGTTTAGGATTAGGTTTCGGGTTAGAGTTAGAGATAGGGTTAAGGTTTCGGTTAGACTTTGGTGTTGGGGTTAGGGTTTGGGTTAGGGTTAGGGTTATCGTTAGGGCTCAGGGGTTTCAGGTTAGGGTTAGGGTTAGGGATAGCATTAGGTTTAGGTTTTGTGGGATACGGTGAGGGGTTAGGGTGAGGGTTATGGTTAGTTTTACAGTTAAGGTGAGGGTTTAGGGTAAGTGTTACGATTAGGGTTAGAGTTAGAGTTAGGGTTAGGTTACGGGTTAGGGTTCGGTGTAGGGTAAGGTTTAGGTTTAGGTCCAAGTTGAGGTTTAGAGTTAGTGTTCTATTTAGGGTCCAGGTCAGAGTTAGGGTTAGGCTTAGGATTAAGCTTAGGGTTAGGTTCAGGACTATTGTAAGTGTTCGGTCTAGGCTTACAGATGGACTAGCGTTACTGTTAGAATTAGGTTTAAGGTTAGAGTTTGGGTTAGGTTTAGGTTTAGGTTAAGGTTAGAGTTAGGGTTTGGGTGAAGTTTAGGATAGGTTGCGGGTTATTTTTATGGTTAGGGCTAGAGTTTGGGTTAGTGTTAAGGTTAGGTTTAGGGTTCGAGTTAGGGTTAGGGGTTATGTTTAGGGTTAGCGTTAGGTTAGGTTTAGGGTGAGTGTGAAGTTTAGGTTAAGGGTGAGGGTTATGATAAGGGTTAGGATTGTAGATGGTGTCAGACATTAGGTTTAGGGTGTTAGGGTTAGTTTTATGGTTAGGGTAGGGTTAAGTTTAGGGTTAACATTAGGGTTAGGGTTAGATTAGGGTAACTGTTTGTATTAGGGTTAGGGATAAAGTTTGGCATAGCGTTAGGTTCAGGGTCGGGGATACGGTTAAGGGTTAGGGTGAGGGTTAGGCTTAGGTTTACACTTAGGGTGAGGGTTTAGGGTAATTGTTACGGTTAGGGCTAGAGTTAGAGTTAGGCTTAGGGTTAGGGTGAAGTTTCAGTTAATAGTCAGGGATAGGGTAAATATTAGAGTCGTGTTAAGGTTAGTGTTAGGGTTAGGTATAGGGTTAGGGTTCGGGTAGGGGTAAGGCTAGGTTTAAGGCTAGGTTTACGGTAAAGGGTAGGGCTAGGTTGGGGTTAGGGTTAGGTTTAGAGTTAGAGTTAGTGCTCGGGTTTACTTTAGGGTTAGGGTCAGGTTTAGAGTTATTGTTAGGGTTAGGGTTAGGGTAGAGTTAAGGTTAAGCTAAAGTTTAGGGTAAGGGTTAGGTTTAGGTCAGGGTTAGGGTTAGGATGAGGGGTAGGGTTAGGGTTAGGGTTATGGTTAAGGTTAGGGTTAGCGTTAGGTTTATGGTTCGGAATAGGGTTAGGGTCAGGGTTGGGGAAGATTTAGTGTTATGTTTAGTTTTAGGGTTAGGGTTAGGGCGAAGTTTATGTTAAGCGTGACGGTTAGTGTTAGTGGTTAGGGTTCACGTTAGGGTCAGGATTGGGGTTAGGGTTAGGTTTAGTGTTCGTGTTAGTTTTGTTTAGGTTTAGGGTTTGAATGAAGTAGGGTAGGTTTAGGGTTATGGTTAGGGTTAGGTTTGGAAGAAGTTTAGGATATGGTAAGGGTTAGTGTTACGGTTAGGTTTAGGGTTCAGGTTAGTGTTAGGGGTTAGTTAAGGGTTAGGGTTAGGTTTAGGTTTAGTGTCAGTGTGATGTTTAAGTTAAGGGTGAAGGTTCAGATAAAGTTTACGATTAGGGTTAGGATTATAGTTAGTGTTAGAGGCTAGGTTTAGGGTGTTAGGGTTCGGTTTATGGTGGGGTAGGGTTAAGTTTAGGGTTAGGGTTAGGGTTAGGGATAGCCTTAGGTTTAGGGTTGGGGACACGGTTCGGGGTTAGGGTGAGGGTTGGGGTTAGGGTGAGGGTTAGGTTTACAGTTAAGGTGAGGGTTTAGGGTAATTGTTATGCTTAGGGTTAGAGTTAGGGTTAGGGTTAGGGGAAGTTTCAGTTAATAGTGAGGGTTGGGGCTAAGTTTAGAGTTAGGGTAAGGTTAGTGTTAGGGTTAGGGTTAGGGTCGGCGTCAGGTTAGGGTTAAGGCTAGGTTTACGGTAAAGGGTAGGGCTAGGTTGGGGTTAGGGTTAGGTTTAGAGTTAGAGTTAGTGCTAGGGTTAGGGTCAGGTTTAGAGTTATTGTTAGGGTTAGGGTAGAGTTAAGGTTAATTTTAAGTTTAGGGTTAGGATAAGGGTTAGGTTTAGGTCAGGGTTAGGGTTAGGATGAGGGGTAGGGTTAAAGTTAGGGAAAGGGTTAGGGGTTCATGTGAGGTTTAGTGTTAGGTTTCCATTCCGCTGATGTTTTAGGGTGTTACTGTTAGTGTTAGGGTTCCAGTTAGGGTTAGGTTTAGGGTTAGGGCTAGAGTTAGGGAGTAGTCAAGCCTGAGGTTTAATTTTAGGGTTACGGTTATGGTTAGGGTTAGGTTTAGGGTGAAGTTTATGTTAAGGATGAGGGTTAGGGTTAGGTGTTTGGGTTAAGGTTAGGGTTAGGCTTAGCGTTAGGTTTAGGGTTAGTTGTTTCGTCGATGTTAGGGTCAGGTGAAGCTTAGGTTTAGGGTTAGGGTTCAGTTTAGGGTTAGGGCTAGGGCTAGGGTGAAGTTTAAGTTAAGGGTGAGGGTTGAGCTTAGGGTTAGCGTTAGCAGTTAGCGTTAGGGTTAAGGTTAGGATTAAGTTTAGGGTTAAGGTTAGGTTTAGAGTTAGGATTAGGGTTAGTGTTAGGGTTCAGTCATGGTTAGGTTTAGGGCTAGGTGAAGGTTAGAGATAGGGTTAGGTTAAGGGTTGGGGTGAGGTTTAGATGTTAGTGTGAGGGTTAGCGATAGGTTTCCATTTAAGCTGAGTGTGTAGGGTAAGTTTTAGGGTTAGGATTAGGGTAGGGTTAGAGTTAGGTTCAGGGTTAGGGTTAAGTTTAGGGTTAGGGTTAGTTTTATGGTTGGGGTCAGGGTTAGGGGGAGATTTAGTGTTATGTTTAGTTTTAGGGTTAAGGTTAGGGTGAAGTTTATTTAAGCGAGACGGTTAGGGTTAGGGGTTAGGTTTCAGCTTAGGGTCAGGGTTAAGTTTAGAGTTAGGTTTAGGTTTAGAGTTAGGTTTAGGTTTAGTGTTAGTTTGCTTAGGGTTAGGGTTTGAATGAAGTTAGGGTAGGTTTAGGGTTACTGTTAAGGTGAAATTTTGGTTGAGGGTGAGGGTTCGGCTTAGGCTTAGAGTTAGGGGTTAGTGTTTCAGTTAGGTTTAGGGTAGAGTTATAATTAGGGTTCAGTTTCGGTTTAGGGTAAGAGAGTTACTTTTACACTTAAGGTGAGGGTTTTGGGTAAGTGTTACGGTTAGGGTTAGGGTTAGGGTTAGGGTTAGGTTTAATTTTATTGTAGGCTTAAAATTAGGGTTGAGGTTAGGTTAGGGTCAGGGTCAGGGTTAGGATTAGAATTAGGTTTAGGGCGAGGGTTAGGGTCAGAGTTATCGTCAGGGTTAGGTTTCGGGTTACAGGTGGGCCAAGGTTAAGTTTAGGGTTAGGTTTATGGGTAGGGTTTGGGTTAAAGTTAGGCTTAGCTTTAGGTTAGGGATAGGGTGAAGTTTAAGATAGGGTGACGGTTAGGGTTAGGGTTATGGCTAAGGTTTGGGTTTGTTATCAGGTTCGTGTTAAGGTTATGTTCAGGGTTAGGGTTAAGTTTAGGGGTTGTGTTTAGTTTTAGGGTTAGTGTTAGATTTTAGGTTAGGGTTCAGTTTCGTGTTACGGTTAGGGTTAGGGTCGAAGTTTGTGTTTTAGGCGTTGTGGTTGGGGTGAGGGTTAGGTTTAGGGTTAGGGTTGGGTAGGGTTAGGACTATGGTTATGGTAAGGTGTGTTAGGGGTTAGAGCTGTAGTTTAGGGTTAGGGTTTGGGGAGGGTTCCGGTTAGGCATTGTGGTTCTGGTCATGGTTAGGTTTGGTTTAGGGTTAGGGTTAGGTTTAGGATTAGGTTTCGGGTTAGAGTTAGAGATAGGGTTAAGGTTTCGGTTAGACTTTGGTGTTGGGGTTAGGGTTTGGGTTAGGGTTAGGGTTATCGTTAGGGCTCAGGGGTTTCAGGTTAGGGTTAGGGTTAGGGATAGCATTAGGTTTAGGTTTTGTGGGATACGGTGAGGGGTTAGGGTGAGGGTTATGGTTAGTTTTACAGTTAAGGTGAGGGTTTAGGGTAAGTGTTACGATTAGGGTTAGAGTTAGAGTTAGGGTTAGGTTACGGGTTAGGGTTCGGTGTAGGGTAAGGTTTAGGTTTAGGTCCAAGTTGAGGTTTAGAGTTAGTGTTCTATTTAGGGTCCAGGTCAGAGTTAGGGTTAGGCTTAGGATTAAGCTTAGGGTTAGGTTCAGGACTATTGTAAGTGTTCGGTCTAGGCTTACAGATGGACTAGCGTTACTGTTAGAATTAGGTTTAAGGTTAGAGTTTGGGTTAGGTTTAGGTTTAGGTTAAGGTTAGAGTTAGGGTTTGGGTGAAGTTTAGGATAGGTTGCGGGTTATTTTTATGGTTAGGGCTAGAGTTTGGGTTAGTGTTAAGGTTAGGTTTAGGGTTCGAGTTAGGGTTAGGGGTTATGTTTAGGGTTAGCGTTAGGTTAGGTTTAGGGTGAGTGTGAAGTTTAGGTTAAGGGTGAGGGTTATGATAAGGGTTAGGATTGTAGATGGTGTCAGACATTAGGTTTAGGGTGTTAGGGTTAGTTTTATGGTTAGGGTAGGGTTAAGTTTAGGGTTAACATTAGGGTTAGGGTTAGATTAGGGTAACTGTTTGTATTAGGGTTAGGGATAAAGTTTGGCATAGCGTTAGGTTCAGGGTCGGGGATACGGTTAAGGGTTAGGGTGAGGGTTAGGCTTAGGTTTACACTTAGGGTGAGGGTTTAGGGTAATTGTTACGGTTAGGGCTAGAGTTAGAGTTAGGCTTAGGGTTAGGGTGAAGTTTCAGTTAATAGTCAGGGATAGGGTAAATATTAGAGTCGTGTTAAGGTTAGTGTTAGGGTTAGGTATAGGGTTAGGGTTCGGGTAGGGGTAAGGCTAGGTTTAAGGCTAGGTTTACGGTAAAGGGTAGGGCTAGGTTGGGGTTAGGGTTAGGTTTAGAGTTAGAGTTAGTGCTCGGGTTTACTTTAGGGTTAGGGTCAGGTTTAGAGTTATTGTTAGGGTTAGGGTTAGGGTAGAGTTAAGGTTAAGCTAAAGTTTAGGGTAAGGGTTAGGTTTAGGTCAGGGTTAGGGTTAGGATGAGGGGTAGGGTTAGGGTTAGGGTTATGGTTAAGGTTAGGGTTAGCGTTAGGTTTATGGTTCGGAATAGGGTTAGGGTCAGGGTTGGGGAAGATTTAGTGTTATGTTTAGTTTTAGGGTTAGGGTTAGGGCGAAGTTTATGTTAAGCGTGACGGTTAGTGTTAGTGGTTAGGGTTCACGTTAGGGTCAGGATTGGGGTTAGGGTTAGGTTTAGTGTTCGTGTTAGTTTTGTTTAGGTTTAGGGTTTGAATGAAGTAGGGTAGGTTTAGGGTTATGGTTAGGGTTAGGTTTGGAAGAAGTTTAGGATATGGTAAGGGTTAGTGTTACGGTTAGGTTTAGGGTTCAGGTTAGTGTTAGGGGTTAGTTAAGGGTTAGGGTTAGGTTTAGGTTTAGTGTCAGTGTGATGTTTAAGTTAAGGGTGAAGGTTCAGATAAAGTTTACGATTAGGGTTAGGATTATAGTTAGTGTTAGAGGCTAGGTTTAGGGTGTTAGGGTTCGGTTTATGGTGGGGTAGGGTTAAGTTTAGGGTTAGGGTTAGGGTTAGGGATAGCCTTAGGTTTAGGGTTGGGGACACGGTTCGGGGTTAGGGTGAGGGTTGGGGTTAGGGTGAGGGTTAGGTTTACAGTTAAGGTGAGGGTTTAGGGTAATTGTTATGCTTAGGGTTAGAGTTAGGGTTAGGGTTAGGGGAAGTTTCAGTTAATAGTGAGGGTTGGGGCTAAGTTTAGAGTTAGGGTAAGGTTAGTGTTAGGGTTAGGGTTAGGGTCGGCGTCAGGTTAGGGTTAAGGCTAGGTTTACGGTAAAGGGTAGGGCTAGGTTGGGGTTAGGGTTAGGTTTAGAGTTAGAGTTAGTGCTAGGGTTAGGGTCAGGTTTAGAGTTATTGTTAGGGTTAGGGTAGAGTTAAGGTTAATTTTAAGTTTAGGGTTAGGATAAGGGTTAGGTTTAGGTCAGGGTTAGGGTTAGGATGAGGGGTAGGGTTAAAGTTAGGGAAAGGGTTAGGGGTTCATGTGAGGTTTAGTGTTAGGTTTCCATTCCGCTGATGTTTTAGGGTGTTACTGTTAGTGTTAGGGTTCCAGTTAGGGTTAGGTTTAGGGTTAGGGCTAGAGTTAGGGAGTAGTCAAGCCTGAGGTTTAATTTTAGGGTTACGGTTATGGTTAGGGTTAGGTTTAGGGTGAAGTTTATGTTAAGGATGAGGGTTAGGGTTAGGTGTTTGGGTTAAGGTTAGGGTTAGGCTTAGCGTTAGGTTTAGGGTTAGTTGTTTCGTCGATGTTAGGGTCAGGTGAAGCTTAGGTTTAGGGTTAGGGTTCAGTTTAGGGTTAGGGCTAGGGCTAGGGTGAAGTTTAAGTTAAGGGTGAGGGTTGAGCTTAGGGTTAGCGTTAGCAGTTAGCGTTAGGGTTAAGGTTAGGATTAAGTTTAGGGTTAAGGTTAGGTTTAGAGTTAGGATTAGGGTTAGTGTTAGGGTTCAGTCATGGTTAGGTTTAGGGCTAGGTGAAGGTTAGAGATAGGGTTAGGTTAAGGGTTGGGGTGAGGTTTAGATGTTAGTGTGAGGGTTAGCGATAGGTTTCCATTTAAGCTGAGTGTGTAGGGTAAGTTTTAGGGTTAGGATTAGGGTAGGGTTAGAGTTAGGTTCAGGGTTAGGGTTAAGTTTAGGGTTAGGGTTAGTTTTATGGTTGGGGTCAGGGTTAGGGGGAGATTTAGTGTTATGTTTAGTTTTAGGGTTAAGGTTAGGGTGAAGTTTATTTAAGCGAGACGGTTAGGGTTAGGGGTTAGGTTTCAGCTTAGGGTCAGGGTTAAGTTTAGAGTTAGGTTTAGGTTTAGAGTTAGGTTTAGGTTTAGTGTTAGTTTGCTTAGGGTTAGGGTTTGAATGAAGTTAGGGTAGGTTTAGGGTTACTGTTAAGGTGAAATTTTGGTTGAGGGTGAGGGTTCGGCTTAGGCTTAGAGTTAGGGGTTAGTGTTTCAGTTAGGTTTAGGGTAGAGTTATAATTAGGGTTCAGTTTCGGTTTAGGGTAAGAGAGTTACTTTTACACTTAAGGTGAGGGTTTTGGGTAAGTGTTACGGTTAGGGTTAGGGTTAGGGTTAGGGTTAGGTTTAATTTTATTGTAGGCTTAAAATTAGGGTTGAGGTTAGGTTAGGGTCAGGGTCAGGGTTAGGATTAGAATTAGGTTTAGGGCGAGGGTTAGGGTCAGAGTTATCGTCAGGGTTAGGTTTCGGGTTACAGGTGGGCCAAGGTTAAGTTTAGGGTTAGGTTTATGGGTAGGGTTTGGGTTAAAGTTAGGCTTAGCTTTAGGTTAGGGATAGGGTGAAGTTTAAGATAGGGTGACGGTTAGGGTTAGGGTTATGGCTAAGGTTTGGGTTTGTTATCAGGTTCGTGTTAAGGTTATGTTCAGGGTTAGGGTTAAGTTTAGGGGTTGTGTTTAGTTTTAGGGTTAGTGTTAGATTTTAGGTTAGGGTTCAGTTTCGTGTTACGGTTAGGGTTAGGGTCGAAGTTTGTGTTTTAGGCGTTGTGGTTGGGGTGAGGGTTAGGTTTAGGGTTAGGGTTGGGTAGGGTTAGGACTATGGTTATGGTAAGGTGTGTTAGGGGTTAGAGCTGTAGTTTAGGGTTAGGGTTTGGGGAGGGTTCCGGTTAGGCATTGTGGTTCTGGTCATGGTTAGGTTTGGTTTAGGGTTAGGGTTAGGTTTAGGATTAGGTTTCGGGTTAGAGTTAGAGATAGGGTTAAGGTTTCGGTTAGACTTTGGTGTTGGGGTTAGGGTTTGGGTTAGGGTTAGGGTTATCGTTAGGGCTCAGGGGTTTCAGGTTAGGGTTAGGGTTAGGGATAGCATTAGGTTTAGGTTTTGTGGGATACGGTGAGGGGTTAGGGTGAGGGTTATGGTTAGTTTTACAGTTAAGGTGAGGGTTTAGGGTAAGTGTTACGATTAGGGTTAGAGTTAGAGTTAGGGTTAGGTTACGGGTTAGGGTTCGGTGTAGGGTAAGGTTTAGGTTTAGGTCCAAGTTGAGGTTTAGAGTTAGTGTTCTATTTAGGGTCCAGGTCAGAGTTAGGGTTAGGCTTAGGATTAAGCTTAGGGTTAGGTTCAGGACTATTGTAAGTGTTCGGTCTAGGCTTACAGATGGACTAGCGTTACTGTTAGAATTAGGTTTAAGGTTAGAGTTTGGGTTAGGTTTAGGTTTAGGTTAAGGTTAGAGTTAGGGTTTGGGTGAAGTTTAGGATAGGTTGCGGGTTATTTTTATGGTTAGGGCTAGAGTTTGGGTTAGTGTTAAGGTTAGGTTTAGGGTTCGAGTTAGGGTTAGGGGTTATGTTTAGGGTTAGCGTTAGGTTAGGTTTAGGGTGAGTGTGAAGTTTAGGTTAAGGGTGAGGGTTATGATAAGGGTTAGGATTGTAGATGGTGTCAGACATTAGGTTTAGGGTGTTAGGGTTAGTTTTATGGTTAGGGTAGGGTTAAGTTTAGGGTTAACATTAGGGTTAGGGTTAGATTAGGGTAACTGTTTGTATTAGGGTTAGGGATAAAGTTTGGCATAGCGTTAGGTTCAGGGTCGGGGATACGGTTAAGGGTTAGGGTGAGGGTTAGGCTTAGGTTTACACTTAGGGTGAGGGTTTAGGGTAATTGTTACGGTTAGGGCTAGAGTTAGAGTTAGGCTTAGGGTTAGGGTGAAGTTTCAGTTAATAGTCAGGGATAGGGTAAATATTAGAGTCGTGTTAAGGTTAGTGTTAGGGTTAGGTATAGGGTTAGGGTTCGGGTAGGGGTAAGGCTAGGTTTAAGGCTAGGTTTACGGTAAAGGGTAGGGCTAGGTTGGGGTTAGGGTTAGGTTTAGAGTTAGAGTTAGTGCTCGGGTTTACTTTAGGGTTAGGGTCAGGTTTAGAGTTATTGTTAGGGTTAGGGTTAGGGTAGAGTTAAGGTTAAGCTAAAGTTTAGGGTAAGGGTTAGGTTTAGGTCAGGGTTAGGGTTAGGATGAGGGGTAGGGTTAGGGTTAGGGTTATGGTTAAGGTTAGGGTTAGCGTTAGGTTTATGGTTCGGAATAGGGTTAGGGTCAGGGTTGGGGAAGATTTAGTGTTATGTTTAGTTTTAGGGTTAGGGTTAGGGCGAAGTTTATGTTAAGCGTGACGGTTAGTGTTAGTGGTTAGGGTTCACGTTAGGGTCAGGATTGGGGTTAGGGTTAGGTTTAGTGTTCGTGTTAGTTTTGTTTAGGTTTAGGGTTTGAATGAAGTAGGGTAGGTTTAGGGTTATGGTTAGGGTTAGGTTTGGAAGAAGTTTAGGATATGGTAAGGGTTAGTGTTACGGTTAGGTTTAGGGTTCAGGTTAGTGTTAGGGGTTAGTTAAGGGTTAGGGTTAGGTTTAGGTTTAGTGTCAGTGTGATGTTTAAGTTAAGGGTGAAGGTTCAGATAAAGTTTACGATTAGGGTTAGGATTATAGTTAGTGTTAGAGGCTAGGTTTAGGGTGTTAGGGTTCGGTTTATGGTGGGGTAGGGTTAAGTTTAGGGTTAGGGTTAGGGTTAGGGATAGCCTTAGGTTTAGGGTTGGGGACACGGTTCGGGGTTAGGGTGAGGGTTGGGGTTAGGGTGAGGGTTAGGTTTACAGTTAAGGTGAGGGTTTAGGGTAATTGTTATGCTTAGGGTTAGAGTTAGGGTTAGGGTTAGGGGAAGTTTCAGTTAATAGTGAGGGTTGGGGCTAAGTTTAGAGTTAGGGTAAGGTTAGTGTTAGGGTTAGGGTTAGGGTCGGCGTCAGGTTAGGGTTAAGGCTAGGTTTACGGTAAAGGGTAGGGCTAGGTTGGGGTTAGGGTTAGGTTTAGAGTTAGAGTTAGTGCTAGGGTTAGGGTCAGGTTTAGAGTTATTGTTAGGGTTAGGGTAGAGTTAAGGTTAATTTTAAGTTTAGGGTTAGGATAAGGGTTAGGTTTAGGTCAGGGTTAGGGTTAGGATGAGGGGTAGGGTTAAAGTTAGGGAAAGGGTTAGGGGTTCATGTGAGGTTTAGTGTTAGGTTTCCATTCCGCTGATGTTTTAGGGTGTTACTGTTAGTGTTAGGGTTCCAGTTAGGGTTAGGTTTAGGGTTAGGGCTAGAGTTAGGGAGTAGTCAAGCCTGAGGTTTAATTTTAGGGTTACGGTTATGGTTAGGGTTAGGTTTAGGGTGAAGTTTATGTTAAGGATGAGGGTTAGGGTTAGGTGTTTGGGTTAAGGTTAGGGTTAGGCTTAGCGTTAGGTTTAGGGTTAGTTGTTTCGTCGATGTTAGGGTCAGGTGAAGCTTAGGTTTAGGGTTAGGGTTCAGTTTAGGGTTAGGGCTAGGGCTAGGGTGAAGTTTAAGTTAAGGGTGAGGGTTGAGCTTAGGGTTAGCGTTAGCAGTTAGCGTTAGGGTTAAGGTTAGGATTAAGTTTAGGGTTAAGGTTAGGTTTAGAGTTAGGATTAGGGTTAGTGTTAGGGTTCAGTCATGGTTAGGTTTAGGGCTAGGTGAAGGTTAGAGATAGGGTTAGGTTAAGGGTTGGGGTGAGGTTTAGATGTTAGTGTGAGGGTTAGCGATAGGTTTCCATTTAAGCTGAGTGTGTAGGGTAAGTTTTAGGGTTAGGATTAGGGTAGGGTTAGAGTTAGGTTCAGGGTTAGGGTTAAGTTTAGGGTTAGGGTTAGTTTTATGGTTGGGGTCAGGGTTAGGGGGAGATTTAGTGTTATGTTTAGTTTTAGGGTTAAGGTTAGGGTGAAGTTTATTTAAGCGAGACGGTTAGGGTTAGGGGTTAGGTTTCAGCTTAGGGTCAGGGTTAAGTTTAGAGTTAGGTTTAGGTTTAGAGTTAGGTTTAGGTTTAGTGTTAGTTTGCTTAGGGTTAGGGTTTGAATGAAGTTAGGGTAGGTTTAGGGTTACTGTTAAGGTGAAATTTTGGTTGAGGGTGAGGGTTCGGCTTAGGCTTAGAGTTAGGGGTTAGTGTTTCAGTTAGGTTTAGGGTAGAGTTATAATTAGGGTTCAGTTTCGGTTTAGGGTAAGAGAGTTACTTTTACACTTAAGGTGAGGGTTTTGGGTAAGTGTTACGGTTAGGGTTAGGGTTAGGGTTAGGGTTAGGTTTAATTTTATTGTAGGCTTAAAATTAGGGTTGAGGTTAGGTTAGGGTCAGGGTCAGGGTTAGGATTAGAATTAGGTTTAGGGCGAGGGTTAGGGTCAGAGTTATCGTCAGGGTTAGGTTTCGGGTTACAGGTGGGCCAAGGTTAAGTTTAGGGTTAGGTTTATGGGTAGGGTTTGGGTTAAAGTTAGGCTTAGCTTTAGGTTAGGGATAGGGTGAAGTTTAAGATAGGGTGACGGTTAGGGTTAGGGTTATGGCTAAGGTTTGGGTTTGTTATCAGGTTCGTGTTAAGGTTATGTTCAGGGTTAGGGTTAAGTTTAGGGGTTGTGTTTAGTTTTAGGGTTAGTGTTAGATTTTAGGTTAGGGTTCAGTTTCGTGTTACGGTTAGGGTTAGGGTCGAAGTTTGTGTTTTAGGCGTTGTGGTTGGGGTGAGGGTTAGGTTTAGGGTTAGGGTTGGGTAGGGTTAGGACTATGGTTATGGTAAGGTGTGTTAGGGGTTAGAGCTGTAGTTTAGGGTTAGGGTTTGGGGAGGGTTCCGGTTAGGCATTGTGGTTCTGGTCATGGTTAGGTTTGGTTTAGGGTTAGGGTTAGGTTTAGGATTAGGTTTCGGGTTAGAGTTAGAGATAGGGTTAAGGTTTCGGTTAGACTTTGGTGTTGGGGTTAGGGTTTGGGTTAGGGTTAGGGTTATCGTTAGGGCTCAGGGGTTTCAGGTTAGGGTTAGGGTTAGGGATAGCATTAGGTTTAGGTTTTGTGGGATACGGTGAGGGGTTAGGGTGAGGGTTATGGTTAGTTTTACAGTTAAGGTGAGGGTTTAGGGTAAGTGTTACGATTAGGGTTAGAGTTAGAGTTAGGGTTAGGTTACGGGTTAGGGTTCGGTGTAGGGTAAGGTTTAGGTTTAGGTCCAAGTTGAGGTTTAGAGTTAGTGTTCTATTTAGGGTCCAGGTCAGAGTTAGGGTTAGGCTTAGGATTAAGCTTAGGGTTAGGTTCAGGACTATTGTAAGTGTTCGGTCTAGGCTTACAGATGGACTAGCGTTACTGTTAGAATTAGGTTTAAGGTTAGAGTTTGGGTTAGGTTTAGGTTTAGGTTAAGGTTAGAGTTAGGGTTTGGGTGAAGTTTAGGATAGGTTGCGGGTTATTTTTATGGTTAGGGCTAGAGTTTGGGTTAGTGTTAAGGTTAGGTTTAGGGTTCGAGTTAGGGTTAGGGGTTATGTTTAGGGTTAGCGTTAGGTTAGGTTTAGGGTGAGTGTGAAGTTTAGGTTAAGGGTGAGGGTTATGATAAGGGTTAGGATTGTAGATGGTGTCAGACATTAGGTTTAGGGTGTTAGGGTTAGTTTTATGGTTAGGGTAGGGTTAAGTTTAGGGTTAACATTAGGGTTAGGGTTAGATTAGGGTAACTGTTTGTATTAGGGTTAGGGATAAAGTTTGGCATAGCGTTAGGTTCAGGGTCGGGGATACGGTTAAGGGTTAGGGTGAGGGTTAGGCTTAGGTTTACACTTAGGGTGAGGGTTTAGGGTAATTGTTACGGTTAGGGCTAGAGTTAGAGTTAGGCTTAGGGTTAGGGTGAAGTTTCAGTTAATAGTCAGGGATAGGGTAAATATTAGAGTCGTGTTAAGGTTAGTGTTAGGGTTAGGTATAGGGTTAGGGTTCGGGTAGGGGTAAGGCTAGGTTTAAGGCTAGGTTTACGGTAAAGGGTAGGGCTAGGTTGGGGTTAGGGTTAGGTTTAGAGTTAGAGTTAGTGCTCGGGTTTACTTTAGGGTTAGGGTCAGGTTTAGAGTTATTGTTAGGGTTAGGGTTAGGGTAGAGTTAAGGTTAAGCTAAAGTTTAGGGTAAGGGTTAGGTTTAGGTCAGGGTTAGGGTTAGGATGAGGGGTAGGGTTAGGGTTAGGGTTATGGTTAAGGTTAGGGTTAGCGTTAGGTTTATGGTTCGGAATAGGGTTAGGGTCAGGGTTGGGGAAGATTTAGTGTTATGTTTAGTTTTAGGGTTAGGGTTAGGGCGAAGTTTATGTTAAGCGTGACGGTTAGTGTTAGTGGTTAGGGTTCACGTTAGGGTCAGGATTGGGGTTAGGGTTAGGTTTAGTGTTCGTGTTAGTTTTGTTTAGGTTTAGGGTTTGAATGAAGTAGGGTAGGTTTAGGGTTATGGTTAGGGTTAGGTTTGGAAGAAGTTTAGGATATGGTAAGGGTTAGTGTTACGGTTAGGTTTAGGGTTCAGGTTAGTGTTAGGGGTTAGTTAAGGGTTAGGGTTAGGTTTAGGTTTAGTGTCAGTGTGATGTTTAAGTTAAGGGTGAAGGTTCAGATAAAGTTTACGATTAGGGTTAGGATTATAGTTAGTGTTAGAGGCTAGGTTTAGGGTGTTAGGGTTCGGTTTATGGTGGGGTAGGGTTAAGTTTAGGGTTAGGGTTAGGGTTAGGGATAGCCTTAGGTTTAGGGTTGGGGACACGGTTCGGGGTTAGGGTGAGGGTTGGGGTTAGGGTGAGGGTTAGGTTTACAGTTAAGGTGAGGGTTTAGGGTAATTGTTATGCTTAGGGTTAGAGTTAGGGTTAGGGTTAGGGGAAGTTTCAGTTAATAGTGAGGGTTGGGGCTAAGTTTAGAGTTAGGGTAAGGTTAGTGTTAGGGTTAGGGTTAGGGTCGGCGTCAGGTTAGGGTTAAGGCTAGGTTTACGGTAAAGGGTAGGGCTAGGTTGGGGTTAGGGTTAGGTTTAGAGTTAGAGTTAGTGCTAGGGTTAGGGTCAGGTTTAGAGTTATTGTTAGGGTTAGGGTAGAGTTAAGGTTAATTTTAAGTTTAGGGTTAGGATAAGGGTTAGGTTTAGGTCAGGGTTAGGGTTAGGATGAGGGGTAGGGTTAAAGTTAGGGAAAGGGTTAGGGGTTCATGTGAGGTTTAGTGTTAGGTTTCCATTACGCTGATGTTTTAGGGTGTTACTGTTAGTGTTAGGGTTCCAGTTAGGGTTAGGTTTAGGGTTAGGGCTAGAGTTAGGGAGTAGTCAAGCCTGAGGTTTAATTTTAGGGTTACGGTGATGGTTAGGGTTAGGTTTAGGGTGAAGTTTATGTTAAGGATGAGGGTTAGGGTTAGGTGTTTGGGTTAAGGTTAGGGTTAGGCTTAGCGTTAGGTTTAGGGTTAGTTGTTTCGTCGATGTTAGGGTCAGGTGAAGCTTAGGTTTAGGGTTAGGGTTCAGTTTAGGGTTAGGGCTAGGGCTAGGGTGAAGTTTAAGTTAAGGGTGAGGGTTGAGCTTAGGGTTAGCGTTAGCAGTTAGCGTTAGGGTTAAGGTTAGGATTAAGTTTAGGGTTAAGGTTAGGTTTAGAGTTAGGATTAGGGTTAGTGTTAGGGTTCAGTCATGGTTAGGTTTAGGGCTAGGTGAAGGTTAGAGATAGGGTTAGGTTAAGGGTTGGGGTGAGGTTTAGATGTTAGTGTGAGGGTTAGCGATAGGTTTCCATTTAAGCTGAGTGTGTAGGGTAAGTTTTAGGGTTAGGATTAGGGTAGGGTTAGAGTTAGGTTCAGGGTTAGGGTTAAGTTTAGGGTTAGGGTTAGTTTTATGGTTGGGGTCAGGGTTAGGGGGAGATTTAGTGTTATGTTTAGTTTTAGGGTTAAGGTTAGGGTGAAGTTTATTTAAGCGAGACGGTTAGGGTTAGGGGTTAGGTTTCAGCTTAGGGTCAGGGTTAAGTTTAGAGTTAGGTTTAGGTTTAGAGTTAGGTTTAGGTTTAGTGTTAGTTTGCTTAGGGTTAGGGTTTGAATGAAGTTAGGGTAGGTTTAGGGTTACTGTTAAGGTGAAATTTTGGTTAAGGGTGAGGGTTCGGCTTAGGCTTAGAGTTAGGGGTTAGTGTTTCAGTTAGGTTTAGGGTAGAGTTATAATTAGGGTTCAGTTTCGGTTTAGGGTAAGAGAGTTACTTTTACACTTAAGGTGAGGGTTTTGGGTAAGTGTTACGGTTAGGGTTAGGGTTAGGGTTAGGGTTAGGTTTAATTTTATTCTAGGCTTAAAATTAGGGTTGAGGTTAGGTTAGGGTCAGGGTCAGGGTTAGGATTAGAATTAGGTTTAGGGCGAGGGTTAGGGTCAGAGTTATCGTCAGGGTTAGGTTTCGGGTTACAGGTGGGCCAAGGTTAAGTTTAGGGTTAGGTTTATGGGTAGGGTTTGGGTTAAAGTTAGGCTTAGCTTTAGGTTAGGGATAGGGTGAAGTTTAAGATAGGGTGACGGTTAGGGTTAGGGTTATGGCTAAGGTTTGGGTTTGTTTTCAGGTTCGTGTTAAGGTTATGTTCAGGGTTAGGGTTAAGTTTAGGGGTTGTGTTTAGTTTTAGGGTTAGTGTTAGATTTTAGGTTAGGGTTCAGTTTCGTGTTACGGTTAGGGTTAGGGTCGAAGTTTGTGTTTTAGGCGTTGTGGTTGGGGTGAGGGTTAGGTTTAGGGTTAGGGTTGGGTAGGGTTAGGACTATGGTTATGGTAAGGTGTGTTAGGGGTTAGAGCTGTAGTTTAGGGTTAGGGTTTGGGGAGGGTTCCGGTTAGGCATTGTGGTTCTGGTCATGGTTAGGTTTGGTTTAGGGTTAGGGTTAGGTTTAGGATTAGGTTTCGGGTTAGAGTTAGAGATAGGGTTAAGGTTTCGGTTAGACTTTGGTGTTGGGGTTAGGGTTTGGGTTAGGGTTAGGGTTATCGTTAGGGCTCAGGGGTTTCAGGTTAGGGTTAGGGTTAGGGATAGCATTAGGTTTAGGTTTTGTGGGATACGGTGAGGGGTTAGGGTGAGGGTTATGGTTAGTTTTACAGTTAAGGTGAGGGTTTAGGGTAAGTGTTACGATTAGGGTTAGAGTTAGAGTTAGGGTTAGGTTACGGGTTAGGGTTCGGTGTAGGGTAAGGTTTAGGTTTAGGTCCAAGTTGAGGTTTAGAGTTAGTGTTCTATTTAGGGTCCAGGTCAGAGTTAGGGTTAGGCTTAGGATTAAGCTTAGGGTTAGGTTCAGGACTATTGTAAGTGTTCGGTCTAGGCTTACAGATGGACTAGCGTTACTGTTAGAATTAGGTTTAAGGTTAGAGTTTGGGTTAGGTTTAGGTTTAGGTTAAGGTTAGAGTTAGGGTTTGGGTGAAGTTTAGGATAGGTTGCGGGTTATTTTTATGGTTAGGGCTAGAGTTTGGGTTAGTGTTAAGGTTAGGTTTAGGGTTCGAGTTAGGGTTAGGGGTTATGTTTAGGGTTAGCGTTAGGTTAGGTTTAGGGTGAGTGTGAAGTTTAGGTTAAGGGTGAGGGTTATGATAAGGGTTAGGATTGTAGATGGTGTCAGACATTAGGTTTAGGGTGTTAGGGTTAGTTTTATGGTTAGGGTAGGGTTAAGTTTAGGGTTAACATTAGGGTTAGGGTTAGATTAGGGTAACTGTTTGTATTAGGGTTAGGGATAAAGTTTGGCATAGCGTTAGGTTCAGGGTCGGGGATACGGTTAAGGGTTAGGGTGAGGGTTAGGCTTAGGTTTACACTTAGGGTGAGGGTTTAGGGTAATTGTTACGGTTAGGGCTAGAGTTAGAGTTAGGCTTAGGGTTAGGGTGAAGTTTCAGTTAATAGTCAGGGATAGGGTAAATATTAGAGTCGTGTTAAGGTTAGTGTTAGGGTTAGGTATAGGGTTAGGGTTCGGGTAGGGGTAAGGCTAGGTTTAAGGCTAGGTTTACGGTAAAGGGTAGGGCTAGGTTGGGGTTAGGGTTAGGTTTAGAGTTAGAGTTAGTGCTCGGGTTTACTTTAGGGTTAGGGTCAGGTTTAGAGTTATTGTTAGGGTTAGGGTTAGGGTAGAGTTAAGGTTAAGCTAAAGTTTAGGGTAAGGGTTAGGTTTAGGTCAGGGTTAGGGTTAGGATGAGGGGTAGGGTTAGGGTTAGGGTTATGGTTAAGGTTAGGGTTAGCGTTAGGTTTATGGTTCGGAATAGGGTTAGGGTCAGGGTTGGGGAAGATTTAGTGTTATGTTTAGTTTTAGGGTTAGGGTTAGGGCGAAGTTTATGTTAAGCGTGACGGTTAGTGTTAGTGGTTAGGGTTCACGTTAGGGTCAGGATTGGGGTTAGGGTTAGGTTTAGTGTTCGTGTTAGTTTTGTTTAGGTTTAGGGTTTGAATGAAGTAGGGTAGGTTTAGGGTTATGGTTAGGGTTAGGTTTGGAAGAAGTTTAGGATATGGTAAGGGTTAGTGTTACGGTTAGGTTTAGGGTTCAGGTTAGTGTTAGGGGTTAGTTAAGGGTTAGGGTTAGGTTTAGGTTTAGTGTCAGTGTGATGTTTAAGTTAAGGGTGAAGGTTCAGATAAAGTTTACGATTAGGGTTAGGATTATAGTTAGTGTTAGAGGCTAGGTTTAGGGTGTTAGGGTTCGGTTTATGGTGGGGTAGGGTTAAGTTTAGGGTTAGGGTTAGGGTTAGGGATAGCCTTAGGTTTAGGGTTGGGGACACGGTTCGGGGTTAGGGTGAGGGTTGGGGTTAGGGTGAGGGTTAGGTTTACAGTTAAGGTGAGGGTTTAGGGTAATTGTTATGCTTAGGGTTAGAGTTAGGGTTAGGGTTAGGGGAAGTTTCAGTTAATAGTGAGGGTTGGGGCTAAGTTTAGAGTTAGGGTAAGGTTAGTGTTAGGGTTAGGGTTAGGGTCGGCGTCAGGTGAGGGTTAAGGCTAGGTTTACGGTAAAGGGTAGGGCTAGGTTGGGGTTAGGGTTAGGTTTAGAGTTAGAGTTAGTGCTAGGGTTAGGGTCAGGTTTAGAGTTATTGTTAGGGTTAGGGTAGAGTTAAGGTTAATTTTAAGTTTAGGGTTAGGATAAGGGTTAGGTTTAGGTCAGGGTTAGGGTTAGGATGAGGGGTAGGGTTAAAGTTAGGGAAAGGGTTAGGGGTTCATGTGAGGTTTAGTGTTAGGTTTCCATTACGCTGATGTTTTAGGGTGTTACTGTTAGTGTTAGGGTTCCAGTTAGGGTTAGGTTTAGGGTTAGGGCTAGAGTTAGGGAGTAGTCAAGCCTGAGGTTTAATTTTAGGGTTACGGTGATGGTTAGGGTTAGGTTTAGGGTGAAGTTTATGTTAAGGATGAGGGTTAGGGTTAGGTGTTTGGGTTAAGGTTAGGGTTAGGCTTAGCGTTAGGTTTAGGGTTAGTTGTTTCGTCGATGTTAGGGTCAGGTGAAGCTTAGGTTTAGGGTTAGGGTTCAGTTTAGGGTTAGGGCTAGGGCTAGGGTGAAGTTTAAGTTAAGGGTGAGGGTTGAGCTTAGGGTTAGCGTTAGCAGTTAGCGTTAGGGTTAAGGTTAGGATTAAGTTTAGGGTTAAGGTTAGGTTTAGAGTTAGGATTAGGGTTAGTGTTAGGGTTCAGTCATGGTTAGGTTTAGGGCTAGGTGAAGGTTAGAGATAGGGTTAGGTTAAGGGTTGGGGTGAGGTTTAGATGTTAGTGTGAGGGTTAGCGATAGGTTTCCATTTAAGCTGAGTGTGTAGGGTAAGTTTTAGGGTTAGGATTAGGGTAGGGTTAGAGTTAGGTTCAGGGTTAGGGTTAAGTTTAGGGTTAGGGTTAGTTTTATGGTTGGGGTCAGGGTTAGGGGGAGATTTAGTGTTATGTTTAGTTTTAGGGTTAAGGTTAGGGTGAAGTTTATTTAAGCGAGACGGTTAGGGTTAGGGGTTAGGTTTCAGCTTAGGGTCAGGGTTAAGTTTAGAGTTAGGTTTAGGTTTAGAGTTAGGTTTAGGTTTAGTGTTAGTTTGCTTAGGGTTAGGGTTTGAATGAAGTTAGGGTAGGTTTAGGGTTACTGTTAAGGTGAAATTTTGGTTAAGGGTGAGGGTTCGGCTTAGGCTTAGAGTTAGGGGTTAGTGTTTCAGTTAGGTTTAGGGTAGAGTTATAATTAGGGTTCAGTTTCGGTTTAGGGTAAGAGAGTTACTTTTACACTTAAGGTGAGGGTTTTGGGTAAGTGTTACGGTTAGGGTTAGGGTTAGGGTTAGGGTTAGGGTTAGGGTTAGGTTTAATTTTATTGTAGGCTTAAAATTAGGGTTGAGGTTAGGTTAGGGTCAGGGTCAGGGTTAGGATTAGAATTAGGTTTAGGGCGAGGGTTAGGGTCAGAGTTATCGTCAGGGTTAGGTTTCGGGTTACAGGTGGGCCAAGGTTAAGTTTAGGGTTAGGTTTATGGGTAGGGTTTGGGTTAAAGTTAGGCTTAGCTTTAGGTTAGGGATAGGGTGAAGTTTAAGATAGGGTGACGGTTAGGGTTAGGGTTATGGCTAAGGTTTGGGTTTGTTTTCAGGTTCGTGTTAAGGTTATGTTCAGGGTTAGGGTTAAGTTTAGGGGTTGTGTTTAGTTTTAGGGTTAGTGTTAGATTTTAGGTTAGGGTTCAGTTTCGTGTTACGGTTAGGGTTAGGGTCGAAGTTTGTGTTTTAGGCGTTGTGGTTGGGGTGAGGGTTAGGTTTAGGGTTAGGGTTGGGTAGGGTTAGGACTATGGTTATGGTAAGGTGTGTTAGGGGTTAGAGCTGTAGTTTAGGGTTAGGGTTTGGGGAGGGTTCCGGTTAGGCATTGCGGTTCTGGTCATGGTTAGGTTTGGTTTAGGGTTAGGGTTAGGTTTAGGATTAGGTTTCGGGTTAGAGTTAGAGATAGGGTTAAGGTTTCGGTTAGACTTTGGTGTTGGGGTTAGGGTTTGGGTTAGGGTTAGGGTTATCGTTAGGGCTCAGGGGTTTCAGGTTAGGGTTAGGGTTAGGGATAGCATTAGGTTTAGGTTTTGTGGGATACGGTGAGGGGTTAGGGTGAGGGTTATGGTTAGTTTTACAGTTAAGGTGAGGGTTTAGGGTAAGTGTTACGATTAGGGTTAGAGTTAGAGTTAGGGTTAGGTTACGGGTTAGGGTTCGGTGTAGGGTAAGGTTTAGGTTTAGGTCCAAGTTGAGGTTTAGAGTTAGTGTTCTATTTAGGGTCCAGGTCAGAGTTAGGGTTAGGCTTAGGATTAAGCTTAGGGTTAGGTTCAGGACTATTGTAAGTGTTCGGTCTAGGCTTACAGATGGACTAGCGTTACTGTTAGAATTAGGTTTAAGGTTAGAGTTTGGGTTAGGTTTAGGTTTAGGTTAAGGTTAGAGTTAGGGTTTGGGTGAAGTTTAGGATAGGTTGCGGGTTATTTTTATGGTTAGGGCTAGAGTTTGGGTTAGTGTTAAGGTTAGGTTTAGGGTTCGAGTTAGGGTTAGGGGTTATGTTTAGGGTTAGCGTTAGGTTAGGTTTAGGGTGAGTGTGAAGTTTAGGTTAAGGGTGAGGGTTATGATAAGGGTTAGGATTGTAGATGGTGTCAGACATTAGGTTTAGGGTGTTAGGGTTAGTTTTATGGTTAGGGTAGGGTTAAGTTTAGGGTTAACATTAGGGTTAGGGTTAGATTAGGGTAACTGTTTGTATTAGGGTTAGGGATAAAGTTTGGCATAGCGTTAGGTTCAGGGTCGGGGATACGGTTAAGGGTTAGGGTGAGGGTTAGGCTTAGGTTTACACTTAGGGTGAGGGTTTAGGGTAATTGTTACGGTTAGGGCTAGAGTTAGAGTTAGGCTTAGGGTTAGGGTGAAGTTTCAGTTAATAGTCAGGGATAGGGTAAATATTAGAGTCGTGTTAAGGTTAGTGTTAGGGTTAGGTATAGGGTTAGGGTTCGGGTAGGGGTAAGGCTAGGTTTAAGGCTAGGTTTACGGTAAAGGGTAGGGCTAGGTTGGGGTTAGGGTTAGGTTTAGAGTTAGAGTTAGTGCTCGGGTTTACTTTAGGGTTAGGGTCAGGTTTAGAGTTATTGTTAGGGTTAGGGTTAGGGTAGAGTTAAGGTTAAGCTAAAGTTTAGGGTAAGGGTTAGGTTTAGGTCAGGGTTAGGGTTAGGATGAGGGGTAGGGTTAGGGTTAGGGTTATGGTTAAGGTTAGGGTTAGCGTTAGGTTTATGGTTCGGAATAGGGTTAGGGTCAGGGTTGGGGAAGATTTAGTGTTATGTTTAGTTTTAGGGTTAGGGTTAGGGCGAAGTTTATGTTAAGCGTGACGGTTAGTGTTAGTGGTTAGGGTTCACGTTAGGGTCAGGATTGGGGTTAGGGTTAGGTTTAGTGTTAGTGTTAGTTTTGTTTAGGTTTAGGGTTTGAATGAAGTAGGGTAGGTTTAGGGTTATGGTTAGGGTTAGGTTTGGAAGAAGTTTAGGATATGGTAAGGGTTAGTGTTACGGTTAGGTTTAGGGTTCAGGTTAGTGTTAGGGGTTAGTTAAGGGTTAGGGTTAGGTTTAGGTTTAGTGTCAGTGTGATGTTTAAGTTAAGGGTGAAGGTTCAGATAAAGTTTACGATTAGGGTTAGGATTATAGTTAGTGTTAGAGGCTAGGTTTAGGGTGTTAGGGTTCGGTTTATGGTGGGGTAGGGTTAAGTTTAGGGTTAGGGTTAGGGTTAGGGATAGCCTTAGGTTTAGGGTTGGGGACACGGTTCGGGGTTAGGGTGAGGGTTGGGGTTAGGGTGAGGGTTAGGTTTACAGTTAAGGTGAGGGTTTAGGGTAATTGTTATGCTTAGGGTTAGAGTTAGGGTTAGGGTTAGGGGAAGTTTCAGTTAATAGTGAGGGTTGGGGCTAAGTTTAGAGTTAGGGTAAGGTTAGTGTTAGGGTTAGGGTTAGGGTCGGCGTCAGGTTAGGGTTAAGGCTAGGTTTACGGTAAAGGGTAGGGCTAGGTTGGGGTTAGGGTTAGGTTTAGAGTTAGAGTTAGTGCTAGGGTTAGGGTCAGGTTTAGAGTTATTGTTAGGGTTAGGGTAGAGTTAAGGTTAATTTTAAGTTTAGGGTTAGGATAAGGGTTAGGTTTAGGTCAGGGTTAGGGTTAGGATGAGGGGTAGGGTTAAAGTTAGGGAAAGGGTTAGGGGTTCATGTGAGGTTTAGTGTTAGGTTTCCATTACGCTGATGTTTTAGGGTGTTACTGTTAGTGTTAGGGTTCCAGTTAGGGTTAGGTTTAGGGTTAGGGCTAGAGTTAGGGAGTAGTCAAGCCTGAGGTTTAATTTTAGGGTTACGGTGATGGTTAGGGTTAGGTTTAGGGTGAAGTTTATGTTAAGGATGAGGGTTAGGGTTAGGTGTTTGGGTTAAGGTTAGGGTTAGGCTTAGCGTTAGGTTTAGGGTTAGTTGTTTCGTCGATGTTAGGGTCAGGTGAAGCTTAGGTTTAGGGTTAGGGTTCAGTTTAGGGTTAGGGCTAGGGCTAGGGTGAAGTTTAAGTTAAGGGTGAGGGTTGAGCTTAGGGTTAGCGTTAGCAGTTAGCGTTAGGGTTAAGGTTAGGATTAAGTTTAGGGTTAAGGTTAGGTTTAGAGTTAGGATTAGGGTTAGTGTTAGGGTTCAGTCATGGTTAGGTTTAGGGCTAGGTGAAGGTTAGAGATAGGGTTAGGTTAAGGGTTGGGGTGAGGTTTAGATGTTAGTGTGAGGGTTAGCGATAGGTTTCCATTTAAGCTGAGTGTGTAGGGTAAGTTTTAGGGTTAGGATTAGGGTAGGGTTAGAGTTAGGTTCAGGGTTAGGGTTAAGTTTAGGGTTAGGGTTAGTTTTATGGTTGGGGTCAGGGTTAGGGGGAGATTTAGTGTTATGTTTAGTTTTAGGGTTAAGGTTAGGGTGAAGTTTATTTAAGCGAGACGGTTAGGGTTAGGGGTTAGGTTTCAGCTTAGGGTCAGGGTTAAGTTTAGAGTTAGGTTTAGGTTTAGAGTTAGGTTTAGGTTTAGTGTTAGTTTGCTTAGGGTTAGGGTTTGAATGAAGTTAGGGTAGGTTTAGGGTTACTGTTAAGGTGAAATTTTGGTTAAGGGTGAGGGTTCGGCTTAGGCTTAGAGTTAGGGGTTAGTGTTTCAGTTAGGTTTAGGGTAGAGTTATAATTAGGGTTCAGTTTCGGTTTAGGGTAAGAGAGTTACTTTTACACTTAAGGTGAGGGTTTTGGGTAAGTGTTACGGTTAGGGTTAGGGTTAGGGTTAGGGTTAGGGTTAGGTTTAATTTTATTGTAGGCTTAAAATTAGGGTTGAGGTTAGGTTAGGGTCAGGGTCAGGGTTAGGATTAGAATTAGGTTTAGGGCGAGGGTTAGGGTCAGAGTTATCGTCAGGGTTAGGTTTCGGGTTACAGGTGGGCCAAGGTTAAGTTTAGGGTTAGGTTTATGGGTAGGGTTTGGGTTAAAGTTAGGCTTAGCTTTAGGTTAGGGATAGGGTGAAGTTTAAGATAGGGTGACGGTTAGGGTTAGGGTTATGGCTAAGGTTTGGGTTTGTTTTCAGGTTCGTGTTAAGGTTATGTTCAGGGTTAGGGTTAAGTTTAGGGGTTGTGTTTAGTTTTAGGGTTAGTGTTAGATTTTAGGTTAGGGTTCAGTTTCGTGTTACGGTTAGGGTTAGGGTCGAAGTTTGTGTTTTAGGCGTTGTGGTTGGGGTGAGGGTTAGGTTTAGGGTTAGGGTTGGGTAGGGTTAGGACTATGGTTATGGTAAGGTGTGTTAGGGGTTAGAGCTGTAGTTTAGGGTTAGGGTTTGGGGAGGGTTCCGGTTAGGCATTGTGGTTCTGGTCATGGTTAGGTTTGGTTTAGGGTTAGGGTTAGGTTTAGGATTAGGTTTCGGGTTAGAGTTAGAGATAGGGTTAAGGTTTCGGTTAGACTTTGGTGTTGGGGTTAGGGTTTGGGTTAGGGTTAGGGTTATCGTTAGGGCTCAGGGGTTTCAGGTTAGGGTTAGGGTTAGGGATAGCATTAGGTTTAGGTTTTGTGGGATACGGTGAGGGGTTAGGGTGAGGGTTATGGTTAGTTTTACAGTTAAGGTGAGGGTTTAGGGTAAGTGTTACGATTAGGGTTAGAGTTAGAGTTAGGGTTAGGTTACGGGTTAGGGTTCGGTGTAGGGTAAGGTTTAGGTTTAGGTCCAAGTTGAGGTTTAGAGTTAGTGTTCTATTTAGGGTCCAGGTCAGAGTTAGGGTTAGGCTTAGGATTAAGCTTAGGGTTAGGTTCAGGACTATTGTAAGTGTTCGGTCTAGGCTTACAGATGGACTAGCGTTACTGTTAGAATTAGGTTTAAGGTTAGAGTTTGGGTTAGGTTTAGGTTTAGGTTAAGGTTAGAGTTAGGGTTTGGGTGAAGTTTAGGATAGGTTGCGGGTTATTTTTATGGTTAGGGCTAGAGTTTGGGTTAGTGTTAAGGTTAGGTTTAGGGTTCGAGTTAGGGTTAGGGGTTATGTTTAGGGTTAGCGTTAGGTTAGGTTTAGGGTGAGTGTGAAGTTTAGGTTAAGGGTGAGGGTTATGATAAGGGTTAGGATTGTAGATGGTGTCAGACATTAGGTTTAGGGTGTTAGGGTTCGTTTTATGGTTAGGGTAGGGTTAAGTTTAGGGTTAACATTAGGGTTAGGGTTAGATTAGGGTAACTGTTTGTATTAGGGTTAGGGATAAAGTTTGGCATAGCGTTAGGTTCAGGGTCGGGGATACGGTTAAGGGTTAGGGTGAGGGTTAGGCTTAGGTTTACACTTAGGGTGAGGGTTTAGGGTAATTGTTACGGTTAGGGCTAGAGTTAGAGTTAGGCTTAGGGTTAGGGTGAAGTTTCAGTTAATAGTCAGGGATAGGGTAAATATTAGAGTCGTGTTAAGGTTAGTGTTAGGGTTAGGTATAGGGTTAGGGTTCGGGTAGGGGTAAGGCTAGGTTTAAGGCTAGGTTTACGGTAAAGGGTAGGGCTAGGTTGGGGTTAGGGTTAGGTTTAGAGTTAGAGTTAGTGCTCGGGTTTACTTTAGGGTTAGGGTCAGGTTTAGAGTTATTGTTAGGGTTAGGGTTAGGGTAGAGTTAAGGTTAAGCTAAAGTTTAGGGTAAGGGTTAGGTTTAGGTCAGGGTTAGGGTTAGGATGAGGGGTAGGGTTAGGGTTAGGGTTATGGTTAAGGTTAGGGTTAGCGTTAGGTTTATGGTTCGGAATAGGGTTAGGGTCAGGGTTGGGGAAGATTTAGTGTTATGTTTAGTTTTAGGGTTAGGGTTAGGGCGAAGTTTATGTTAAGCGTGACGGTTAGTGTTAGTGGTTAGGGTTCACGTTAGGGTCAGGATTGGGGTTAGGGTTAGGTTTAGTGTTCGTGTTAGTTTTGTTTAGGTTTAGGGTTTGAATGAAGTAGGGTAGGTTTAGGGTTATGGTTAGGGTTAGGTTTGGAAGAAGTTTAGGATATGGTAAGGGTTAGTGTTACGGTTAGGTTTAGGGTTCAGGTTAGTGTTAGGGGTTAGTTAAGGGTTAGGGTTAGGTTTAGGTTTAGTGTCAGTGTGATGTTTAAGTTAAGGGTGAAGGTTCAGATAAAGTTTACGATTAGGGTTAGGATTATAGTTAGTGTTAGAGGCTAGGTTTAGGGTGTTAGGGTTCGGTTTATGGTGGGGTAGGGTTAAGTTTAGGGTTAGGGTTAGGGTTAGGGATAGCCTTAGGTTTAGGGTTGGGGACACGGTTCGGGGTTAGGGTGAGGGTTGGGGTTAGGGTGAGGGTTAGGTTTACAGTTAAGGTGAGGGTTTAGGGTAATTGTTATGCTTAGGGTTAGAGTTAGGGTTAGGGTTAGGGGAAGTTTCAGTTAATAGTGAGGGTTGGGGCTAAGTTTAGAGTTAGGGTAAGGTTAGTGTTAGGGTTAGGGTTAGGGTCGGCGTCAGGTTAGGGTTAAGGCTAGGTTTACGGTAAAGGGTAGGGCTAGGTTGGGGTTAGGGTTAGGTTTAGAGTTAGAGTTAGTGCTAGGGTTAGGGTCAGGTTTAGAGTTATTGTTAGGGTTAGGGTAGAGTTAAGGTTAATTTTAAGTTTAGGGTTAGGATAAGGGTTAGGTTTAGGTCAGGGTTAGGGTTAGGATGAGGGGTAGGGTTAAAGTTAGGGAAAGGGTTAGGGGTTCATGGGAGGTTTAGTGTTAGGTTTCCATTACGCTGATGTTTTAGGGTGTTACTGTTAGTGTTAGGGTTCCAGTTAGGGTTAGGTTTAGGGTTAGGGCTAGAGTTAGGGAGTAGTCAAGCCTGAGGTTTAATTTTAGGGTTACGGTGATGGTTAGGGTTAGGTTTAGGGTGAAGTTTATGTTAAGGATGAGGGTTAGGGTTAGGTGTTTGGGTTAAGGTTAGGGTTAGGCTTAGCGTTAGGTTTAGGGTTAGTTGTTTCGTCGATGTTAGGGTCAGGTGAAGCTTAGGTTTAGGGTTAGGGTTCAGTTTAGGGTTAGGGCTAGGGCTAGGGTGAAGTTTAAGTTAAGGGTGAGGGTTGAGCTTAGGGTTAGCGTTAGCAGTTAGCGTTAGGGTTAAGGTTAGGATTAAGTTTAGGGTTAAGGTTAGGTTTAGAGTTAGGATTAGGGTTAGTGTTAGGGTTCAGTCATGGTTAGGTTTAGGGCTAGGTGAAGGTTAGAGATAGGGTTAGGTTAAGGGTTGGGGTGAGGTTTAGATGTTAGTGTGAGGGTTAGCGATAGGTTTCCATTTAAGCTGAGTGTGTAGGGTAAGTTTTAGGGTTAGGATTAGGGTAGGGTTAGAGTTAGGTTCAGGGTTAGGGTTAAGTTTAGGGTTAGGGTTAGTTTTATGGTTGGGGTCAGGGTTAGGGGGAGATTTAGTGTTATGTTTAGTTTTAGGGTTAAGGTTAGGGTGAAGTTTATTTAAGCGAGACGGTTAGGGTTAGGGGTTAGGTTTCAGCTTAGGGTCAGGGTTAAGTTTAGAGTTAGGTTTAGGTTTAGAGTTAGGTTTAGGTTTAGTGTTAGTTTGCTTAGGGTTAGGGTTTGAATGAAGTTAGGGTAGGTTTAGGGTTACTGTTAAGGTGAAATTTTGGTTAAGGGTGAGGGTTCGGCTTAGGCTTAGAGTTAGGGGTTAGTGTTTCAGTTAGGTTTAGGGTAGAGTTATAATTAGGGTTCAGTTTCGGTTTAGGGTAAGAGAGTTACTTTTACACTTAAGGTGAGGGTTTTGGGTAAGTGTTACGGTTAGGGTTAGGGTTAGGGTTAGGGTTAGGTTTAATTTTATTCTAGGCTTAAAATTAGGGTTGAGGTTAGGTTAGGGTCAGGGTCAGGGTTAGGATTAGAATTAGGTTTAGGGCGAGGGTTAGGGTCAGAGTTATCGTCAGGGTTAGGTTTCGGGTTACAGGTGGGCCAAGGTTAAGTTTAGGGTTAGGTTTATGGGTAGGGTTTGGGTTAAAGTTAGGCTTAGCTTTAGGTTAGGGATAGGGTGAAGTTTAAGATAGGGTGACGGTTAGGGTTAGGGTTATGGCTAAGGTTTGGGTTTGTTTTCAGGTTCGTGTTAAGGTTATGTTCAGGGTTAGGGTTAAGTTTAGGGGTTGTGTTTAGTTTTAGGGTTAGTGTTAGATTTTAGGTTAGGGTTCAGTTTCGTGTTACGGTTAGGGTTAGGGTCGAAGTTTGTGTTTTAGGCGTTGTGGTTGGGGTGAGGGTTAGGTTTAGGGTTAGGGTTGGGTAGGGTTAGGACTATGGTTATGGTAAGGTGTGTTAGGGGTTAGAGCTGTAGTTTAGGGTTAGGGTTTGGGGAGGGTTCCGGTTAGGCATTGTGGTTCTGGTCATGGTTAGGTTTGGTTTAGGGTTAGGGTTAGGTTTAGGATTAGGTTTCGGGTTAGAGTTAGAGATAGGGTTAAGGTTTCGGTTAGACTTTGGTGTTGGGGTTAGGGTTTGGGTTAGGGTTAGGGTTATCGTTAGGGCTCAGGGGTTTCAGGTTAGGGTTAGGGTTAGGGATAGCATTAGGTTTAGGTTTTGTGGGATACGGTGAGGGGTTAGGGTGAGGGTTATGGTTAGTTTTACAGTTAAGGTGAGGGTTTAGGGTAAGTGTTACGATTAGGGTTAGAGTTAGAGTTAGGGTTAGGTTACGGGTTAGGGTTCGGTGTAGGGTAAGGTTTAGGTTTAGGTCCAAGTTGAGGTTTAGAGTTAGTGTTCTATTTAGGGTCCAGGTCAGAGTTAGGGTTAGGCTTAGGATTAAGCTTAGGGTTAGGTTCAGGACTATTGTAAGTGTTCGGTCTAGGCTTACAGATGGACTAGCGTTACTGTTAGAATTAGGTTTAAGGTTAGAGTTTGGGTTAGGTTTAGGTTTAGGTTAAGGTTAGAGTTAGGGTTTGGATGAAGTTTAGGATAGGTTGCGGGTTATTTTTATGGTTAGGGCTAGAGTTTGGGTTAGTGTTAAGGTTAGGTTTAGGGTTCGAGTTAGGGTTAGGGGTTATGTTTAGGGTTAGCGTTAGGTTAGGTTTAGGGTGAGTGTGAAGTTTAGGTTAAGGGTGAGGGTTATGATAAGGGTTAGGATTGTAGATGGTGTCAGACATTAGGTTTAGGGTGTTAGGGTTAGTTTTATGGTTAGGGTAGGGTTAAGTTTAGGGTTAACATTAGGGTTAGGGTTAGATTAGGGTAACTGTTTGTATTAGGGTTAGGGATAAAGTTTGGCATAGCGTTAGGTTCAGGGTCGGGGATACGGTTAAGGGTTAGGGTGAGGGTTAGGCTTAGGTTTACACTTAGGGTGAGGGTTTAGGGTAATTGTTACGGTTAGGGCTAGAGTTAGAGTTAGGCTTAGGGTTAGGGTGAAGTTTCAGTTAATAGTCAGGGATAGGGTAAATATTAGAGTCGTGTTAAGGTTAGTGTTAGGGTTAGGTATAGGGTTAGGGTTCGGGTAGGGGTAAGGCTAGGTTTAAGGCTAGGTTTACGGTAAAGGGTAGGGCTAGGTTGGGGTTAGGGTTAGGTTTAGAGTTAGAGTTAGTGCTCGGGTTTACTTTAGGGTTAGGGTCAGGTTTAGAGTTATTGTTAGGGTTAGGGTTAGGGTAGAGTTAAGGTTAAGCTAAAGTTTAGGGTAAGGGTTAGGTTTAGGTCAGGGTTAGGGTTAGGATGAGGGGTAGGGTTAGGGTTAGGGTTATGGTTAAGGTTAGGGTTAGCGTTAGGTTTATGGTTCGGAATAGGGTTAGGGTCAGGGTTGGGGAAGATTTAGTGTTATGTTTAGTTTTAGGGTTAGGGTTAGGGCGAAGTTTATGTTAAGCGTGACGGTTAGTGTTAGTGGTTAGGGTTCACGTTAGGGTCAGGATTGGGGTTAGGGTTAGGTTTAGTGTTCGTGTTAGTTTTGTTTAGGTTTAGGGTTTGAATGAAGTAGGGTAGGTTTAGGGTTATGGTTAGGGTTAGGTTTGGAAGAAGTTTAGGATATGGTAAGGGTTAGTGTTACGGTTAGGTTTAGGGTTCAGGTTAGTGTTAGGGGTTAGTTAAGGGTTAGGGTTAGGTTTAGGTTTAGTGTCAGTGTGATGTTTAAGTTAAGGGTGAAGGTTCAGATAAAGTTTACGATTAGGGTTAGGATTATAGTTAGTGTTAGAGGCTAGGTTTAGGGTGTTAGGGTTCGGTTTATGGTGGGGTAGGGTTAAGTTTAGGGTTAGGGTTAGGGTTAGGGATAGCCTTAGGTTTAGGGTTGGGGACACGGTTCGGGGTTAGGGTGAGGGTTGGGGTTAGGGTGAGGGTTAGGTTTACAGTTAAGGTGAGGGTTTAGGGTAATTGTTATGCTTAGGGTTAGAGTTAGGGTTAGGGTTAGGGGAAGTTTCAGTTAATAGTGAGGGTTGGGGCTAAGTTTAGAGTTAGGGTAAGGTTAGTGTTAGGGTTAGGGTTAGGGTCGGCGTCAGGTTAGGGTTAAGGCTAGGTTTACGGTAAAGGGTAGGGCTAGGTTGGGGTTAGGGTTAGGTTTAGAGTTAGAGTTAGTGCTAGGGTTAGGGTCAGGTTTAGAGTTATTGTTAGGGTTAGGGTAGAGTTAAGGTTAATTTTAAGTTTAGGGTTAGGATAAGGGTTAGGTTTAGGTCAGGGTTAGGGTTAGGATGAGGGGTAGGGTTAAAGTTAGGGAAAGGGTTAGGGGTTCATGGGAGGTTTAGTGTTAGGTTTCCATTACGCTGATGTTTTAGGGTGTTACTGTTAGTGTTAGGGTTCCAGTTAGGGTTAGGTTTAGGGTTAGGGCTAGAGTTAGGGAGTAGTCAAGCCTGAGGTTTAATTTTAGGGTTACGGTGATGGTTAGGGTTAGGTTTAGGGTGAAGTTTATGTTAAGGATGAGGGTTAGGGTTAGGTGTTTGGGTTAAGGTTAGGGTTAGGCTTAGCGTTAGGTTTAGGGTTAGTTGTTTCGTCGATGTTAGGGTCAGGTGAAGCTTAGGTTTAGGGTTAGGGTTCAGTTTAGGGTTAGGGCTAGGGCTAGGGTGAAGTTTAAGTTAAGGGTGAGGGTTGAGCTTAGGGTTAGCGTTAGCAGTTAGCGTTAGGGTTAAGGTTAGGATTAAGTTTAGGGTTAAGGTTAGGTTTAGAGTTAGGATTAGGGTTAGTGTTAGGGTTCAGTCATGGTTAGGTTTAGGGCTAGGTGAAGGTTAGAGATAGGGTTAGGTTAAGGGTTGGGGTGAGGTTTAGATGTTAGTGTGAGGGTTAGCGATAGGTTTCCATTTAAGCTGAGTGTGTAGGGTAAGTTTTAGGGTTAGGATTAGGGTAGGGTTAGAGTTAGGTTCAGGGTTAGGGTTAAGTTTAGGGTTAGGGTTAGTTTTATGGTTGGGGTCAGGGTTAGGGGGAGATTTAGTGTTATGTTTAGTTTTAGGGTTAAGGTTAGGGTGAAGTTTATTTAAGCGAGACGGTTAGGGTTAGGGGTTAGGTTTCAGCTTAGGGTCAGGGTTAAGTTTAGAGTTAGGTTTAGGTTTAGAGTTAGGTTTAGGTTTAGTGTTAGTTTGCTTAGGGTTAGGGTTTGAATGAAGTTAGGGTAGGTTTAGGGTTACTGTTAAGGTGAAATTTTGGTTAAGGGTGAGGGTTCGGCTTAGGCTTAGAGTTAGGGGTTAGTGTTTCAGTTAGGTTTAGGGTAGAGTTATAATTAGGGTTCAGTTTCGGTTTAGGGTAAGAGAGTTACTTTTACACTTAAGGTGAGGGTTTTGGGTAAGTGTTACGGTTAGGGTTAGGGTTAGGGTTAGGGTTAGGTTTAATTTTATTGTAGGCTTAAAATTAGGGTTGAGGTTAGGTTAGGGTCAGGGTCAGGGTTAGGATTAGAATTAGGTTTAGGGCGAGGGTTAGGGTCAGAGTTATCGTCAGGGTTAGGTTTCGGGTTACAGGTGGGCCAAGGTTAAGTTTAGGGTTAGGTTTATGGGTAGGGTTTGGGTTAAAGTTAGGCTTAGCTTTAGGTTAGGGATAGGGTGAAGTTTAAGATAGGGTGACGGTTAGGGTTAGGGTTATGGCTAAGGTTTGGGTTTGTTTTCAGGTTCGTGTTAAGGTTATGTTCAGGGTTAGGGTTAAGTTTAGGGGTTGTGTTTAGTTTTAGGGTTAGTGTTAGATTTTAGGTTAGGGTTCAGTTTCGTGTTACGGTTAGGGTTAGGGTCGAAGTTTGTGTTTTAGGCGTTGTGGTTGGGGTGAGGGTTAGGTTTAGGGTTAGGGTTGGGTAGGGTTAGGACTATGGTTATGGTAAGGTGTGTTAGGGGTTAGAGCTGTAGTTTAGGGTTAGGGTTTGGGGAGGGTTCCGGTTAGGCATTGTGGTTCTGGTCATGGTTAGGTTTGGTTTAGGGTTAGGGTTAGGTTTAGGATTAGGTTTCGGGTTAGAGTTAGAGATAGGGTTAAGGTTTCGGTTAGACTTTGGTGTTGGGGTTAGGGTTTGGGTTAGGGTTAGGGTTATCGTTAGGGCTCAGGGGTTTCAGGTTAGGGTTAGGGTTAGGGATAGCATTAGGTTTAGGTTTTGTGGGATACGGTGAGGGGTTAGGGTGAGGGTTATGGTTAGTTTTACAGTTAAGGTGAGGGTTTAGGGTAAGTGTTACGATTAGGGTTAGAGTTAGAGTTAGGGTTAGGTTACGGGTTAGGGTTCGGTGTAGGGTAAGGTTTAGGTTTAGGTCCAAGTTGAGGTTTAGAGTTAGTGTTCTATTTAGGGTCCAGGTCAGAGTTAGGGTTAGGCTTAGGATTAAGCTTAGGGTTAGGTTCAGGACTATTGTAAGTGTTCGGTCTAGGCTTACAGATGGACTAGCGTTACTGTTAGAATTAGGTTTAAGGTTAGAGTTTGGGTTAGGTTTAGGTTTAGGTTAAGGTTAGAGTTAGGGTTTGGGTGAAGTTTAGGATAGGTTGCGGGTTATTTTTATGGTTAGGGCTAGAGTTTGGGTTAGTGTTAAGGTTAGGTTTAGGGTTCGAGTTAGGGTTAGGGGTTATGTTTAGGGTTAGCGTTAGGTTAGGTTTAGGGTGAGTGTGAAGTTTAGGTTAAGGGTGAGGGTTATGATAAGGGTTAGGATTGTAGATGGTGTCAGACATTAGGTTTAGGGTGTTAGGGTTAGTTTTATGGTTAGGGTAGGGTTAAGTTTAGGGTTAACATTAGGGTTAGGGTTAGATTAGGGTAACTGTTTGTATTAGGGTTAGGGATAAAGTTTGGCATAGCGTTAGGTTCAGGGTCGGGGATACGGTTAAGGGTTAGGGTGAGGGTTAGGCTTAGGTTTACACTTAGGGTGAGGGTTTAGGGTAATTGTTACGGTTAGGGCTAGAGTTAGAGTTAGGCTTAGGGTTAGGGTGAAGTTTCAGTTAATAGTCAGGGATAGGGTAAATATTAGAGTCGTGTTAAGGTTAGTGTTAGGGTTAGGTATAGGGTTAGGGTTCGGGTAGGGGTAAGGCTAGGTTTAAGGCTAGGTTTACGGTAAAGGGTAGGGCTAGGTTGGGGTTAGGGTTAGGTTTAGAGTTAGAGTTAGTGCTCGGGTTTACTTTAGGGTTAGGGTCAGGTTTAGAGTTATTGTTAGGGTTAGGGTTAGGGTAGAGTTAAGGTTAAGCTAAAGTTTAGGGTAAGGGTTAGGTTTAGGTCAGGGTTAGGGTTAGGATGAGGGGTAGGTTTAGGGTTAGGGTTATGGTTAAGGTTAGGGTTAGCGTTAGGTTTATGGTTCGGAATAGGGTTAGGGTCAGGGTTGGGGAAGATTTAGTGTTATGTTTAGTTTTAGGGTTAGGGTTAGGGCGAAGTTTATGTTAAGCGTGACGGTTAGTGTTAGTGGTTAGGGTTCACGTTAGGGTCAGGATTGGGGTTAGGGTTAGGTTTAGTGTTCGTGTTAGTTTTGTTTAGGTTTAGGGTTTGAATGAAGTAGGGTAGGTTTAGGGTTATGGTTAGGGTTAGGTTTGGAAGAAGTTTAGGATATGGTAAGGGTTAGTGTTACGGTTAGGTTTAGGGTTCAGGTTAGTGTTAGGGGTTAGTTAAGGGTTAGGGTTAGGTTTAGGTTTAGTGTCAGTGTGATGTTTAAGTTAAGGGTGAAGGTTCAGATAAAGTTTACGATTAGGGTTAGGATTATAGTTAGTGTTAGAGGCTAGGTTTAGGGTGTTAGGGTTCGGTTTATGGTGGGGTAGGGTTAAGTTTAGGGTTAGGGTTAGGGTTAGGGATAGCCTTAGGTTTAGGGTTGGGGACACGGTTCGGGGTTAGGGTGAGGGTTGGGGTTAGGGTGAGGGTTAGGTTTACAGTTAAGGTGAGGGTTTAGGGTAATTGTTATGCTTAGGGTTAGAGTTAGGGTTAGGGTTAGGGGAAGTTTCAGTTAATAGTGAGGGTTGGGGCTAAGTTTAGAGTTAGGGTAAGGTTAGTGTTAGGGTTAGGGTTAGGGTCGGCGTCAGGTTAGGGTTAAGGCTAGGTTTACGGTAAAGGGTAGGGCTAGGTTGGGGTTAGGGTTAGGTTTAGAGTTAGAGTTAGTGCTAGGGTTAGGGTCAGGTTTAGAGTTATTGTTAGGGTTAGGGTAGAGTTAAGGTTAATTTTAAGTTTAGGGTTAGGATAAGGGTTAGGTTTAGGTCAGGGTTAGGGTTAGGATGAGGGGTAGGGTTAAAGTTAGGGAAAGGGTTAGGGGTTCATGGGAGGTTTAGTGTTAGGTTTCCATTACGCTGATGTTTTAGGGTGTTACTGTTAGTGTTAGGGTTCCAGTTAGGGTTAGGTTTAGGGTTAGGGCTAGAGTTAGGGAGTAGTCAAGCCTGAGGTTTAATTTTAGGGTTACGGTTATGGTTAGGGTTAGGTTTAGGGTGAAGTTTATGTTAAGGATGAGGGTTAGGGTTAGGTGTTTGGGTTAAGGTTAGGGTTAGGCTTAGCGTTAGGTTTAGGGTTAGTTGTTTCGTCGATGTTAGGGTCAGGTGAAGCTTAGGTTTAGGGTTAGGGTTCAGTTTAGGGTTAGGGCTAGGGCTAGGGTGAAGTTTAAGTTAAGGGTGAGGGTTGAGCTTAGGGTTAGCGTTAGCAGTTAGCGTTAGGGTTAAGGTTAGGATTAAGTTTAGGGTTAAGGTTAGGTTTAGAGTTAGGATTAGGGTTAGTGTTAGGGTTCAGTCATGGTTAGGTTTAGGGCTAGGTGATGGTTAGAGATAGGGTTAGGTTAAGGGTTGGGGTGAGGTTTAGATGTTAGTGTGAGGGTTAGCGATAGGTTTCCATTTAAGCTGAGTGTGTAGGGTAAGTTTTAGGGTTAGGATTAGGGTAGGGTTAGAGTTAGGTTCAGGGTTAGGGTTAAGTTTAGGGTTAGGGTTAGTTTTATGGTTGGGGTCAGGGTTAGGGGGAGATTTAGTGTTATGTTTAGTTTTAGGGTTAAGGTTAGGGTGAAGTTTATTTAAGCGAGACGGTTAGGGTTAGGGGTTAGGTTTCAGCTTAGGGTCAGGGTTAAGTTTAGAGTTAGGTTTAGGTTTAGAGTTAGGTTTAGGTTTAGTGTTAGTTTGCTTAGGGTTAGGGTTTGAATGAAGTTAGGGTAGGTTTAGGGTTACTGTTAAGGTGAAATTTTGGTTAAGGGTGAGGGTTCGGCTTAGGCTTAGAGTTAGGGGTTAGTGTTTCAGTTAGGTTTAGGGTAGAGTTATAATTAGGGTTCAGTTTCGGTTTAGGGTAAGAGAGTTACTTTTACACTTAAGGTGAGGGTTTTGGGTAAGTGTTACGGTTAGGGTTAGGGTTAGGGTTAGGGTTAGGTTTAATTTTATTGTAGGCTTAAAATTAGGGTTGAGGTTAGGTTAGGGTCAGGGTCAGGGTTAGGATTAGAATTAGGTTTAGGGCGAGGGTTAGGGTCAGAGTTATCGTCAGGGTTAGGTTTCGGGTTACAGGTGGGCCAAGGTTAAGTTTAGGGTTAGGTTTATGGGTAGGGTTTGGGTTAAAGTTAGGCTTAGCTTTAGGTTAGGGATAGGGTGAAGTTTAAGATAGGGTGACGGTTAGGGTTAGGGTTATGGCTAAGGTTTGGGTTTGTTTTCAGGTTCGTGTTAAGGTTATGTTCAGGGTTAGGGTTAAGTTTAGGGGTTGTGTTTAGTTTTAGGGTTAGTGTTAGATTTTAGGTTAGGGTTCAGTTTCGTGTTACGGTTAGGGTTAGGGTCGAAGTTTGTGTTTTAGGCGTTGTGGTTGGGGTGAGGGTTAGGTTTAGGGTTAGGGTTGGGTAGGGTTAGGACTATGGTTATGGTAAGGTGTGTTAGGGGTTAGAGCTGTAGTTTAGGGTTAGGGTTTGGGGAGGGTTCCGGTTAGGCATTGTGGTTCTGGTCATGGTTAGGTTTGGTTTAGGGTTAGGGTTAGGTTTAGGATTAGGTTTCGGGTTAGAGTTAGAGATAGGGTTAAGGTTTCGGTTAGACTTTGGTGTTGGGGTTAGGGTTTGGGTTAGGGTTAGGGTTATCGTTAGGGCTCAGGGGTTTCAGGTTAGGGTTAGGGTTAGGGATAGCATTAGGTTTAGGTTTTGTGGGATACGGTGAGGGGTTAGGGTGAGGGTTATGGTTAGTTTTACAGTTAAGGTGAGGGTTTAGGGTAAGTGTTACGATTAGGGTTAGAGTTAGAGTTAGGGTTAGGTTACGGGTTAGGGTTCGGTGTAGGGTAAGGTTTAGGTTTAGGTCCAAGTTGAGGTTTGGAGTTAGTGTTCTATTTAGGGTCCAGGTCAGAGTTAGGGTTAGGCTTAGGATTAAGCTTAGGGTTAGGTTCAGGACTATTGTAAGTGTTCGGTCTAGGCTTACAGATGGACTAGCGTTACTGTTAGAATTAGGTTTAAGGTTAGAGTTTGGGTTAGGTTTAGGTTTAGGTTAAGGTTAGAGTTAGGGTTTGGATGAAGTTTAGGATAGGTTGCGGGTTATTTTTATGGTTAGGGCTAGAGTTTGGGTTAGTGTTAAGGTTAGGTTTAGGGTTCGAGTTAGGGTTAGGGGTTATGTTTAGGGTTAGCGTTAGGTTAGGTTTAGGGTGAGTGTGAAGTTTAGGTTAAGGGTGAGGGTTATGATAAGGGTTAGGATTGTAGATGGTGTCAGACATTAGGTTTAGGGTGTTAGGGTTAGTTTTATGGTTAGGGTAGGGTTAAGTTTAGGGTTAACATTAGGGTTAGGGTTAGATTAGGGTAACTGTTTGTATTAGGGTTAGGGATAAAGTTTGGCATAGCGTTAGGTTCAGGGTCGGGGATACGGTTAAGGGTTAGGGTGAGGGTTAGGCTTAGGTTTACACTTAGGGTGAGGGTTTAGGGTAATTGTTACGGTTAGGGCTAGAGTTAGAGTTAGGCTTAGGGTTAGGGTGAAGTTTCAGTTAATAGTCAGGGATAGGGTAAATATTAGAGTCGTGTTAAGGTTAGTGCTAGGGTTAGGTATAGGGTTAGGGTTCGGGTAGGGGTAAGGCTAGGTTTAAGGCTAGGTTTACGGTAAAGGGTAGGGCTAGGTTGGGGTTAGGGTTAGGTTTAGAGTTAGAGTTAGTGCTCGGGTTTACTTTAGGGTTAGGGTCAGGTTTAGAGTTATTGTTAGGGTTAGGGTTAGGGTAGAGTTAAGGTTAAGCTAAAGTTTAGGGTAAGGGTTAGGTTTAGGTCAGGGTTAGGGTTAGGATGAGGGGTAGGGTTAGGGTTAGGGTTATGGTTAAGGTTAGGGTTAGCGTTAGGTTTATGGTTCGGAATAGGGTTAGGGTCAGGGTTGGGGAAGATTTAGTGTTATGTTTAGTTTTAGGGTTAGGGTTAGGGCGAAGTTTATGTTAAGCGTGACGGTTAGTGTTAGTGGTTAGGGTTCACGTTAGGGTCAGGATTGGGGTTAGGGTTAGGTTTAGTGTTCGTGTTAGTTTTGTTTAGGTTTAGGGTTTGAATGAAGTAGGGTAGGTTTAGGGTTATGGTTAGGGTTAGGTTTGGAAGAAGTTTAGGATATGGTAAGGGTTAGTGTTACGGTTAGGTTTAGGGTTCAGGTTAGTGTTAGGGGTTAGTTAAGGGTTAGGGTTAGGTTTAGGTTTAGTGTCAGTGTGATGTTTAAGTTAAGGGTGAAGGTTCAGATAAAGTTTACGATTAGGGTTAGGATTATAGTTAGTGTTAGAGGCTAGGTTTAGGGTGTTAGGGTTCGGTTTATGGTGGGGTAGGGTTAAGTTTAGGGTTAGGGTTAGGGTTAGGGATAGCCTTAGGTTTAGGGTTGGGGACACGGTTCGGGGTTAGGGTGAGGGTTGGGGTTAGGGTGAGGGTTAGGTTTACAGTTAAGGTGAGGGTTTAGGGTAATTGTTATGCTTAGGGTTAGAGTTAGGGTTAGGGTTAGGGGAAGTTTCAGTTAATAGTGAGGGTTGGGGCTAAGTTTAGAGTTAGGGTAAGGTTAGTGTTAGGGTTAGGGTTAGGGTCGGCGTCAGGTTAGGGTTAAGGCTAGGTTTACGGTAAAGGGTAGGGCTAGGTTGGGGTTAGGGTTAGGTTTAGAGTTAGAGTTAGTGCTAGGGTTAGGGTCAGGTTTAGAGTTATTGTTAGGGTTAGGGTAGAGTTAAGGTTAATTTTAAGTTTAGGGTTAGGATAAGGGTTAGGTTTAGGTCAGGGTTAGGGTTAGGATGAGGGGTAGGGTTAAAGTTAGGGAAAGGGTTAGGGGTTCATGGGAGGTTTAGTGTTAGGTTTCCATTACGCTGATGTTTTAGGGTGTTACTGTTAGTGTTAGGGTTCCAGTTAGGGTTAGGTTTAGGGTTAGGGCTAGAGTTAGGGAGTAGTCAAGCCTGAGGTTTAATTTTAGGGTTACGGTTATGGTTAGGGTTAGGTTTAGGGTGAAGTTTATGTTAAGGATGAGGGTTAGGGTTAGGTGTTTGGGTTAAGGTTAGGGTTAGGCTTAGCGTTAGGTTTAGGGTTAGTTGTTTCGTCGATGTTAGGGTCAGGTGAAGCTTAGGTTTAGGGTTAGGGTTCAGTTTAGGGTTAGGGCTAGGGCTAGGGTGAAGTTTAAGTTAAGGGTGAGGGTTGAGCTTAGGGTTAGCGTTAGCAGTTAGCGTTAGGGTTAAGGTTAGGATTAAGTTTAGGGTTAAGGTTAGGTTTAGAGTTAGGATTAGGGTTAGTGTTAGGGTTCAGTCATGGTTAGGTTTAGGGCTAGGTGAAGGTTAGAGATAGGGTTAGGTTAAGGGTTGGGGTGAGGTTTAGATGTTAGTGTGAGGGTTAGCGATAGGTTTCCATTTAAGCTGAGTGTGTAGGGTAAGTTTTAGGGTTAGGATTAGGGTAGGGTTAGAGTTAGGTTCAGGGTTAGGGTTAAGTTTAGGGTTAGGGTTAGTTTTATGGTTGGGGTCAGGGTTAGGGGGAGATTTAGTGTTATGTTTAGTTTTAGGGTTAAGGTTAGGGTGAAGTTTATTTAAGCGAGACGGTTAGGGTTAGGGGTTAGGTTTCAGCTTAGGGTCAGGGTTAAGTTTAGAGTTAGGTTTAGGTTTAGAGTTAGGTTTAGGTTTAGTGTTAGTTTGCTTAGGGTTAGGGTTTGAATGAAGTTAGGGTAGGTTTAGGGTTACTGTTAAGGTGAAATTTTGGTTAAGGGTGAGGGTTCGGCTTAGGCTTAGAGTTAGGGGTTAGTGTTTCAGTTAGGTTTAGGGTAGAGTTATAATTAGGGTTCAGTTTCGGTTTAGGGTAAGAGAGTTACTTTTACACTTAAGGTGAGGGTTTTGGGTAAGTGTTACGGTTAGGGTTAGGGTTAGGGTTAGGGTTAGGTTTAATTTTATTGTAGGCTTAAAATTAGGGTTGAGGTTAGGTTAGGGTCAGGGTCAGGGTTAGGATTAGAATTAGGTTTAGGGCGAGGGTTAGGGTCAGAGTTATCGTCAGGGTTAGGTTTCGGGTTACAGGTGGGCCAAGGTTAAGTTTAGGGTTAGGTTTATGGGTAGGGTTTGGGTTAAAGTTAGGCTTAGCTTTAGGTTAGGGATAGGGTGAAGTTTAAGATAGGGTGACGGTTAGGGTTAGGGTTATGGCTAAGGTTTGGGTTTGTTTTCAGGTTCGTGTTAAGGTTATGTTCAGGGTTAGGGTTAAGTTTAGGGGTTGTGTTTAGTTTTAGGGTTAGTGTTAGATTTTAGGTTAGGGTTCAGTTTCGTGTTACGGTTAGGGTTAGGGTCGAAGTTTGTGTTTTAGGCGTTGTGGTTGGGGTGAGGGTTAGGTTTAGGGTTAGGGTTGGGTAGGGTTAGGACTATGGTTATGGTAAGGTGTGTTAGGGGTTAGAGCTGTAGTTTAGGGTTAGGGTTTGGGGAGGGTTCCGGTTAGGCATTGTGGTTCTGGTCATGGTTAGGTTTGGTTTAGGGTTAGGGTTAGGTTTAGGATTAGGTTTCGGGTTAGAGTTAGAGATAGGGTTAAGGTTTCGGTTAGACTTTGGTGTTGGGGTTAGGGTTTGGGTTAGGGTTAGGGTTATCGTTAGGGCTCAGGGGTTTCAGGTTAGGGTTAGGGTTAGGGATAGCATTAGGTTTAGGTTTTGTGGGATACGGTGAGGGGTTAGGGTGAGGGTTATGGTTAGTTTTACAGTTAAGGTGAGGGTTTAGGGTAAGTGTTACGATTAGGGTTAGAGTTAGAGTTAGGGTTAGGTTACGGGTTAGGGTTCGGTGTAGGGTAAGGTTTAGGTTTAGGTCCAAGTTGAGGTTTGGAGTTAGTGTTCTATTTAGGGTCCAGGTCAGAGTTAGGGTTAGGCTTAGGATTAAGCTTAGGGTTAGGTTCAGGACTATTGTAAGTGTTCGGTCTAGGCTTACAGATGGACTAGAGTTACTGTTAGAATTAGGTTTAAGGTTAGAGTTTGGGTTAGGTTTAGGTTTAGGTTAAGGTTAGAGTTAGGGTTTGGATGAAGTTTAGGATAGGTTGCGGGTTATTTTTATGGTTAGGGCTAGAGTTTGGGTTAGTGTTAAGGTTAGGTTTAGGGTTCGAGTTAGGGTTAGGGGTTATGTTTAGGGTTAGCGTTAGGTTAGGTTTAGGGTGAGTGTGAAGTTTAGGTTAAGGGTGAGGGTTATGATAAGGGTTAGGATTGTAGATGGTGTCAGACATTAGGTTTAGGGTGTTAGGGTTCGTTTTATGGTTAGGGTAGGGTTAAGTTTAGGGTTAACATTAGGGTTAGGGTTAGATTAGGGTAACTGTTTGTATTAGGGTTAGGGATAAAGTTTGGCATAGCGTTAGGTTCAGGGTCGGGGATACGGTTAAGGGTTAGGGTGAGGGTTAGGCTTAGGTTTACACTTAGGGTGAGGGTTTAGGGTAATTGTTACGGTTAGGGCTAGAGTTAGAGTTAGGCTTAGGGTTAGGGTGAAGTTTCAGTTAATAGTCAGGGATAGGGTAAATATTAGAGTCGTGTTAAGGTTAGTGCTAGGGTTAGGTATAGGGTTAGGGTTCGGGTAGGGGTAAGGCTAGGTTTAAGGCTAGGTTTACGGTAAAGGGTAGGGCTAGGTTGGGGTTAGGGTTAGGTTTAGAGTTAGAGTTAGTGCTCGGGTTTACTTTAGGGTTAGGGTCAGGTTTAGAGTTATTGTTAGGGTTAGGGTTAGGGTAGAGTTAAGGTTAAGCTAAAGTTTAGGGTAAGGGTTAGGTTTAGGTCAGGGTTAGGGTTAGGATGAGGGGTAGGGTTAGGGTTAGGGTTATGGTTAAGGTTAGGGTTAGCGTTAGGTTTATGGTTCGGAATAGGGTTAGGGTCAGGGTTGGGGAAGATTTAGTGTTATGTTTAGTTTTAGGGTTAGGGTTAGGGCGAAGTTTATGTTAAGCGTGACGGTTAGTGTTAGTGGTTAGGGTTCACGTTAGGGTCAGGATTGGGGTTAGGGTTAGGTTTAGTGTTCGTGTTAGTTTTGTTTAGGTTTAGGGTTTGAATGAAGTAGGGTAGGTTTAGGGTTATGGTTAGGGTTAGGTTTGGAAGAAGTTTAGGATATGGTAAGGGTTAGTGTTACGGTTAGGTTTAGGGTTCAGGTTAGTGTTAGGGGTTAGTTAAGGGTTAGGGTTAGGTTTAGGTTTAGTGTCAGTGTGATGTTTAAGTTAAGGGTGAAGGTTCAGATAAAGTTTACGATTAGGGTTAGGATTATAGTTAGTGTTAGAGGCTAGGTTTAGGGTGTTAGGGTTCGGTTTATGGTGGGGTAGGGTTAAGTTTAGGGTTAGGGTTAGGGTTAGGGATAGCCTTAGGTTTAGGGTTGGGGACACGGTTCGGGGTTAGGGTGAGGGTTGGGGTTAGGGTGAGGGTTAGGTTTACAGTTAAGGTGAGGGTTTAGGGTAATTGTTATGCTTAGGGTTAGAGTTAGGGTTAGGGTTAGGGGAAGTTTCAGTTAATAGTGAGGGTTGGGGCTAAGTTTAGAGTTAGGGTAAGGTTAGTGTTAGGGTTAGGGTTAGGGTCGGCGTCAGGTTAGGGTTAAGGCTAGGTTTACGGTAAAGGGTAGGGCTAGGTTGGGGTTAGGGTTAGGTTTAGAGTTAGAGTTAGTGCTAGGGTTAGGGTCAGGTTTAGAGTTATTGTTAGGGTTAGGGTAGAGTTAAGGTTAATTTTAAGTTTAGGGTTAGGATAAGGGTTAGGTTTAGGTCAGGGTTAGGGTTAGGATGAGGGGTAGGGTTAAAGTTAGGGAAAGGGTTAGGGGTTCATGGGAGGTTTAGTGTTAGGTTTCCATTACGCTGATGTTTTAGGGTGTTACTGTTAGTGTTAGGGTTCCAGTTAGGGTTAGGTTTAGGGTTAGGGCTAGAGTTAGGGAGTAGTCAAGCCTGAGGTTTAATTTTAGGGTTACGGTTATGGTTAGGGTTAGGTTTAGGGTGAAGTTTATGTTAAGGATGAGGGTTAGGGTTAGGTGTTTGGGTTAAGGTTAGGGTTAGGCTTAGCGTTAGGTTTAGGGTTAGTTGTTTCGTCGATGTTAGGGTCAGGTGAAGCTTAGGTTTAGGGTTAGGGTTCAGTTTAGGGTTAGGGCTAGGGCTAGGGTGAAGTTTAAGTTAAGGGTGAGGGTTGAGCTTAGGGTTAGCGTTAGCAGTTAGCGTTAGGGTTAAGGTTAGGATTAAGTTTAGGGTTAAGGTTAGGTTTAGAGTTAGGATTAGGGTTAGTGTTAGGGTTCAGTCATGGTTAGGTTTAGGGCTAGGTGAAGGTTAGAGATAGGGTTAGGTTAAGGGTTGGGGTGAGGTTTAGATGTTAGTGTGAGGGTTAGCGATAGGTTTCCATTTAAGCTGAGTGTGTAGGGTAAGTTTTAGGGTTAGGATTAGGGTAGGGTTAGAGTTAGGTTCAGGGTTAGGGTTAAGTTTAGGGTTAGGGTTAGTTTTATGGTTGGGGTCAGGGTTAGGGGGAGATTTAGTGTTATGTTTAGTTTTAGGGTTAAGGTTAGGGTGAAGTTTATTTAAGCGAGACGGTTAGGGTTAGGGGTTAGGTTTCAGCTTAGGGTCAGGGTTAAGTTTAGAGTTAGGTTTAGGTTTAGAGTTAGGTTTAGGTTTAGTGTTAGTTTGCTTAGGGTTAGGGTTTGAATGAAGTTAGGGTAGGTTTAGGGTTACTGTTAAGGTGAAATTTTGGTTAAGGGTGAGGGTTCGGCTTAGGCTTAGAGTTAGGGGTTAGTGTTTCAGTTAGGTTTAGGGTAGAGTTATAATTAGGGTTCAGTTTCGGTTTAGGGTAAGAGAGTTACTTTTACACTTAAGGTGAGGGTTTTGGGTAAGTGTTACGGTTAGGGTTAGGGTTAGGGTTAGGGTTAGGTTTAATTTTATTGTAGGCTTAAAATTAGGGTTGAGGTTAGGTTAGGGTCAGGGTCAGGGTTAGGATTAGAATTAGGTTTAGGGCGAGGGTTAGGGTCAGAGTTATCGTCAGGGTTAGGTTTCGGGTTACAGGTGGGCCAAGGTTAAGTTTAGGGTTAGGTTTATGGGTAGGGTTTGGGTTAAAGTTAGGCTTAGCTTTAGGTTAGGGATAGGGTGAAGTTTAAGATAGGGTGACGGTTAGGGTTAGGGTTATGGCTAAGGTTTGGGTTTGTTTTCAGGTTCGTGTTAAGGTTATGTTCAGGGTTAGGGTTAAGTTTAGGGGTTGTGTTTAGTTTTAGGGTTAGTGTTAGATTTTAGGTTAGGGTTCAGTTTCGTGTTACGGTTAGGGTTAGGGTCGAAGTTTGTGTTTTAGGCGTTGTGGTTGGGGTGAGGGTTAGGTTTAGGGTTAGGGTTGGGTAGGGTTAGGACTATGGTTATGGTAAGGTGTGTTAGGGGTTAGAGCTGTAGTTTAGGGTTAGGGTTTGGGGAGGGTTCCGGTTAGGCATTGTGGTTCTGGTCATGGTTAGGTTTGGTTTAGGGTTAGGGTTAGGTTTAGGATTAGGTTTCGGGTTAGAGTTAGAGATAGGGTTAAGGTTTCGGTTAGACTTTGGTGTTGGGGTTAGGGTTTGGGTTAGGGTTAGGGTTATCGTTAGGGCTCAGGGGTTTCAGGTTAGGGTTAGGGTTAGGGATAGCATTAGGTTTAGGTTTTGTGGGATACGGTGAGGGGTTAGGGTGAGGGTTATGGTTAGTTTTACAGTTAAGGTGAGGGTTTAGGGTAAGTGTTACGATTAGGGTTAGAGTTAGAGTTAGGGTTAGGTTACGGGTTAGGGTTCGGTGTAGGGTAAGGTTTAGGTTTAGGTCCAAGTTGAGGTTTAGAGTTAGTGTTCTATTTAGGGTCCAGGTCAGAGTTAGGGTTAGGCTTAGGATTAAGCTTAGGGTTAGGTTCAGGACTATTGTAAGTGTTCGGTCTAGGCTTACAGATGGACTAGCGTTACTGTTAGAATTAGGTTTAAGGTTAGAGTTTGGGTTAGGTTTAGGTTTAGGTTAAGGTTAGAGTTAGGGTTTGGATGAAGTTTAGGATAGGTTGCGGGTTATTTTTATGGTTAGGGCTAGAGTTTGGGTTAGTGTTAAGGTTAGGTTTAGGGTTCGAGTTAGGGTTAGGGGTTATGTTTAGGGTTAGCGTTAGGTTAGGTTTAGGGTGAGTGTGAAGTTTAGGTTAAGGGTGAGGGTTATGATAAGGGTTAGGATTGTAGATGGTGTCAGACATTAGGTTTAGGGTGTTAGGGTTCGTTTTATGGTTAGGGTAGGGTTAAGTTTAGGGTTAACATTAGGGTTAGGGTTAGATTAGGGTAACTGTTTGTATTAGGGTTAGGGATAAAGTTTGGCATAGCGTTAGGTTCAGGGTCGGGGATACGGTTAAGGGTTAGGGTGAGGGTTAGGCTTAGGTTTACACTTAGGGTGAGGGTTTAGGGTAATTGTTACGGTTAGGGCTAGAGTTAGAGTTAGGCTTAGGGTTAGGGTGAAGTTTCAGTTAATAGTCAGGGATAGGGTAAATATTAGAGTCGTGTTAAGGTTAGTGTTAGGGTTAGGTATAGGGTTAGGGTTCGGGTAGGGGTAAGGCTAGGTTTAAGGCTAGGTTTACGGTAAAGGGTAGGGCTAGGTTGGGGTTAGGGTTAGGTTTAGAGTTAGAGTTAGTGCTCGGGTTTACTTTAGGGTTAGGGTCAGGTTTAGAGTTATTGTTAGGGTTAGGGTTAGGGTAGAGTTAAGGTTAAGCTAAAGTTTAGGGTAAGGGTTAGGTTTAGGTCAGGGTTAGGGTTAGGATGAGGGGTAGGGTTAGGGTTAGGGTTATGGTTAAGGTTAGGGTTAGCGTTAGGTTTATGGTTCGGAATAGGGTTAGGGTCAGGGTTGGGGAAGATTTAGTGTTATGTTTAGTTTTAGGGTTAGGGTTAGGGCGAAGTTTATGTTAAGCGTGACGGTTAGTGTTAGTGGTTAGGGTTCACGTTAGGGTCAGGATTGGGGTTAGGGTTAGGTTTAGTGTTCGTGTTAGTTTTGTTTAGGTTTAGGGTTTGAATGAAGTAGGGTAGGTTTAGGGTTATGGTTAGGGTTAGGTTTGGAAGAAGTTTAGGATATGGTAAGGGTTAGTGTTACGGTTAGGTTTAGGGTTCAGGTTAGTGTTAGGGGTTAGTTAAGGGTTAGGGTTAGGTTTAGGTTTAGTGTCAGTGTGATGTTTAAGTTAAGGGTGAAGGTTCAGATAAAGTTTACGATTAGGGTTAGGATTATAGTTAGTGTTAGAGGCTAGGTTTAGGGTGTTAGGGTTCGGTTTATGGTGGGGTAGGGTTAAGTTTAGGGTTAGGGTTAGGGTTAGGGATAGCCTTAGGTTTAGGGTTGGGGACACGGTTCGGGGTTAGGGTGAGGGTTGGGGTTAGGGTGAGGGTTAGGTTTACAGTTAAGGTGAGGGTTTAGGGTAATTGTTATGCTTAGGGTTAGAGTTAGGGTTAGGGTTAGGGGAAGTTTCAGTTAATAGTGAGGGTTGGGGCTAAGTTTAGAGTTAGGGTAAGGTTAGTGTTAGGGTTAGGGTTAGGGTCGGCGTCAGGTTAGGGTTAAGGCTAGGTTTACGGTAAAGGGTAGGGCTAGGTTGGGGTTAGGGTTAGGTTTAGAGTTAGAGTTAGTGCTAGGGTTAGGGTCAGGTTTAGAGTTATTGTTAGGGTTAGGGTAGAGTTAAGGTTAATTTTAAGTTTAGGGTTAGGATAAGGGTTAGGTTTAGGTCAGGGTTAGGGTTAGGATGAGGGGTAGGGTTAAAGTTAGGGAAAGGGTTAGGGGTTCATGGGAGGTTTAGTGTTAGGTTTCCATTACGCTGATGTTTTAGGGTGTTACTGTTAGTGTTAGGGTTCCAGTTAGGGTTAGGTTTAGGGTTAGGGCTAGAGTTAGGGAGTAGTCAAGCCTGAGGTTTAATTTTAGGGTTACGGTGATGGTTAGGGTTAGGTTTAGGGTGAAGTTTATGTTAAGGATGAGGGTTAGGGTTAGGTGTTTGGGTTAAGGTTAGGGTTAGGCTTAGCGTTAGGTTTAGGGTTAGTTGTTTCGTCGATGTTAGGGTCAGGTGAAGCTTAGGTTTAGGGTTAGGGTTCAGTTTAGGGTTAGGGCTAGGGCTAGGGTGAAGTTTAAGTTAAGGGTGAGGGTTGAGCTTAGGGTTAGCGTTAGCAGTTAGCGTTAGGGTTAAGGTTAGGATTAAGTTTAGGGTTAAGGTTAGGTTTAGAGTTAGGATTAGGGTTAGTGTTAGGGTTCAGTCATGGTTAGGTTTAGGGCTAGGTGAAGGTTAGAGATAGGGTTAGGTTAAGGGTTGGGGTGAGGTTTAGATGTTAGTGTGAGGGTTAGCGATAGGTTTCCATTTAAGCTGAGTGTGTAGGGTAAGTTTTAGGGTTAGGATTAGGGTAGGGTTAGAGTTAGGTTCAGGGTTAGGGTTAAGTTTAGGGTTAGGGTTAGTTTTATGGTTGGGGTCAGGGTTAGGGGGAGATTTAGTGTTATGTTTAGTTTTAGGGTTAAGGTTAGGGTGAAGTTTATTTAAGCGAGACGGTTAGGGTTAGGGGTTAGGTTTCAGCTTAGGGTCAGGGTTAAGTTTAGAGTTAGGTTTAGGTTTAGAGTTAGGTTTAGGTTTAGTGTTAGTTTGCTTAGGGTTAGGGTTTGAATGAAGTTAGGGTAGGTTTAGGGTTACTGTTAAGGTGAAATTTTGGTTAAGGGTGAGGGTTCGGCTTAGGCTTAGAGTTAGGGGTTAGTGTTTCAGTTAGGTTTAGGGTAGAGTTATAATTAGGGTTCAGTTTCGGTTTAGGGTAAGAGAGTTACTTTTACACTTAAGGTGAGGGTTTTGGGTAAGTGTTACGGTTAGGGTTAGGGTTAGGGTTAGGGTTAGGGTTAGGTTTAATTTTATTGTAGGCTTAAAATTAGGGTTGAGGTTAGGTTAGGGTCAGGGTCAGGGTTAGGATTAGAATTAGGTTTAGGGCGAGGGTTAGGGTCAGAGTTATCGTCAGGGTTAGGTTTCGGGTTACAGGTGGGCCAAGGTTAAGTTTAGGGTTAGGTTTATGGGTAGGGTTTGGGTTAAAGTTAGGCTTAGCTTTAGGTTAGGGATAGGGTGAAGTTTAAGATAGGGTGACGGTTAGGGTTAGGGTTATGGCTAAGGTTTGGGTTTGTTTTCAGGTTCGTGTTAAGGTTATGTTCAGGGTTAGGGTTAAGTTTAGGGGTTGTGTTTAGTTTTAGGGTTAGTGTTAGATTTTAGGTTAGGGTTCAGTTTCGTGTTACGGTTAGGGTTAGGGTCGAAGTTTGTGTTTTAGGCGTTGTGGTTGGGGTGAGGGTTAGGTTTAGGGTTAGGGTTGGGTAGGGTTAGGACTATGGTTATGGTAAGGTGTGTTAGGGGTTAGAGCTGTAGTTTAGGGTTAGGGTTTGGGGAGGGTTCCGGTTAGGCATTGTGGTTCTGGTCATGGTTAGGTTTGGTTTAGGGTTAGGGTTAGGTTTAGGATTAGGTTTCGGGTTAGAGTTAGAGATAGGGTTAAGGTTTCGGTTAGACTTTGGTGTTGGGGTTAGGGTTTGGGTTAGGGTTAGGGTTATCGTTAGGGCTCAGGGGTTTCAGGTTAGGGTTAGGGTTAGGGATAGCATTAGGTTTAGGTTTTGTGGGATACGGTGAGGGGTTAGGGTGAGGGTTATGGTTAGTTTTACAGTTAAGGTGAGGGTTTAGGGTAAGTGTTACGATTAGGGTTAGAGTTAGAGTTAGGGTTAGGTTACGGGTTAGGGTTCGGTGTAGGGTAAGGTTTAGGTTTAGGTCCAAGTTGAGGTTTGGAGTTAGTGTTCTATTTAGGGTCCAGGTCAGAGTTAGGGTTAGGCTTAGGATTAAGCTTAGGGTTAGGTTCAGGACTATTGTAAGTGTTCGGTCTAGGCTTACAGATGGACTAGCGTTACTGTTAGAATTAGGTTTAAGGTTAGAGTTTGGGTTAGGTTTAGGTTTAGGTTAAGGTTAGAGTTAGGGTTTGGATGAAGTTTAGGATAGGTTGCGGGTTATTTTTATGGTTAGGGCTAGAGTTTGGGTTAGTGTTAAGGTTAGGTTTAGGGTTCGAGTTAGGGTTAGGGGTTATGTTTAGGGTTAGCGTTAGGTTAGGTTTAGGGTGAGTGTGAAGTTTAGGTTAAGGGTGAGGGTTATGATAAGGGTTAGGATTGTAGATGGTGTCAGACATTAGGTTTAGGGTGTTAGGGTTCGTTTTATGGTTAGGGTAGGGTTAAGTTTAGGGTTAACATTAGGGTTAGGGTTAGATTAGGGTAACTGTTTGTATTAGGGTTAGGGATAAAGTTTGGCATAGCGTTAGGTTCAGGGTCGGGGATACGGTTAAGGGTTAGGGTGAGGGTTAGGCTTAGGTTTACACTTAGGGTGAGGGTTTAGGGTAATTGTTACGGTTAGGGCTAGAGTTAGAGTTAGGCTTAGGGTTAGGGTGAAGTTTCAGTTAATAGTCAGGGATAGGGTAAATATTAGAGTCGTGTTAAGGTTAGTGTTAGGGTTAGGTATAGGGTTAGGGTTCGGGTAGGGGTAAGGCTAGGTTTAAGGCTAGGTTTACGGTAAAGGGTAGGGCTAGGTTGGGGTTAGGGTTAGGTTTAGAGTTAGAGTTAGTGCTCGGGTTTACTTTAGGGTTAGGGTCAGGTTTAGAGTTATTGTTAGGGTTAGGGTTAGGGTAGAGTTAAGGTTAAGCTAAAGTTTAGGGTAAGGGTTAGGTTTAGGTCAGGGTTAGGGTTAGGATGAGGGGTAGGGTTAGGGTTAGGGTTATGGTTAAGGTTAGGGTTAGCGTTAGGTTTATGGTTCGGAATAGGGTTAGGGTCAGGGTTGGGGAAGATTTAGTGTTATGTTTAGTTTTAGGGTTAGGGTTAGGGCGAAGTTTATGTTAAGCGTGACGGTTAGTGTTAGTGGTTAGGGTTCACGTTAGGGTCAGGATTGGGGTTAGGGTTAGGTTTAGTGTTCGTGTTAGTTTTGTTTAGGTTTAGGGTTTGAATGAAGTAGGGTAGGTTTAGGGTTATGGTTAGGGTTAGGTTTGGAAGAAGTTTAGGATATGGTAAGGGTTAGTGTTACGGTTAGGTTTAGGGTTCAGGTTAGTGTTAGGGGTTAGTTAAGGGTTAGGGTTAGGGTTAGGTTTAGTGTCAGTGTGATGTTTAAGTTAAGGGTGAAGGTTCAGATAAAGTTTACGATTAGGGTTAGGATTATAGTTAGTGTTAGAGGCTAGGTTTAGGGTGTTAGGGTTCGGTTTATGGTGGGGTAGGGTTAAGTTTAGGGTTAGGGTTAGGGTTAGGGATAGCCTTAGGTTTAGGGTTGGGGACACGGTTCGGGGTTAGGGTGAGGGTTGGGGTTAGGGTGAGGGTTAGGTTTACAGTTAAGGTGAGGGTTTAGGGTAATTGTTATGCTTAGGGTTAGAGTTAGGGTTAGGGTTAGGGGAAGTTTCAGTTAATAGTGAGGGTTGGGGCTAAGTTTAGAGTTAGGGTAAGGTTAGTGTTAGGGTTAGGGTTAGGGTCGGCGTCAGGTTAGGGTTAAGGCTAGGTTTACGGTAAAGGGTAGGGCTAGGTTGGGGTTAGGGTTAGGTTTAGAGTTAGAGTTAGTGCTAGGGTTAGGGTCAGGTTTAGAGTTATTGTTAGGGTTAGGGTAGAGTTAAGGTTAATTTTAAGTTTAGGGTTAGGATAAGGGTTAGGTTTAGGTCAGGGTTAGGGTTAGGATGAGGGGTAGGGTTAAAGTTAGGGAAAGGGTTAGGGGTTCATGGGAGGTTTAGTGTTAGGTTTCCATTACGCTGATGTTTTAGGGTGTTACTGTTAGTGTTAGGGTTCCAGTTAGGGTTAGGTTTAGGGTTAGGGCTAGAGTTAGGGAGTAGTCAAGCCTGAGGTTTAATTTTAGGGTTACGGTGATGGTTAGGGTTAGGTTTAGGGTGAAGTTTATGTTAAGGATGAGGGTTAGGGTTAGGTGTTTGGGTTAAGGTTAGGGTTAGGCTTAGCGTTAGGTTTAGGGTTAGTTGTTTCATCGATGTTAGGGTCAGGTGAAGCTTAGGTTTAGGGTTAGGGTTCAGTTTAGGGTTAGGGCTAGGGCTAGGGTGAAGTTTAAGTTAAGGGTGAGGGTTGAGCTTAGGGTTAGCGTTAGCAGTTAGCGTTAGGGTTAAGGTTAGGATTAAGTTTAGGGTTAAGGTTAGGTTTAGAGTTAGGATTAGGGTTAGTGTTAGGGTTCAGTCATGGTTAGGTTTAGGGCTAGGTGAAGGTTAGAGATAGGGTTAGGTTAAGGGTTGGGGTGAGGTTTAGATGTTAGTGTGAGGGTTAGCGATAGGTTTCCATTTAAGCTGAGTGTGTAGGGTAAGTTTTAGGGTTAGGATTAGGGTAGGGTTAGAGTTAGGTTCAGGGTTAGGGTTAAGTTTAGGGTTAGGGTTAGTTTTATGGTTGGGGTCAGGGTTAGGGGGAGATTTAGTGTTATGTTTAGTTTTAGGGTTAAGGTTAGGGTGAAGTTTATTTAAGCGAGACGGTTAGGGTTAGGGGTTAGGTTTCAGCTTAGGGTCAGGGTTAAGTTTAGAGTTAGGTTTAGGTTTAGAGTTAGGTTTAGGTTTAGTGTTAGTTTGCTTAGGGTTAGGGTTTGAATGAAGTTAGGGTAGGTTTAGGGTTACTGTTAAGGTGAAATTTTGGTTAAGGGTGAGGGTTCGGCTTAGGCTTAGAGTTAGGGGTTAGTGTTTCAGTTAGGTTTAGGGTAGAGTTATAATTAGGGTTCAGTTTCGGTTTAGGGTAAGAGAGTTACTTTTACACTTAAGGTGAGGGTTTTGGGTAAGTGTTACGGTTAGGGTTAGGGTTAGGGTTAGGGTTAGGTTTAATTTTATTGTAGGCTTAAAATTAGGGTTGAGGTTAGGTTAGGGTCAGGGTCAGGGTTAGGATTAGAATTAGGTTTAGGGCGAGGGTTAGGGTCAGAGTTATCGTCAGGGTTAGGTTTCGGGTTACAGGTGGGCCAAGGTTAAGTTTAGGGTTAGGTTTATGGGTAGGGTTTGGGTTAAAGTTAGGCTTAGCTTTAGGTTAGGGATAGGGTGAAGTTTAAGATAGGGTGACGGTTAGGGTTAGGGTTATGGCTAAGCTTTGGGTTTGTTTTCAGGTTCGTGTTAAGGTTATGTTCAGGGTTAGGGTTAAGTTTAGGGGTTGTGTTTAGTTTTAGGGTTAGTGTTAGATTTTAGGTTAGGGTTCAGTTTCGTGTTACGGTTAGGGTTAGGGTCGAAGTTTGTGTTTTAGGCGTTGTGGTTGGGGTGAGGGTTAGGTTTAGGGTTAGGGTTGGGTAGGGTTAGGACTATGGTTATGGTAAGGTGTGTTAGGGGTTAGAGCTGTAGTTTAGGGTTAGGGTTTGGGGAGGGTTCCGGTTAGGCATTGTGGTTCTGGTCATGGTTAGGTTTGGTTTAGGGTTAGGGTTAGGTTTAGGATTAGGTTTCGGGTTAGAGTTAGAGATAGGGTTAAGGTTTCGGTTAGACTTTGGTGTTGGGGTTAGGGTTTGGGTTAGGGTTAGGGTTATCGTTAGGGCTCAGGGGTTTCAGGTTAGGGTTAGGGTTAGGGATAGCATTAGGTTTAGGTTTTGTGGGATACGGTGAGGGGTTAGGGTGAGGGTTATGGTTAGTTTTACAGTTAAGGTGAGGGTTTAGGGTAAGTGTTACGATTAGGGTTAGAGTTAGAGTTAGGGTTAGGTTACGGGTTAGGGTTCGGTGTAGGGTAAGGTTTAGGTTTAGGTCCAAGTTGAGGTTTGGAGTTAGTGTTCTATTTAGGGTCCAGGTCAGAGTTAGGGTTAGGCTTAGGATTAAGCTTAGGGTTAGGTTCAGGACTATTGTAAGTGTTCGGTCTAGGCTTACAGATGGACTAGCGTTACTGTTAGAATTAGGTTTAAGGTTAGAGTTTGGGTTAGGTTTAGGTTTAGGTTAAGGTTAGAGTTAGGGTTTGGATGAAGTTTAGGATAGGTTGCGGGTTATTTTTATGGTTAGGGCTAGAGTTTGGGTTAGTGTTAAGGTTAGGTTTAGGGTTCGAGTTAGGGTTAGGGGTTATGTTTAGGGTTAGCGTTAGGTTAGGTTTAGGGTGAGTGTGAAGTTTAGGTTAAGGGTGAGGGTTATGATAAGGGTTAGGATTGTAGATGGTGTCAGACATTAGGTTTAGGGTGTTAGGGTTCGTTTTATGGTTAGGGTAGGGTTAAGTTTAGGGTTAACATTAGGGTTAGGGTTAGATTAGGGTAACTGTTTGTATTAGGGTTAGGGATAAAGTTTGGCATAGCGTTAGGTTCAGGGTCGGGGATACGGTTAAGGGTTAGGGTGAGGGTTAGGCTTAGGTTTACACTTAGGGTGAGGGTTTAGGGTAATTGTTACGGTTAGGGCTAGAGTTAGAGTTAGGCTTAGGGTTAGGGTGAAGTTTCAGTTAATAGTCAGGGATAGGGTAAATATTAGAGTCGTGTTAAGGTTAGTGTTAGGGTTAGGTATAGGGTTAGGGTTCGGGTAGGGGTAAGGCTAGGTTTAAGGCTAGGTTTACGGTAAAGGGTAGGGCTAGGTTGGGGTTAGGGTTAGGTTTAGAGTTAGAGTTAGTGCTCGGGTTTACTTTAGGGTTAGGGTCAGGTTTAGAGTTATTGTTAGGGTTAGGGTTAGGGTAGAGTTAAGGTTAAGCTAAAGTTTAGGGTAAGGGTTAGGTTTAGGTCAGGGTTAGGGTTAGGATGAGGGGTAGGGTTAGGGTTAGGGTTATGGTTAAGGTTAGGGTTAGCGTTAGGTTTATGGTTCGGAATAGGGTTAGGGTCAGGGTTGGGGAAGATTTAGTGTTATGTTTAGTTTTAGGGTTAGGGTTAGGGCGAAGTTTATGTTAAGCGTGACGGTTAGTGTTAGTGGTTAGGGTTCACGTTAGGGTCAGGATTGGGGTTAGGGTTAGGTTTAGTGTTCGTGTTAGTTTTGTTTAGGTTTAGGGTTTGAATGAAGTAGGGTAGGTTTAGGGTTATGGTTAGGGTTAGGTTTGGAAGAAGTTTAGGATATGGTAAGGGTTAGTGTTACGGTTAGGTTTAGGGTTCAGGTTAGTGTTAGGGGTTAGTTAAGGGTTAGGGTTAGGGTTAGGTTTAGTGTCAGTGTGATGTTTAAGTTAAGGGTGAAGGTTCAGATAAAGTTTACGATTAGGGTTAGGATTATAGTTAGTGTTAGAGGCTAGGTTTAGGGTGTTAGGGTTCGGTTTATGGTGGGGTAGGGTTAAGTTTAGGGTTAGGGTTAGGGTTAGGGATAGCCTTAGGTTTAGGGTTGGGGACACGGTTCGGGGTTAGGGTGAGGGTTGGGGTTAGGGTGAGGGTTAGGTTTACAGTTAAGGTGAGGGTTTAGGGTAATTGTTATGCTTAGGGTTAGAGTTAGGGTTAGGGTTAGGGGAAGTTTCAGTTAATAGTGAGGGTTGGGGCTAAGTTTAGAGTTAGGGTAAGGTTAGTGTTAGGGTTAGGGTTAGGGTCGGCGTCAGGTTAGGGTTAAGGCTAGGTTTACGGTAAAGGGTAGGGCTAGGTTGGGGTTAGGGTTAGGTTTAGAGTTAGAGTTAGTGCTAGGGTTAGGGTCAGGTTTAGAGTTATTGTTAGGGTTAGGGTAGAGTTAAGGTTAATTTTAAGTTTAGGGTTAGGATAAGGGTTAGGTTTAGGTCAGGGTTAGGGTTAGGATGAGGGGTAGGGTTAAAGTTAGGGAAAGGGTTAGGGGTTCATGGGAGGTTTAGTGTTAGGTTTCCATTACGCTGATGTTTTAGGGTGTTACTGTTAGTGTTAGGGTTCCAGTTAGGGTTAGGTTTAGGGTTAGGGCTAGAGTTAGGGAGTAGTCAAGCCTGAGGTTTAATTTTAGGGTTACGGTGATGGTTAGGGTTAGGTTTAGGGTGAAGTTTATGTTAAGGATGAGGGTTAGGGTTAGGTGTTTGGGTTAAGGTTAGGGTTAGGCTTAGCGTTAGGTTTAGGGTTAGTTGTTTCGTCGATGTTAGGGTCAGGTGAAGCTTAGGTTTAGGGTTAGGGTTCAGTTTAGGGTTAGGGCTAGGGCTAGGGTGAAGTTTAAGTTAAGGGTGAGGGTTGAGCTTAGGGTTAGCGTTAGCAGTTAGCGTTAGGGTTAAGGTTAGGATTAAGTTTAGGGTTAAGGTTAGGTTTAGAGTTAGGATTAGGGTTAGTGTTAGGGTTCAGTCATGGTTAGGTTTAGGGCTAGGTGAAGGTTAGAGATAGGGTTAGGTTAAGGGTTGGGGTGAGGTTTAGATGTTAGTGTGAGGGTTAGCGATAGGTTTCCATTTAAGCTGAGTGTGTAGGGTAAGTTTTAGGGTTAGGATTAGGGTAGGGTTAGAGTTAGGTTCAGGGTTAGGGTTAAGTTTAGGGTTAGGGTTAGTTTTATGGTTGGGGTCAGGGTTAGGGGGAGATTTAGTGTTATGTTTAGTTTTAGGGTTAAGGTTAGGGTGAAGTTTATTTAAGCGAGACGGTTAGGGTTAGGGGTTAGGTTTCAGCTTAGGGTCAGGGTTAAGTTTAGAGTTAGGTTTAGGTTTAGAGTTAGGTTTAGGTTTAGTGTTAGTTTGCTTAGGGTTAGGGTTTGAATGAAGTTAGGGTAGGTTTAGGGTTACTGTTAAGGTGAAATTTTGGTTAAGGGTGAGGGTTCGGCTTAGGCTTAGAGTTAGGGGTTAGTGTTTCAGTTAGGTTTAGGGTAGAGTTATAATTAGGGTTCAGTTTCGGTTTAGGGTAAGAGAGTTACTTTTACACTTAAGGTGAGGGTTTTGGGTAAGTGTTACGGTTAGGGTTAGGGTTAGGGTTAGGGTTAGGTTTAATTTTATTGTAGGCTTAAAATTAGGGTTGAGGTTAGGTTAGGGTCAGGGTCAGGGTTAGGATTAGAATTAGGTTTAGGGCGAGGGTTAGGGTCAGAGTTATCGTCAGGGTTAGGTTTCGGGTTACAGGTGGGCCAAGGTTAAGTTTAGGGTTAGGTTTATGGGTAGGGTTTGGGTTAAAGTTAGGCTTAGCTTTAGGTTAGGGATAGGGTGAAGTTTAAGATAGGGTGACGGTTAGGGTTAGGGTTATGGCTAAGGTTTGGGTTTGTTTTCAGGTTCGTGTTAAGGTTATGTTCAGGGTTAGGGTTAAGTTTAGGGGTTGTGTTTAGTTTTAGGGTTAGTGTTAGATTTTAGGTTAGGGTTCAGTTTCGTGTTACGGTTAGGGTTAGGGTCGAAGTTTGTGTTTTAGGCGTTGTGGTTGGGGTGAGGGTTAGGTTTAGGGTTAGGGTTGGGTAGGGTTAGGACTATGGTTATGGTAAGGTGTGTTAGGGGTTAGAGCTGTAGTTTAGGGTTAGGGTTTGGGGAGGGTTCCGGTTAGGCATTGTGGTTCTGGTCATGGTTAGGTTTGGTTTAGGGTTAGGGTTAGGTTTAGGATTAGGTTTCGGGTTAGAGTTAGAGATAGGGTTAAGGTTTCGGTTAGACTTTGGTGTTGGGGTTAGGGTTTGGGTTAGGGTTAGGGTTATCGTTAGGGCTCAGGGGTTTCAGGTTAGGGTTAGGGTTAGGGATAGCATTAGGTTTAGGTTTTGTGGGATACGGTGAGGGGTTAGGGTGAGGGTTATGGTTAGTTTTACAGTTAAGGTGAGGGTTTAGGGTAAGTGTTACGATTAGGGTTAGAGTTAGAGTTAGGGTTAGGTTACGGGTTAGGGTTCGGTGTAGGGTAAGGTTTAGGTTTAGGTCCAAGTTGAGGTTTAGAGTTAGTGTTCTATTTAGGGTCCAGGTCAGAGTTAGGGTTAGGCTTAGGATTAAGCTTAGGGTTAGGTTCAGGACTATTGTAAGTGTTCGGTCTAGGCTTACAGATGGACTAGCGTTACTGTTAGAATTAGGTTTAAGGTTAGAGTTTGGGTTAGGTTTAGGTTTAGGTTAAGGTTAGAGTTAGGGTTTGGATGAAGTTTAGGATAGGTTGCGGGTTATTTTTATGGTTAGGGCTAGAGTTTGGGTTAGTGTTAAGGTTAGGTTTAGGGTTCGAGTTAGGGTTAGGGGTTATGTTTAGGGTTAGCGTTAGGTTAGGTTTAGGGTGAGTGTGAAGTTTAGGTTAAGGGTGAGGGTTATGATAAGGGTTAGGATTGTAGATGGTGTCAGACATTAGGTTTAGGGTGTTAGGGTTCGTTTTATGGTTAGGGTAGGGTTAAGTTTAGGGTTAACATTAGGGTTAGGGTTAGATTAGGGTAACTGTTTGTATTAGGGTTAGGGATAAAGTTTGGCATAGCGTTAGGTTCAGGGTCGGGGATACGGTTAAGGGTTAGGGTGAGGGTTAGGCTTAGGTTTACACTTAGGGTGAGGGTTTAGGGTAATTGTTACGGTTAGGGCTAGAGTTAGAGTTAGGCTTAGGGTTAGGGTGAAGTTTCAGTTAATAGTCAGGGATAGGGTAAATATTAGAGTCGTGTTAAGGTTAGTGTTAGGGTTAGGTATAGGGTTAGGGTTCGGGTAGGGGTAAGGCTAGGTTTAAGGCTAGGTTTACGGTAAAGGGTAGGGCTAGGTTGGGGTTAGGGTTAGGTTTAGAGTTAGAGTTAGTGCTCGGGTTTACTTTAGGGTTAGGGTCAGGTTTAGAGTTATTGTTAGGGTTAGGGTTAGGGTAGAGTTAAGGTTAAGCTAAAGTTTAGGGTAAGGGTTAGGTTTAGGTCAGGGTTAGGGTTAGGATGAGGGGTAGGGTTAGGGTTAGGGTTATGGTTAAGGTTAGGGTTAGCGTTAGGTTTATGGTTCGGAATAGGGTTAGGGTCAGGGTTGGGGAAGATTTAGTGTTATGTTTAGTTTTAGGGTTAGGGTTAGGGCGAAGTTTATGTTAAGCGTGACGGTTAGTGTTAGTGGTTAGGGTTCACGTTAGGGTCAGGATTGGGGTTAGGGTTAGGTTTAGTGTTCGTGTTAGTTTTGTTTAGGTTTAGGGTTTGAATGAAGTAGGGTAGGTTTAGGGTTATGGTTAGGGTTAGGTTTGGAAGAAGTTTAGGATATGGTAAGGGTTAGTGTTACGGTTAGGTTTAGGGTTCAGGTTAGTGTTAGGGGTTAGTTAAGGGTTAGGGTTAGGTTTAGGTTTAGTGTCAGTGTGATGTTTAAGTTAAGGGTGAAGGTTCAGATAAAGTTTACGATTAGGGTTAGGATTATAGTTAGTGTTAGAGGCTAGGTTTAGGGTGTTAGGGTTCGGTTTATGGTGGGGTAGGGTTAAGTTTAGGGTTAGGGTTAGGGTTAGGGATAGCCTTAGGTTTAGGGTTGGGGACACGGTTCGGGGTTAGGGTGAGGGTTGGGGTTAGGGTGAGGGTTAGGTTTACAGTTAAGGTGAGGGTTTAGGGTAATTGTTATGCTTAGGGTTAGAGTTAGGGTTAGGGTTAGGGGAAGTTTCAGTTAATAGTGAGGGTTGGGGCTAAGTTTAGAGTTAGGGTAAGGTTAGTGTTAGGGTTAGGGTTAGGGTCGGCGTCAGGTTAGGGTTAAGGCTAGGTTTACGGTAAAGGGTAGGGCTAGGTTGGGGTTAGGGTTAGGTTTAGAGTTAGAGTTAGTGCTAGGGTTAGGGTCAGGTTTAGAGTTATTGTTAGGGTTAGGGTAGAGTTAAGGTTAATTTTAAGTTTAGGGTTAGGATAAGGGTTAGGTTTAGGTCAGGGTTAGGGTTAGGATGAGGGGTAGGGTTAAAGTTAGGGAAAGGGTTAGGGGTTCATGGGAGGTTTAGTGTTAGGTTTCCATTACGCTGATGTTTTAGGGTGTTACTGTTAGTGTTAGGGTTCCAGTTAGGGTTAGGTTTAGGGTTAGGGCTAGAGTTAGGGAGTAGTCAAGCCTGAGGTTTAATTTTAGGGTTACGGTGATGGTTAGGGTTAGGTTTAGGGTGAAGTTTATGTTAAGGATGAGGGTTAGGGTTAGGTGTTTGGGTTAAGGTTAGGGTTAGGCTTAGCGTTAGGTTTAGGGTTAGTTGTTTCGTCGATGTTAGGGTCAGGTGAAGCTTAGGTTTAGGGTTAGGGTTCAGTTTAGGGTTAGGGCTAGGGCTAGGGTGAAGTTTAAGTTAAGGGTGAGGGTTGAGCTTAGGGTTAGCGTTAGCAGTTAGCGTTAGGGTTAAGGTTAGGATTAAGTTTAGGGTTAAGGTTAGGTTTAGAGTTAGGATTAGGGTTAGTGTTAGGGTTCAGTCATGGTTAGGTTTAGGGCTAGGTGAAGGTTAGAGATAGGGTTAGGTTAAGGGTTGGGGTGAGGTTTAGATGTTAGTGTGAGGGTTAGCGATAGGTTTCCATTTAAGCTGAGTGTGTAGGGTAAGTTTTAGGGTTAGGATTAGGGTAGGGTTAGAGTTAGGTTCAGGGTTAGGGTTAAGTTTAGGGTTAGGGTTAGTTTTATGGTTGGGGTCAGGGTTAGGGGGAGATTTAGTGTTATGTTTAGTTTTAGGGTTAAGGTTAGGGTGAAGTTTATTTAAGCGAGACGGTTAGGGTTAGGGGTTAGGTTTCAGCTTAGGGTCAGGGTTAAGTTTAGAGTTAGGTTTAGGTTTAGAGTTAGGTTTAGGTTTAGTGTTAGTTTGCTTAGGGTTAGGGTTTGAATGAAGTTAGGGTAGGTTTAGGGTTACTGTTAAGGTGAAATTTTGGTTAAGGGTGAGGGTTCGGCTTAGGCTTAGAGTTAGGGGTTAGTGTTTCAGTTAGGTTTAGGGTAGAGTTATAATTAGGGTTCAGTTTCGGTTTAGGGTAAGAGAGTTACTTTTACACTTAAGGTGAGGGTTTTGGGTAAGTGTTACGGTTAGGGTTAGGGTTAGGGTTAGGGTTAGGTTTAATTTTATTGTAGGCTTAAAATTAGGGTTGAGGTTAGGTTAGGGTCAGGGTCAGGGTTAGGATTAGAATTAGGTTTAGGGCGAGGGTTAGGGTCAGAGTTATCGTCAGGGTTAGGTTTCGGGTTACAGGTGGGCCAAGGTTAAGTTTAGGGTTAGGTTTATGGGTAGGGTTTGGGTTAAAGTTAGGCTTAGCTTTAGGTTAGGGATAGGGTGAAGTTTAAGATAGGGTGACGGTTAGGGTTAGGGTTATGGCTAAGGTTTGGGTTTGTTTTCAGGTTCGTGTTAAGGTTATGTTCAGGGTTAGGGTTAAGTTTAGGGGTTGTGTTTAGTTTTAGGGTTAGTGTTAGATTTTAGGTTAGGGTTCAGTTTCGTGTTACGGTTAGGGTTAGGGTCGAAGTTTGTGTTTTAGGCGTTGTGGTTGGGGTGAGGGTTAGGTTTAGGGTTAGGGTTGGGTAGGGTTAGGACTATGGTTATGGTAAGGTGTGTTAGGGGTTAGAGCTGTAGTTTAGGGTTAGGGTTTGGGGAGGGTTCCGGTTAGGCATTGTGGTTCTGGTCATGGTTAGGTTTGGTTTAGGGTTAGGGTTAGGTTTAGGATTAGGTTTCGGGTTAGAGTTAGAGATAGGGTTAAGGTTTCGGTTAGACTTTGGTGTTGGGGTTAGGGTTTGGGTTAGGGTTAGGGTTATCGTTAGGGCTCAGGGGTTTCAGGTTAGGGTTAGGGTTAGGGATAGCATTAGGTTTAGGTTTTGTGGGATACGGTGAGGGGTTAGGGTGAGGGTTATGGTTAGTTTTACAGTTAAGGTGAGGGTTTAGGGTAAGTGTTACGATTAGGGTTAGAGTTAGAGTTAGGGTTAGGTTACGGGTTAGGGTTCGGTGTAGGGTAAGGTTTAGGTTTAGGTCCAAGTTGAGGTTTAGAGTTAGTGTTCTATTTAGGGTCCAGGTCAGAGTTAGGGTTAGGCTTAGGATTAAGCTTAGGGTTAGGTTCAGGACTATTGTAAGTGTTCGGTCTAGGCTTACAGATGGACTAGCGTTACTGTTAGAATTAGGTTTAAGGTTAGAGTTTGGGTTAGGTTTAGGTTTAGGTTAAGGTTAGAGTTAGGGTTTGGATGAAGTTTAGGATAGGTTGCGGGTTATTTTTATGGTTAGGGCTAGAGTTTGGGTTAGTGTTAAGGTTAGGTTTAGGGTTCGAGTTAGGGTTAGGGGTTATGTTTAGGGTTAGCGTTAGGTTAGGTTTAGGGTGAGTGTGAAGTTTAGGTTAAGGGTGAGGGTTATGATAAGGGTTAGGATTGTAGATGGTGTCAGACATTAGGTTTAGGGTGTTAGGGTTAGTTTTATGGTTAGGGTAGGGTTAAGTTTAGGGTTAACATTAGGGTTAGGGTTAGATTAGGGTAACTGTTTGTATTAGGGTTAGGGATAAAGTTTGGCATAGCGTTAGGTTCAGGGTCGGGGATACGGTTAAGGGTTAGGGTGAGGGTTAGGCTTAGGTTTACACTTAGGGTGAGGGTTTAGGGTAATTGTTACGGTTAGGGCTAGAGTTAGAGTTAGGCTTAGGGTTAGGGTGAAGTTTCAGTTAATAGTCAGGGATAGGGTAAATATTAGAGTCGTGTTAAGGTTAGTGTTAGGGTTAGGTATAGGGTTAGGGTTCGGGTAGGGGTAAGGCTAGGTTTAAGGCTAGGTTTACGGTAAAGGGTAGGGCTAGGTTGGGGTTAGGGTTAGGTTTAGAGTTAGAGTTAGTGCTCGGGTTTACTTTAGGGTTAGGGTCAGGTTTAGAGTTATTGTTAGGGTTAGGGTTAGGGTAGAGTTAAGGTTAAGCTAAAGTTTAGGGTAAGGGTTAGGTTTAGGTCAGGGTTAGGGTTAGGATGAGGGGTAGGGTTAGGGTTAGGGTTATGGTTAAGGTTAGGGTTAGCGTTAGGTTTATGGTTCGGAATAGGGTTAGGGTCAGGGTTGGGGAAGATTTAGTGTTATGTTTAGTTTTAGGGTTAGGGTTAGGGCGAAGTTTATGTTAAGCGTGACGGTTAGTGTTAGTGGTTAGGGTTCACGTTAGGGTCAGGATTGGGGTTAGGGTTAGGTTTAGTGTTCGTGTTAGTTTTGTTTAGGTTTAGGGTTTGAATGAAGTAGGGTAGGTTTAGGGTTATGGTTAGGGTTAGGTTTGGAAGAAGTTTAGGATATGGTAAGGGTTAGTGTTACGGTTAGGTTTAGGGTTCAGGTTAGTGTTAGGGGTTAGTTAAGGGTTAGGGTTAGGTTTAGGTTTAGTGTCAGTGTGATGTTTAAGTTAAGGGTGAAGGTTCAGATAAAGTTTACGATTAGGGTTAGGATTATAGTTAGTGTTAGAGGCTAGGTTTAGGGTGTTAGGGTTCGGTTTATGGTGGGGTAGGGTTAAGTTTAGGGTTAGGGTTAGGGTTAGGGATAGCCTTAGGTTTAGGGTTGGGGACACGGTTCGGGGTTAGGGTGAGGGTTGGGGTTAGGGTGAGGGTTAGGTTTACAGTTAAGGTGAGGGTTTAGGGTAATTGTTATGCTTAGGGTTAGAGTTAGGGTTAGGGTTAGGGGAAGTTTCAGTTAATAGTGAGGGTTGGGGCTAAGTTTAGAGTTAGGGTAAGGTTAGTGTTAGGGTTAGGGTTAGGGTCGGCGTCAGGTTAGGGTTAAGGCTAGGTTTACGGTAAAGGGTAGGGCTAGGTTGGGGTTAGGGTTAGGTTTAGAGTTAGAGTTAGTGCTAGGGTTAGGGTCAGGTTTAGAGTTATTGTTAGGGTTAGGGTAGAGTTAAGGTTAATTTTAAGTTTAGGGTTAGGATAAGGGTTAGGTTTAGGTCAGGGTTAGGGTTAGGATGAGGGGTAGGGTTAAAGTTAGGGAAAGGGTTAGGGGTTCATGTGAGGTTTAGTGTTAGGTTTCCATTACGCTGATGTTTTAGGGTGTTACTGTTAGTGTTAGGGTTCCAGTTAGGGTTAGGTTTAGGGTTAGGGCTAGAGTTAGGGAGTAGTCAAGCCTGAGGTTTAATTTTAGGGTTACGGTGATGGTTAGGGTTAGGTTTAGGGTGAAGTTTATGTTAAGGATGAGGGTTAGGGTTAGGTGTTTGGGTTAAGGTTAGGGTTAGGCTTAGCGTTAGGTTTAGGGTTAGTTGTTTCGTCGATGTTAGGGTCAGGTGAAGCTTAGGTTTAGGGTTAGGGTTCAGTTTAGGGTTAGGGCTAGGGCTAGGGTGAAGTTTAAGTTAAGGGTGAGGGTTGAGCTTAGGGTTAGCGTTAGCAGTTAGCGTTAGGGTTAAGGTTAGGATTAAGTTTAGGGTTAAGGTTAGGTTTAGAGTTAGGATTAGGGTTAGTGTTAGGGTTCAGTCATGGTTAGGTTTAGGGCTAGGTGAAGGTTAGAGATAGGGTTAGGTTAAGGGTTGGGGTGAGGTTTAGATGTTAGTGTGAGGGTTAGCGATAGGTTTCCATTTAAGCTGAGTGTGTAGGGTAAGTTTTAGGGTTAGGATTAGGGTAGGGTTAGAGTTAGGTTCAGGGTTAGGGTTAAGTTTAGGGTTAGGGTTAGTTTTATGGTTGGGGTCAGGGTTAGGGGGAGATTTAGTGTTATGTTTAGTTTTAGGGTTAAGGTTAGGGTGAAGTTTATTTAAGCGAGACGGTTAGGGTTAGGGGTTAGGTTTCAGCTTAGGGTCAGGGTTAAGTTTAGAGTTAGGTTTAGGTTTAGAGTTAGGTTTAGGTTTAGTGTTAGTTTGCTTAGGGTTAGGGTTTGAATGAAGTTAGGGTAGGTTTAGGGTTACTGTTAAGGTGAAATTTTGGTTAAGGGTGAGGGTTCGGCTTAGGCTTAGAGTTAGGGGTTAGTGTTTCAGTTAGGTTTAGGGTAGAGTTATAATTAGGGTTCAGTTTCGGTTTAGGGTAAGAGAGTTACTTTTACACTTAAGGTGAGGGTTTTGGGTAAGTGTTACGGTTAGGGTTAGGGTTAGGGTTAGGGTTAGGTTTAATTTTATTGTAGGCTTAAAATTAGGGTTGAGGTTAGGTTAGGGTCAGGGTCAGGGTTAGGATTAGAATTAGGTTTAGGGCGAGGGTTAGGGTCAGAGTTATCGTCAGGGTTAGGTTTCGGGTTACAGGTGGGCCAAGGTTAAGTTTAGGGTTAGGTTTATGGGTAGGGTTTGGGTTAAAGTTAGGCTTAGCTTTAGGTTAGGGATAGGGTGAAGTTTAAGATAGGGTGACGGTTAGGGTTAGGGTTATGGCTAAGGTTTGGGTTTGTTTTCAGGTTCGTGTTAAGGTTATGTTCAGGGTTAGGGTTAAGTTTAGGGGTTGTGTTTAGTTTTAGGGTTAGTGTTAGATTTTAGGTTAGGGTTCAGTTTCGTGTTACGGTTAGGGTTAGGGTCGAAGTTTGTGTTTTAGGCGTTGTGGTTGGGGTGAGGGTTAGGTTTAGGGTTAGGGTTGGGTAGGGTTAGGACTATGGTTATGGTAAGGTGTGTTAGGGGTTAGAGCTGTAGTTTAGGGTTAGGGTTTGGGGAGGGTTCCGGTTAGGCATTGTGGTTCTGGTCATGGTTAGGTTTGGTTTAGGGTTAGGGTTAGGTTTAGGATTAGGTTTCGGGTTAGAGTTAGAGATAGGGTTAAGGTTTCGGTTAGACTTTGGTGTTGGGGTTAGGGTTTGGGTTAGGGTTAGGGTTATCGTTAGGGCTCAGGGGTTTCAGGTTAGGGTTAGGGTTAGGGATAGCATTAGGTTTAGGTTTTGTGGGATACGGTGAGGGGTTAGGGTGAGGGTTATGGTTAGTTTTACAGTTAAGGTGAGGGTTTAGGGTAAGTGTTACGATTAGGGTTAGAGTTAGAGTTAGGGTTAGGTTACGGGTTAGGGTTCGGTGTAGGGTAAGGTTTAGGTTTAGGTCCAAGTTGAGGTTTAGAGTTAGTGTTCTATTTAGGGTCCAGGTCAGAGTTAGGGTTAGGCTTAGGATTAAGCTTAGGGTTAGGTTCAGGACTATTGTAAGTGTTCGGTCTAGGCTTACAGATGGACTAGCGTTACTGTTAGAATTAGGTTTAAGGTTAGAGTTAGGGTTTGGGTGAAGTTTAGGATAGGTTGCGGGTTATTTTTATGGTTAGGGCTAGAGTTTGGGTTAGTGTTAAGGTTAGGTTTAGGGTTCGAGTTAGGGTTAGGGGTTATGTTTAGGGTTAGCGTTAGGTTAGGTTTAGGGTGAGTGTGAAGTTTAGGTTAAGGGTGAGGGTTATGATAAGGGTTAGGATTGTAGATGGTGTCAGACATTAGGTTTAGGGTGTTAGGGTTAGTTTTATGGTTAGGGTAGGGTTAAGTTTAGGGTTAACATTAGGGTTAGGGTTAGATTAGGGTAACTGTTTGTATTAGGGTTAGGGATAAAGTTTGGCATAGCGTTAGGTTCAGGGTCGGGGATACGGTTAAGGGTTAGGGTGAGGGTTAGGCTTAGGTTTACACTTAGGGTGAGGGTTTAGGGTAATTGTTACGGTTAGGGCTAGAGTTAGAGTTAGGCTTAGGGTTAGGGTGAAGTTTCAGTTAATAGTCAGGGATAGGGTAAATATTAGAGTCGTGTTAAGGTTAGTGTTAGGGTTAGGTATAGGGTTAGGGTTCGGGTAGGGGTAAGGCTAGGTTTAAGGCTAGGTTTACGGTAAAGGGTAGGGCTAGGTTGGGGTTAGGGTTAGGTTTAGAGTTAGAGTTAGTGCTCGGGTTTACTTTAGGGTTAGGGTCAGGTTTAGAGTTATTGTTAGGGTTAGGGTTAGGGTAGAGTTAAGGTTAAGCTAAAGTTTAGGGTAAGGGTTAGGTTTAGGTCAGGGTTAGGGTTAGGATGAGGGGTAGGGTTAGGGTTAGGGTTATGGTTAAGGTTAGGGTTAGCGTTAGGTTTATGGTTCGGAATAGGGTTAGGGTCAGGGTTGGGGAAGATTTAGTGTTATGTTTAGTTTTAGGGTTAGGGTTAGGGCGAGGTTTATGTTAAGCGTGACGGTTAGTGTTAGTGGTTAGGGTTCACGTTAGGGTCAGGATTGGGGTTAGGGTTAGGTTTAGTGTTCGTGTTAGTTTTGTTTAGGTTTAGGGTTTGAATGAAGTAGGGTAGGTTTAGGGTTATGGTTAGGGTTAGGTTTGGAAGAAGTTTAGGATATGGTAAGGGTTAGTGTTACGGTTAGGTTTAGGGTTCAGGTTAGTGTTAGGGGTTAGTTAAGGGTTAGGGTTAGGTTTAGGTTTAGTGTCAGTGTGATGTTTAAGTTAAGGGTGAAGGTTCAGATAAAGTTTACGATTAGGGTTAGGATTATAGTTAGTGTTAGAGGCTAGGTTTAGGGTGTTAGGGTTCGGTTTATGGTGGGGTAGGGTTAAGTTTAGGGTTAGGGTTAGGGTTAGGGATAGCCTTAGGTTTAGGGTTGGGGACACGGTTCGGGGTTAGGGTGAGGGTTGGGGTTAGGGTGAGGGTTAGGTTTACAGTTAAGGTGAGGGTTTAGGGTAATTGTTATGCTTAGGGTTAGAGTTAGGGTTAGGGTTAGGGGAAGTTTCAGTTAATAGTGAGGGTTGGGGCTAAGTTTAGAGTTAGGGTAAGGTTAGTGTTAGGGTTAGGGTTAGGGTCGGCGTCAGGTTAGGGTTAAGGCTAGGTTTACGGTAAAGGGTAGGGCTAGGTTGGGGTTAGGGTTAGGTTTAGAGTTAGAGTTAGTGCTAGGGTTAGGGTCAGGTTTAGAGTTATTGTTAGGGTTAGGGTAGAGTTAAGGTTAATTTTAAGTTTAGGGTTAGGATAAGGGTTAGGTTTAGGTCAGGGTTAGGGTTAGGATGAGGGGTAGGGTTAAAGTTAGGGAAAGGGTTAGGGGTTCATGGGAGGTTTAGTGTTAGGTTTCCATTACGCTGATGTTTTAGGGTGTTACTGTTAGTGTTAGGGTTCCAGTTAGGGTTAGGTTTAGGGTTAGGGCTAGAGTTAGGGAGTAGTCAAGCCTGAGGTTTAATTTTAGGGTTACGGTTATGGTTAGGGTTAGGTTTAGGGTGAAGTTTATGTTAAGGATGAGGGTTAGGGTTAGGTGTTTGGGTTAAGGTTAGGGTTAGGCTTAGCGTTAGGTTTAGGGTTAGTTGTTTCGTCGATGTTAGGGTCAGGTGAAGCTTAGGTTTAGGGTTAGGGTTCAGTTTAGGGTTAGGGCTAGGGCTAGGGTGAAGTTTAAGTTAAGGGTGAGGGTTGAGCTTAGGGTTAGCGTTAGCAGTTAGCGTTAGGGTTAAGGTTAGGATTAAGTTTAGGGTTAAGGTTAGGTTTAGAGTTAGGATTAGGGTTAGTGTTAGGGTTCAGTCATGGTTAGGTTTAGGGCTAGGTGAAGGTTAGAGATAGGGTTAGGTTAAGGGTTGGGGTGAGGTTTAGATGTTAGTGTGAGGGTTAGCGATAGGTTTCCATTTAAGCTGAGTGTGTAGGGTAAGTTTTAGGGTTAGGATTAGGGTAGGGTTAGAGTTAGGTTCAGGGTTAGGGTTAAGTTTAGGGTTAGGGTTAGTTTTATGGTTGGGGTCAGGGTTAGGGGGAGATTTAGTGTTATGTTTAGTTTTAGGGTTAAGGTTAGGGTGAAGTTTATTTAAGCGAGACGGTTAGGGTTAGGGGTTAGGTTTCAGCTTAGGGTCAGGGTTAAGTTTAGAGTTAGGTTTAGGTTTAGAGTTAGGTTTAGGTTTAGTGTTAGTTTGCTTAGGGTTAGGGTTTGAATGAAGTTAGGGTAGGTTTAGGGTTACTGTTAAGGTGAAATTTTGGTTAAGGGTGAGGGTTCGGCTTAGGCTTAGAGTTAGGGGTTAGTGTTTCAGTTAGGTTTAGGGTAGAGTTATAATTAGGGTTCAGTTTCGGTTTAGGGTAAGAGAGTTACTTTTACACTTAAGGTGAGGGTTTTGGGTAAGTGTTACGGTTAGGGTTAGGGTTAGGGTTAGGGTTAGGTTTAATTTTATTGTAGGCTTAAAATTAGGGTTGAGGTTAGGTTAGGGTCAGGGTCAGGGTTAGGATTAGAATTAGGTTTAGGGCGAGGGTTAGGGTCAGAGTTATCGTCAGGGTTAGGTTTCGGGTTACAGGTGGGCCAAGGTTAAGTTTAGGGTTAGGTTTATGGGTAGGGTTTGGGTTAAAGTTAGGCTTAGCTTTAGGTTAGGGATAGGGTGAAGTTTAAGATAGGGTGACGGTTAGGGTTAGGGTTATGGCTAAGGTTTGGGTTTGTTTTCAGGTTCGTGTTAAGGTTATGTTCAGGGTTAGGGTTAAGTTTAGGGGTTGTGTTTAGTTTTAGGGTTAGTGTTAGATTTTAGGTTAGGGTTCAGTTTCGTGTTACGGTTAGGGTTAGGGTCGAAGTTTGTGTTTTAGGCGTTGTGGTTGGGGTGAGGGTTAGGTTTAGGGTTAGGGTTGGGTAGGGTTAGGACTATGGTTATGGTAAGGTGTGTTAGGGGTTAGAGCTGTAGTTTAGGGTTAGGGTTTGGGGAGGGTTCCGGTTAGGCATTGTGGTTCTGGTCATGGTTAGGTTTGGTTTAGGGTTAGGGTTAGGTTTAGGATTAGGTTTCGGGTTAGAGTTAGAGATAGGGTTAAGGTTTGGGTTAGACTTTGGTGTTGGGGTTAGGGTTTGGGTTAGGGTTAGGGTTATCGTTAGGGCTCAGGGGTTTCAGGTTAGGGTTAGGGTTAGGGATAGCATTAGGTTTAGGTTTTGTGGGATACGGTGAGGGGTTAGGGTGAGGGTTATGGTTAGTTTTACAGTTAAGGTGAGGGTTTAGGGTAAGTGTTACGATTAGGGTTAGAGTTAGAGTTAGGGTTAGGTTACGGGTTAGGGTTCGGTGTAGGGTAAGGTTTAGGTTTAGGTCCAAGTTCAGGTTTAGAGTTAGTGTTCTATTTAGGGTCCAGGTCAGAGTTAGGGTTAGGCTTAGGATTAAGCTTAGGGTTAGGTTCAGGACTATTGTAAGTGTTCGGTCTAGGCTTACAGATGGACTAGCGTTACTGTTAGAATTAGGTTTAAGGTTAGAGTTAGGGTTTGGGTGAAGTTTAGGATAGGTTGCGGGTTATTTTTATGGTTAGGGCTAGAGTTTGGGTTAGTGTTAAGGTTAGGTTTAGGGTTCGAGTTAGGGTTAGGGGTTATGTTTAGGGTTAGCGTTAGGTTAGGTTTAGGGTGAGTGTGAAGTTTAGGTTAAGGGTGAGGGTTATGATAAGGGTTAGGATTGTAGATGGTGTCAGACATTAGGTTTAGGGTGTTAGGGTTAGTTTTATGGTTAGGGTAGGGTTAAGTTTAGGGTTAACATTAGGGTTAGGGTTAGATTAGGGTAACTGTTTGTATTAGGGTTAGGGATAAAGTTTGGCATAGCGTTAGGTTCAGGGTCGGGGATACGGTTAAGGGTTAGGGTGAGGGTTAGGCTTAGGTTTACACTTAGGGTGAGGGTTTAGGGTAATTGTTACGGTTAGGGCTAGAGTTAGAGTTAGGCTTAGGGTTAGGGTGAAGTTTCAGTTAATAGTCAGGGATAGGGTAAATATTAGAGTCGTGTTAAGGTTAGTGTTAGGGTTAGGTATAGGGTTAGGGTTCGGGTAGGGGTAAGGCTAGGTTTAAGGCTAGGTTTACGGTAAAGGGTAGGGCTAGGTTGGGGTTAGGGTTAGGTTTAGAGTTAGAGTTAGTGCTCGGGTTTACTTTAGGGTTAGGGTCAGGTTTAGAGTTATTGTTAGGGTTAGGGTTAGGGTAGAGTTAAGGTTAAGCTAAAGTTTAGGGTAAGGGTTAGGTTTAGGTCAGGGTTAGGGTTAGGATGAGGGGTAGGGTTAGGGTTAGGGTTATGGTTAAGGTTAGGGTTAGCGTTAGGTTTATGGTTCGGAATAGGGTTAGGGTCAGGGTTGGGGAAGATTTAGTGTTATGTTTAGTTTTAGGGTTAGGGTTAGGGCGAGGTTTATGTTAAGCGTGACGGTTAGTGTTAGTGGTTAGGGTTCACGTTAGGGTCAGGATTGGGGTTAGGGTTAGGTTTAGTGTTCGTGTTAGTTTTGTTTAGGTTTAGGGTTTGAATGAAGTAGGGTAGGTTTAGGGTTATGGTTAGGGTTAGGTTTGGAAGAAGTTTAGGATATGGTAAGGGTTAGTGTTACGGTTAGGTTTAGGGTTCAGGTTAGTGTTAGGGGTTAGTTAAGGGTTAGGGTTAGGTTTAGGTTTAGTGTCAGTGTGATGTTTAAGTTAAGGGTGAAGGTTCAGATAAAGTTTACGATTAGGGTTAGGATTATAGTTAGTGTTAGAGGCTAGGTTTAGGGTGTTAGGGTTCGGTTTATGGTGGGGTAGGGTTAAGTTTAGGGTTAGGGTTAGGGATAGCCTTAGGTTTAGGGTTGGGGACACGGTTCGGGGTTAGGGTGAGGGTTGGGGTTAGGGTGAGGGTTAGGTTTACAGTTAAGGTGAGGGTTTAGGGTAATTGTTATGCTTAGGGTTAGAGTTAGGGTTAGGGTTAGGGGAAGTTTCAGTTAATAGTGAGGGTTGGGGCTAAGTTTAGAGTTAGGGTAAGGTTAGTGTTAGGGTTAGGGTTAGGGTCGGCGTCAGGTTAGGGTTAAGGCTAGGTTTACGGTAAAGGGTAGGGCTAGGTTGGGGTTAGGGTTAGGTTTAGAGTTAGAGTTAGTGCTAGGGTTAGGGTCAGGTTTAGAGTTATTGTTAGGGTTAGGGTAGAGTTAAGGTTAATTTTAAGTTTAGGGTTAGGATAAGGGTTAGGTTTAGGTCAGGGTTAGGGTTAGGATGAGGGGTAGGGTTAAAGTTAGGGAAAGGGTTAGGGGTTCATGGGAGGTTTAGTGTTAGGTTTCCATTACGCTGATGTTTTAGGGTGTTACTGTTAGTGTTAGGGTTCCAGTTAGGGTTAGGTTTAGGGTTAGGGCTAGAGTTAGGGAGTAGTCAAGCCTGAGGTTTAATTTTAGGGTTACGGTGATGGTTAGGGTTAGGTTTAGGGTGAAGTTTATGTTAAGGATGAGGGTTAGGGTTAGGTGTTTGGGTTAAGGTTAGGGTTAGGCTTAGCGTTAGGTTTAGGGTTAGTTGTTTCGTCGATGTTAGGGTCAGGTGAAGCTTAGGTTTAGGGTTAGGGTTCAGTTTAGGGTTAGGGCTAGGGCTAGGGTGAAGTTTAAGTTAAGGGTGAGGGTTGAGCTTAGGGTTAGCGTTAGCAGTTAGCGTTAGGGTTAAGGTTAGGATTAAGTTTAGGGTTAAGGTTAGGTTTAGAGTTAGGATTAGGGTTAGTGTTAGGGTTCAGTCATGGTTAGGTTTAGGGCTAGGTGAAGGTTAGAGATAGGGTTAGGTTAAGGGTTGGGGTGAGGTTTAGATGTTAGTGTGAGGGTTAGCGATAGGTTTCCATTTAAGCTGAGTGTGTAGGGTAAGTTTTAGGGTTAGGATTAGGGTAGGGTTAGAGTTAGGTTCAGGGTTAGGGTTAAGTTTAGGGTTAGGGTTAGTTTTATGGTTGGGGTCAGGGTTAGGGGGAGATTTAGTGTTATGTTTAGTTTTAGGGTTAAGGTTAGGGTGAAGTTTATTTAAGCGAGACGGTTAGGGTTAGGGGTTAGGTTTCAGCTTAGGGTCAGGGTTAAGTTTAGAGTTAGGTTTAGGTTTAGAGTTAGGTTTAGGTTTAGTGTTAGTTTGCTTAGGGTTAGGGTTTGAATGAAGTTAGGGTAGGTTTAGGGTTACTGTTAAGGTGAAATTTTGGTTAAGGGTGAGGGTTCGGCTTAGGCTTAGAGTTAGGGGTTAGTGTTTCAGTTAGGTTTAGGGTAGAGTTATAATTAGGGTTCAGTTTCGGTTTAGGGTAAGAGAGTTACTTTTACACTTAAGGTGAGGGTTTTGGGTAAGTGTTACGGTTAGGGTTAGGGTTAGGGTTAGGGTTAGGGTTAGGTTTAATTTTATTGTAGGCTTAAAATTAGGGTTGAGGTTAGGTTAGGGTCAGGGTCAGGGTTAGGATTAGAATTAGGTTTAGGGCGAGGGTTAGGGTCAGAGTTATCGTCAGGGTTAGGTTTCGGGTTACAGGTGGGCCAAGGTTAAGTTTAGGGTTAGGTTTATGGGTAGGGTTTGGGTTAAAGTTAGGCTTAGCTTTAGGTTAGGGATAGGGTGAAGTTTAAGATAGGGTGACGGTTAGGGTTAGGGTTATGGCTAAGGTTTGGGTTTGTTTTCAGGTTCGTGTTAAGGTTATGTTCAGGGTTAGGGTTAAGTTTAGGGGTTGTGTTTAGTTTTAGGGTTAGTGTTAGATTTTAGGTTAGGGTTCAGTTTCGTGTTACGGTTAGGGTTAGGGTCGAAGTTTGTGTTTTAGGCGTTGTGGTTGGGGTGAGGGTTAGGTTTAGGGTTAGGGTTGGGTAGGGTTAGGACTATGGTTATGGTAAGGTGTGTTAGGGGTTAGAGCTGTAGTTTAGGGTTAGGGTTTGGGGAGGGTTCCGGTTAGGCATTGTGGTTCTGGTCATGGTTAGGTTTGGTTTAGGGTTAGGGTTAGGTTTAGGATTAGGTTTCGGGTTAGAGTTAGAGATAGGGTTAAGGTTTCGGTTAGACTTTGGTGTTGGGGTTAGGGTTTGGGTTAGGGTTAGGGTTATCGTTAGGGCTCAGGGGTTTCAGGTTAGGGTTAGGGTTAGGGATAGCATTAGGTTTAGGTTTTGTGGGATACGGTGAGGGGTTAGGGTGAGGGTTATGGTTAGTTTTACAGTTAAGGTGAGGGTTTAGGGTAAGTGTTACGATTAGGGTTAGAGTTAGAGTTAGGGTTAGGTTACGGGTTAGGGTTCGGTGTAGGGTAAGGTTTAGGTTTAGGTCCAAGTTCAGGTTTAGAGTTAGTGTTCTATTTAGGGTCCAGGTCAGAGTTAGGGTTAGGCTTAGGATTAAGCTTAGGGTTAGGTTCAGGACTATTGTAAGTGTTCGGTCTAGGCTTACAGATGGACTAGCGTTACTGTTAGAATTAGGTTTAAGGTTAGAGTTAGGGTTTGGGTGAAGTTTAGGATAGGTTGCGGGTTATTTTTATGGTTAGGGCTAGAGTTTGGGTTAGTGTTAAGGTTAGGTTTAGGGTTCGAGTTAGGGTTAGGGGTTATGTTTAGGGTTAGCGTTAGGTTAGGTTTAGGGTGAGTGTGAAGTTTAGGTTAAGGGTGAGGGTTATGATAAGGGTTAGGATTGTAGATGGTGTCAGACATTAGGTTTAGGGTGTTAGGGTTAGTTTTATGGTTAGGGTAGGGTTAAATTTAGGGTTAACATTAGGGTTAGGGTTAGATTAGGGTAACTGTTTGTATTAGGGTTAGGGATAAAGTTTGGCATAGCGTTAGGTTCAGGGTCGGGGATACGGTTAAGGGTTAGGGTGAGGGTTAGGCTTAGGTTTACACTTAGGGTGAGGGTTTAGGGTAATTGTTACGGTTAGGGCTAGAGTTAGAGTTAGGCTTAGGGTTAGGGTGAAGTTTCAGTTAATAGTCAGGGATAGGGTAAATATTAGAGTCGTGTTAAGGTTAGTGTTAGGGTTAGGTATAGGGTTAGGGTTCGGGTAGGGGTAAGGCTAGGTTTAAGGCTAGGTTTACGGTAAAGGGTAGGGCTAGGTTGGGGTTAGGGTTAGGTTTAGAGTTAGAGTTAGTGCTCGGGTTTACTTTAGGGTTAGGGTCAGGTTTAGAGTTATTGTTAGGGTTAGGGTTAGGGTAGAGTTAAGGTTAAGCTAAAGTTTAGGGTAAGGGTTAGGTTTAGGTCAGGGTTAGGGTTAGGATGAGGGGTAGGGTTAGGGTTAGGGTTATGGTTAAGGTTAGGGTTAGCGTTAGGTTTATGGTTCGGAATAGGGTTAGGGTCAGGGTTGGGGAAGATTTAGTGTTATGTTTAGTTTTAGGGTTAGGGTTAGGGCGAGGTTTATGTTAAGCGTGACGGTTAGTGTTAGTGGTTAGGGTTCACGTTAGGGTCAGGATTGGGGTTAGGGTTAGGTTTAGTGTTCGTGTTAGTTTTGTTTAGGTTTAGGGTTTGAATGAAGTAGGGTAGGTTTAGGGTTATGGTTAGGGTTAGGTTTGGAAGAAGTTTAGGATATGGTAAGGGTTAGTGTTACGGTTAGGTTTAGGGTTCAGGTTAGTGTTAGGGGTTAGTTAAGGGTTAGGGTTAGGTTTAGGTTTAGTGTCAGTGTGATGTTTAAGTTAAGGGTGAAGGTTCAGATAAAGTTTACGATTAGGGTTAGGATTATAGTTAGTGTTAGAGGCTAGGTTTAGGGTGTTAGGGTTCGGTTTATGGTGGGGTAGGGTTAAGTTTAGGGTTAGGGTTAGGGTTAGGGATAGCCTTAGGTTTAGGGTTGGGGACACGGTTCGGGGTTAGGGTGAGGGTTGGGGTTAGGGTGAGGGTTAGGTTTACAGTTAAGGTGAGGGTTTAGGGTAATTGTTATGCTTAGGTTTAGAGTTAGGGTTAGGGTTAGGGGAAGTTTCAGTTAATAGTGAGGGTTGGGGCTAAGTTTAGAGTTAGGGTAAGGTTAGTGTTAGGGTTAGGGTTAGGGTCGGCGTCAGGTTAGGGTTAAGGCTAGGTTTACGGTAAAGGGTAGGGCTAGGTTGGGGTTAGGGTTAGGTTTAGAGTTAGAGTTAGTGCTAGGGTTAGGGTCAGGTTTAGAGTTATTGTTAGGGTTAGGGTAGAGTTAAGGTTAATTTTAAGTTTAGGGTTAGGATAAGGGTTAGGTTTAGGTCAGGGTTAGGGTTAGGATGAGGGGTAGGGTTAAAGTTAGGGAAAGGGTTAGGGGTTCATGGGAGGTTTAGTGTTAGGTTTCCATTACGCTGATGTTTTAGGGTGTTACTGTTAGTGTTAGGGTTCCAGTTAGGGTTAGGTTTAGGGTTAGGGCTAGAGTTAGGGAGTAGTCAAGCCTGAGGTTTAATTTTAGGGTTACGGTTATGGTTAGGGTTAGGTTTAGGGTGAAGTTTATGTTAAGGATGAGGGTTAGGGTTAGGTGTTTGGGTTAAGGTTAGGGTTAGGCTTAGCGTTAGGTTTAGGGTTAGTTGTTTCGTCGATGTTAGGGTCAGGTGAAGCTTAGGTTTAGGGTTAGGGTTCAGTTTAGGGTTAGGGCTAGGGCTAGGGTGAAGTTTAAGTTAAGGGTGAGGGTTGAGCTTAGGGTTAGCGTTAGCAGTTAGCGTTAGGGTTAAGGTTAGGATTAAGTTTAGGGTTAAGGTTAGGTTTAGAGTTAGGATTAGGGTTAGTGTTAGGGTTCAGTCATGGTTAGGTTTAGGGCTAGGTGAAGGTTAGAGATAGGGTTAGGTTAAGGGTTGGGGTGAGGTTTAGATGTTAGTGTGAGGGTTAGCGATAGGTTTCCATTTAAGCTGAGTGTGTAGGGTAAGTTTTAGGGTTAGGATTAGGGTAGGGTTAGAGTTAGGTTCAGGGTTAGGGTTAAGTTTAGGGTTAGGGTTAGTTTTATGGTTGGGGTCAGGGTTAGGGGGAGATTTAGTGTTATGTTTAGTTTTAGGGTTAAGGTTAGGGTGAAGTTTATTTAAGCGAGACGGTTAGGGTTAGGGGTTAGGTTTCAGCTTAGGGTCAGGGTTAAGTTTAGAGTTAGGTTTAGGTTTAGAGTTAGGTTTAGGTTTAGTGTTAGTTTGCTTAGGGTTAGGGTTTGAATGAAGTTAGGGTAGGTTTAGGGTTACTGTTAAGGTGAAATTTTGGTTAAGGGTGAGGGTTCGGCTTAGGCTTAGAGTTAGGGGTTAGTGTTTCAGTTAGGTTTAGGGTAGAGTTATAATTAGGGTTCAGTTTCGGTTTAGGGTAAGAGAGTTACTTTTACACTTAAGGTGAGGGTTTTGGGTAAGTGTTACGGTTAGGGTTAGGGTTAGGGTTAGGGTTAGGTTTAATTTTATTGTAGGCTTAAAATTAGGGTTGAGGTTAGGTTAGGGTCAGGGTCAGGGTTAGGATTAGAATTAGGTTTAGGGCGAGGGTTAGGGTCAGAGTTATCGTCAGGGTTAGGTTTCGGGTTACAGGTGGGCCAAGGTTAAGTTTAGGGTTAGGTTTATGGGTAGGGTTTGGGTTAAAGTTAGGCTTAGCTTTAGGTTAGGGATAGGGTGAAGTTTAAGATAGGGTGACGGTTAGGGTTAGGGTTATGGCTAAGGTTTGGGTTTGTTTTCAGGTTCGTGTTAAGGTTATGTTCAGGGTTAGGGTTAAGTTTAGGGGTTGTGTTTAGTTTTAGGGTTAGTGTTAGATTTTAGGTTAGGGTTCAGTTTCGTGTTACGGTTAGGGTTAGGGTCGAAGTTTGTGTTTTAGGCGTTGTGGTTGGGGTGAGGGTTAGGTTTAGGGTTAGGGTTGGGTAGGGTTAGGACTATGGTTATGGTAAGGTGTGTTAGGGGTTAGAGCTGTAGTTTAGGGTTAGGGTTTGGGGAGGGTTCCGGTTAGGCATTGTGGTTCTGGTCATGGTTAGGTTTGGTTTAGGGTTAGGGTTAGGTTTAGGATTAGGTTTCGGGTTAGAGTTAGAGATAGGGTTAAGGTTTCGGTTAGACTTTGGTGTTGGGGTTAGGGTTTGGGTTAGGGTTAGGGTTATCGTTAGGGCTCAGGGGTTTCAGGTTAGGGTTAGGGTTAGGGATAGCATTAGGTTTAGGTTTTGTGGGATACGGTGAGGGGTTAGGGTGAGGGTTATGGTTAGTTTTACAGTTAAGGTGAGGGTTTAGGGTAAGTGTTACGATTAGGGTTAGAGTTAGAGTTAGGGTTAGGTTACGGGTTAGGGTTCGGTGTAGGGTAAGGTTTAGGTTTAGGTCCAAGTTCAGGTTTAGAGTTAGTGTTCTATTTAGGGTCCAGGTCAGAGTTAGGGTTAGGCTTAGGATTAAGCTTAGGGTTAGGTTCAGGACTATTGTAAGTGTTCGGTCTAGGCTTACAGATGGACTAGCGTTACTGTTAGAATTAGGTTTAAGGTTAGAGTTAGGGTTTGGGTGAAGTTTAGGATAGGTTGCGGGTTATTTTTATGGTTAGGGCTAGAGTTTGGGTTAGTGTTAAGGTTAGGTTTAGGGTTCGAGTTAGGGTTAGGGGTTATGTTTAGGGTTAGCGTTAGGTTAGGTTTAGGGTGAGTGTGAAGTTTAGGTTAAGGGTGAGGGTTATGATAAGGGTTAGGATTGTAGATGGTGTCAGACATTAGGTTTAGGGTGTTAGGGTTAGTTTTATGGTTAGGGTAGGGTTAAGTTTAGGGTTAACATTAGGGTTAGGGTTAGATTAGGGTAACTGTTTGTATTAGGGTTAGGGATAAAGTTTGGCATAGCGTTAGGTTCAGGGTCGGGGATACGGTTAAGGGTTAGGGTGAGGGTTAGGCTTAGGTTTACACTTAGGGTGAGGGTTTAGGGTAATTGTTACGGTTAGGGCTAGAGTTAGAGTTAGGCTTAGGGTTAGGGTGAAGTTTCAGTTAATAGTCAGGGATAGGGTAAATATTAGAGTCGTGTTAAGGTTAGTGTTAGGGTTAGGTATAGGGTTAGGGTTCGGGTAGGGGTAAGGCTAGGTTTAAGGCTAGGTTTACGGTAAAGGGTAGGGCTAGGTTGGGGTTAGGGTTAGGTTTAGAGTTAGAGTTAGTGCTCGGGTTTACTTTAGGGTTAGGGTCAGGTTTAGAGTTATTGTTAGGGTTAGGGTTAGGGTAGAGTTAAGGTTAAGCTAAAGTTTAGGGTAAGGGTTAGGTTTAGGTCAGGGTTAGGGTTAGGATGAGGGGTAGGGTTAGGGTTAGGGTTATGGTTAAGGTTAGGGTTAGCGTTAGGTTTATGGTTCGGAATAGGGTTAGGGTCAGGGTTGGGGAAGATTTAGTGTTATGTTTAGTTTTAGGGTTAGGGTTAGGGCGAGGTTTATGTTAAGCGTGACGGTTAGTGTTAGTGGTTAGGGTTCACGTTAGGGTCAGGATTGGGGTTAGGGTTAGGTTTAGTGTTCGTGTTAGTTTTGTTTAGGTTTAGGGTTTGAATGAAGTAGGGTAGGTTTAGGGTTATGGTTAGGGTTAGGTTTGGAAGAAGTTTAGGATATGGTAAGGGTTAGTGTTACGGTTAGGTTTAGGGTTCAGGTTAGTGTTAGGGGTTAGTTAAGGGTTAGGGTTAGGTTTAGGTTTAGTGTCAGTGTGATGTTTAAGTTAAGGGTGAAGGTTCAGATAAAGTTTACGATTAGGGTTAGGATTATAGTTAGTGTTAGAGGCTAGGTTTAGGGTGTTAGGGTTCGGTTTATGGTGGGGTAGGGTTAAGTTTAGGGTTAGGGTTAGGGATAGCCTTAGGTTTAGGGTTGGGGACACGGTTCGGGGTTAGGGTGAGGGTTGGGGTTAGGGTGAGGGTTAGGTTTACAGTTAAGGTGAGGGTTTAGGGTAATTGTTATGCTTAGGGTTAGAGTTAGGGTTAGGGTTAGGGGAAGTTTCAGTTAATAGTGAGGGTTGGGGCTAAGTTTAGAGTTAGGGTAAGGTTAGTGTTAGGGTTAGGGTTAGGGTCGGCGTCAGGTTAGGGTTAAGGCTAGGTTTACGGTAAAGGGTAGGGCTAGGTTGGGGTTAGGGTTAGGTTTAGAGTTAGAGTTAGTGCTAGGGTTAGGGTCAGGTTTAGAGTTATTGTTAGGGTTAGGGTAGAGTTAAGGTTAATTTTAAGTTTAGGGTTAGGATAAGGGTTAGGTTTAGGTCAGGGTTAGGGTTAGGATGAGGGGTAGGGTTAAAGTTAGGGAAAGGGTTAGGGGTTCATGGGAGGTTTAGTGTTAGGTTTCCATTACGCTGATGTTTTAGGGTGTTACTGTTAGTGTTAGGGTTCCAGTTAGGGTTAGGTTTAGGGTTAGGGCTAGAGTTAGGGAGTAGTCAAGCCTGAGGTTTAATTTTAGGGTTACGGTGATGGTTAGGGTTAGGTTTAGGGTGAAGTTTATGTTAAGGATGAGGGTTAGGGTTAGGTGTTTGGGTTAAGGTTAGGGTTAGGCTTAGCGTTAGGTTTAGGGTTAGTTGTTTCGTCGATGTTAGGGTCAGGTGAAGCTTAGGTTTAGGGTTAGGGTTCAGTTTAGGGTTAGGGCTAGGGCTAGGGTGAAGTTTAAGTTAAGGGTGAGGGTTGAGCTTAGGGTTAGCGTTAGCAGTTAGCGTTAGGGTTAAGGTTAGGATTAAGTTTAGGGTTAAGGTTAGGTTTAGAGTTAGGATTAGGGTTAGTGTTAGGGTTCAGTCATGGTTAGGTTTAGGGCTAGGTGAAGGTTAGAGATAGGGTTAGGTTAAGGGTTGGGGTGAGGTTTAGATGTTAGTGTGAGGGTTAGCGATAGGTTTCCATTTAAGCTGAGTGTGTAGGGTAAGTTTTAGGGTTAGGATTAGGGTAGGGTTAGAGTTAGGTTCAGGGTTAGGGTTAAGTTTAGGGTTAGGGTTAGTTTTATGGTTGGGGTCAGGGTTAGGGGGAGATTTAGTGTTATGTTTAGTTTTAGGGTTAAGGTTAGGGTGAAGTTTATTTAAGCGAGACGGTTAGGGTTAGGGGTTAGGTTTCAGCTTAGGGTCAGGGTTAAGTTTAGAGTTAGGTTTAGGTTTAGAGTTAGGTTTAGGTTTAGTGTTAGTTTGCTTAGGGTTAGGGTTTGAATGAAGTTAGGGTAGGTTTAGGGTTACTGTTAAGGTGAAATTTTGGTTAAGGGTGAGGGTTCGGCTTAGGCTTAGAGTTAGGGGTTAGTGTTTCAGTTAGGTTAAGGGTAGAGTTATAATTAGGGTTCAGTTTCGGTTTAGGGTAAGAGAGTTACTTTTACACTTAAGGTGAGGGTTTTGGGTAAGTGTTACGGTTAGGGTTAGGGTTAGGGTTAGGGTTAGGTTTAATTTTATTGTAGGCTTAAAATTAGGGTTGAGGTTAGGTTAGGGTCAGGGTCAGGGTTAGGATTAGAATTAGGTTTAGGGCGAGGGTTAGGGTCAGAGTTATCGTCAGGGTTAGGTTTCGGGTTACAGGTGGGCCAAGGTTAAGTTTAGGGTTAGGTTTATGGGTAGGGTTTGGGTTAAAGTTAGGCTTAGCTTTAGGTTAGGGATAGGGTGAAGTTTAAGATAGGGTGACGGTTAGGGTTAGGGTTATGGCTAAGGTTTGGGTTTGTTTTCAGGTTCGTGTTAAGGTTATGTTCAGGGTTAGGGTTAAGTTTAGGGGTTGTGTTTAGTTTTAGGGTTAGTGTTAGATTTTAGGTTAGGGTTCAGTTTCGTGTTACGGTTAGGGTTAGGGTCGAAGTTTGTGTTTTAGGCGTTGTGGTTGGGGTGAGGGTTAGGTTTAGGGTTAGGGTTGGGTAGGGTTAGGACTATGGTTATGGTAAGGTGTGTTAGGGGTTAGAGCTGTAGTTTAGGGTTAGGGTTTGGGGAGGGTTCCGGTTAGGCATTGTGGTTCTGGTCATGGTTAGGTTTGGTTTAGGGTTAGGGTTAGGTTTAGGATTAGGTTTCGGGTTAGAGTTAGAGATAGGGTTAAGGTTTCGGTTAGACTTTGGTGTTGGGGTTAGGGTTTGGGTTAGGGTTAGGGTTATCGTTAGGGCTCAGGGGTTTCAGGTTAGGGTTAGGGTTAGGGATAGCATTAGGTTTAGGTTTTGTGGGATACGGTGAGGGGTTAGGGTGAGGGTTATGGTTAGTTTTACAGTTAAGGTGAGGGTTTAGGGTAAGTGTTACGATTAGGGTTAGAGTTAGAGTTAGGGTTAGGTTACGGGTTAGGGTTCGGTGTAGGGTAAGGTTTAGGTTTAGGTCCAAGTTCAGGTTTAGAGTTAGTGTTCTATTTAGGGTCCAGGTCAGAGTTAGGGTTAGGCTTAGGATTAAGCTTAGGGTTAGGTTCAGGACTATTGTAAGTGTTCGGTCTAGGCTTACAGATGGACTAGCGTTACTGTTAGAATTAGGTTTAAGGTTAGAGTTAGGGTTTGGGTGAAGTTTAGGATAGGTTGCGGGTTATTTTTATGGTTAGGGCTAGAGTTTGGGTTAGTGTTAAGGTTAGGTTTAGGGTTCGAGTTAGGGTTAGGGGTTATGTTTAGGGTTAGCGTTAGGTTAGGTTTAGGGTGAGTGTGAAGTTTAGGTTAAGGGTGAGGGTTATGATAAGGGTTAGGATTGTAGATGGTGTCAGACATTAGGTTTAGGGTGTTAGGGTTAGTTTTATGGTTAGGGTAGGGTTAAGTTTAGGGTTAACATTAGGGTTAGGGTTAGATTAGGGTAACTGTTTGTATTAGGGTTAGGGATAAAGTTTGGCATAGCGTTAGGTTCAGGGTCGGGGATACGGTTAAGGGTTAGGGTGAGGGTTAGGCTTAGGTTTACACTTAGGGTGAGGGTTTAGGGTAATTGTTACGGTTAGGGCTAGAGTTAGAGTTAGGCTTAGGGTTAGGGTGAAGTTTCAGTTAATAGTCAGGGATAGGGTAAATATTAGAGTCGTGTTAAGGTTAGTGTTAGGGTTAGGTATAGGGTTAGGGTTCGGGTAGGGGTAAGGCTAGGTTTAAGGCTAGGTTTACGGTAAAGGGTAGGGCTAGGTTGGGGTTAGGGTTAGGTTTAGAGTTAGAGTTAGTGCTCGGGTTTACTTTAGGGTTAGGGTCAGGTTTAGAGTTATTGTTAGGGTTAGGGTTAGGGTAGAGTTAAGGTTAAGCTAAAGTTTAGGGTAAGGGTTAGGTTTAGGTCAGGGTTAGGGTTAGGATGAGGGGTAGGGTTAGGGTTAGGGTTATGGTTAAGGTTAGGGTTAGCGTTAGGTTTATGGTTCGGAATAGGGTTAGGGTCAGGGTTGGGGAAGATTTAGTGTTATGTTTAGTTTTAGGGTTAGGGTTAGGGCGAGGTTTATGTTAAGCGTGACGGTTAGTGTTAGTGGTTAGGGTTCACGTTAGGGTCAGGATTGGGGTTAGGGTTAGGTTTAGTGTTCGTGTTAGTTTTGTTTAGGTTTAGGGTTTGAATGAAGTAGGGTAGGTTTAGGGTTATGGTTAGGGTTAGGTTTGGAAGAAGTTTAGGATATGGTAAGGGTTAGTGTTACGGTTAGGTTTAGGGTTCAGGTTAGTGTTAGGGGTTAGTTAAGGGTTAGGGTTAGGTTTAGGTTTAGTGTCAGTGTGATGTTTAAGTTAAGGGTGAAGGTTCAGATAAAGTTTACGATTAGGGTTAGGATTATAGTTAGTGTTAGAGGCTAGGTTTAGGGTGTTAGGGTTCGGTTTATGGTGGGGTAGGGTTAAGTTTAGGGTTAGGGTTAGGGATAGCCTTAGGTTTAGGGTTGGGGACACGGTTCGGGGTTAGGGTGAGGGTTGGGGTTAGGGTGAGGGTTAGGTTTACAGTTAAGGTGAGGGTTTAGGGTAATTGTTATGCTTAGGGTTAGAGTTAGGGTTAGGGTTAGGGGAAGTTTCAGTTAATAGTGAGGGTTGGGGCTAAGTTTAGAGTTAGGGTAAGGTTAGTGTTAGGGTTAGGGTTAGGGTCGGCGTCAGGTTAGGGTTAAGGCTAGGTTTACGGTAAAGGGTAGGGCTAGGTTGGGGTTAGGGTTAGGTTTAGAGTTAGAGTTAGTGCTAGGGTTAGGGTCAGGTTTAGAGTTATTGTTAGGGTTAGGGTAGAGTTAAGGTTAATTTTAAGTTTAGGGTTAGGATAAGGGTTAGGTTTAGGTCAGGGTTAGGGTTAGGATGAGGGGTAGGGTTAAAGTTAGGGAAAGGGTTAGGGGTTCATGGGAGGTTTAGTGTTAGGTTTCCATTACGCTGATGTTTTAGGGTGTTACTGTTAGTGTTAGGGTTCCAGTTAGGGTTAGGTTTAGGGTTAGGGCTAGAGTTAGGGAGTAGTCAAGCCTGAGGTTTAATTTTAGGGTTACGGTGATGGTTAGGGTTAGGTTTAGGGTGAAGTTTATGTTAAGGATGAGGGTTAGGGTTAGGTGTTTGGGTTAAGGTTAGGGTTAGGCTTAGCGTTAGGTTTAGGGTTAGTTGTTTCGTCGATGTTAGGGTCAGGTGAAGCTTAGGTTTAGGGTTAGGGTTCAGTTTAGGGTTAGGGCTAGGGCTAGGGTGAAGTTTAAGTTAAGGGTGAGGGTTGAGCTTAGGGTTAGCGTTAGCAGTTAGCGTTAGGGTTAAGGTTAGGATTAAGTTTAGGGTTAAGGTTAGGTTTAGAGTTAGGATTAGGGTTAGTGTTAGGGTTCAGTCATGGTTAGGTTTAGGGCTAGGTGAAGGTTAGAGATAGGGTTAGGTTAAGGGTTGGGGTGAGGTTTAGATGTTAGTGTGAGGGTTAGCGATAGGTTTCCATTTAAGCTGAGTGTGTAGGGTAAGTTTTAGGGTTAGGATTAGGGTAGGGTTAGAGTTAGGTTCAGGGTTAGGGTTAAGTTTAGGGTTAGGGTTAGTTTTATGGTTGGGGTCAGGGTTAGGGGGAGATTTAGTGTTATGTTTAGTTTTAGGGTTAAGGTTAGGGTGAAGTTTATTTAAGCGAGACGGTTAGGGTTAGGGGTTAGGTTTCAGCTTAGGGTCAGGGTTAAGTTTAGAGTTAGGTTTAGGTTTAGAGTTAGGTTTAGGTTTAGTGTTAGTTTGCTTAGGGTTAGGGTTTGAATGAAGTTAGGGTAGGTTTAGGGTTACTGTTAAGGTGAAATTTTGGTTAAGGGTGAGGGTTCGGCTTAGGCTTAGAGTTAGGGGTTAGTGTTTCAGTTAGGTTAAGGGTAGAGTTATAATTAGGGTTCAGTTTCGGTTTAGGGTAAGAGAGTTACTTTTACACTTAAGGTGAGGGTTTTGGGTAAGTGTTACGGTTAGGGTTAGGGTTAGGGTTAGGGTTAGGTTTAATTTTATTGTAGGCTTAAAATTAGGGTTGAGGTTAGGTTAGGGTCAGGGTCAGGGTTAGGATTAGAATTAGGTTTAGGGCGAGGGTTAGGGTCAGAGTTATCGTCAGGGTTAGGTTTCGGGTTACAGGTGGGCCAAGGTTAAGTTTAGGGTTAGGTTTATGGGTAGGGTTTGGGTTAAAGTTAGGCTTAGCTTTAGGTTAGGGATAGGGTGAAGTTTAAGATAGGGTGACGGTTAGGGTTAGGGTTATGGCTAAGGTTTGGGTTTGTTTTCAGGTTCGTGTTAAGGTTATGTTCAGGGTTAGGGTTAAGTTTAGGGGTTGTGTTTAGTTTTAGGGTTAGTGTTAGATTTTAGGTTAGGGTTCAGTTTCGTGTTACGGTTAGGGTTAGGGTCGAAGTTTGTGTTTTAGGCGTTGTGGTTGGGGTGAGGGTTAGGTTTAGGGTTAGGGTTGGGTAGGGTTAGGACTATGGTTATGGTAAGGTGTGTTAGGGGTTAGAGCTGTAGTTTAGGGTTAGGGTTTGGGGAGGGTTCCGGTTAGGCATTGTGGTTCTGGTCATGGTTAGGTTTGGTTTAGGGTTAGGGTTAGGTTTAGGATTAGGTTTCGGGTTAGAGTTAGAGATAGGGTTAAGGTTTCGGTTAGACTTTGGTGTTGGGGTTAGGGTTTGGGTTAGGGTTAGGGTTATCGTTAGGGCTCAGGGGTTTCAGGTTAGGGTTAGGGTTAGGGATAGCATTAGGTTTAGGTTTTGTGGGATACGGTGAGGGGTTAGGGTGAGGGTTATGGTTAGTTTTACAGTTAAGGTGAGGGTTTAGGGTAAGTGTTACGATTAGGGTTAGAGTTAGAGTTAGGGTTAGGTTACGGGTTAGGGTTCGGTGTAGGGTAAGGTTTAGGTTTAGGTCCAAGTTCAGGTTTAGAGTTAGTGTTCTATTTAGGGTCCAGGTCAGAGTTAGGGTTAGGCTTAGGATTAAGCTTAGGGTTAGGTTCAGGACTATTGTAAGTGTTCGGTCTAGGCTTACAGATGGACTAGCATTACTGTTAGAATTAGGTTTAAGGTTAGAGTTTGGGTTAGGTTTAGGTTTAGGTTAAGGTTAGAGTTAGGGTTTGGATGAAGTTTAGGATAGGTTGCGGGTTATTTTTATGGTTAGGGCTAGAGTTTGGGTTAGTGTTAAGGTTAGGTTTAGGGTTCGAGTTAGGGTTAGGGGTTATGTTTAGGGTTAGCGTTAGGTTAGGTTTAGGGTGAGTGTGAAGTTTAGGTTAAGGGTGAGGGTTATGATAAGGGTTAGGATTGTAGATGGTGTCAGACGTTAGGTTTAGGGTGTTAGGGTTAGTTTTATGGTTAGGGTAGGGTTAAGTTTAGGGTTAACATTAGGGTTAGGGTTAGATTAGGGTAACTGTTTGTATTAGGGTTAGGGATAAAGTTTGGCATAGCGTTAGGTTCAGGGTCGGGGATACGGTTAAGGGTTAGGGTGAGGGTTAGGCTTAGGTTTACACTTAGGGTGAGGGTTTAGGGTAATTGTTACGGTTAGGGCTAGAGTTAGAGTTAGGCTTAGGGTTAGGGTGAAGTTTCAGTTAATAGTCAGGGATAGGGTAAATATTAGAGTCGTGTTAAGGTTAGTGTTAGGGTTAGGTATAGGGTTAGGGTTCGGGTAGGGGTAAGGCTAGGTTTAAGGCTAGGTTTACGGTAAAGGGTAGGGCTAGGTTGGGGTTAGGGTTAGGTTTAGAGTTAGAGTTAGTGCTCGGGTTTACTTTAGGGTTAGGGTCAGGTTTAGAGTTATTGTTAGGGTTAGGGTTAGGGTAGAGTTAAGGTTAAGCTAAAGTTTAGGGTAAGGGTTAGGTTTAGGTCAGGGTTAGGGTTAGGATGAGGGGTAGGGTTAGGGTTAGGGTTATGGTTAAGGTTAGGGTTAGCGTTAGGTTTATGGTTCGGAATAGGGTTAGGGTCAGGGTTGGGGAAGATTTAGTGTTATGTTTAGTTTTAGGGTTAGGGTTAGGGCGAAGTTTATGTTAAGCGTGACGGTTAGTGTTAGTGGTTAGGGTTCACGTTAGGGTCAGGATTGGGGTTAGGGTTAGGTTTAGTGTTCGTGTTAGTTTTGTTTAGGTTTAGGGTTTGAATGAAGTAGGGTAGGTTTAGGGTTATGGTTAGGGTTAGGTTTGGAAGAAGTTTAGGATATGGTAAGGGTTAGTGTTACGGTTAGGTTTAGGGTTCAGGTTAGTGTTAGGGGTTAGTTAAGGGTTAGGGTTAGGTTTAGGTTTAGTGTCAGTGTGATGTTTAAGTTAAGGGTGAAGGTTCAGATAAAGTTTACGATTAGGGTTAGGATTATAGTTAGTGTTAGAGGCTAGGTTTAGGGTGTTAGGGTTCGGTTTATGGTGGGGTAGGGTTAAGTTTAGGGTTAGGGTTAGGGTTAGGGATAGCCTTAGGTTTAGGGTTGGGGACACGGTTCGGGGTTAGGGTGAGGGTTGGGGTTAGGGTGAGGGTTAGGTTTACAGTTAAGGTGAGGGTTTAGGGTAATTGTTATGCTTAGGGTTAGAGTTAGGGTTAGGGTTAGGGGAAGTTTCAGTTAATAGTGAGGGTTGGGGCTAAGTTTAGAGTTAGGGTAAGGTTAGTGTTAGGGTTAGGGTTAGGGTCGGCGTCAGGTTAGGGTTAAGGCTAGGTTTACGGTAAAGGGTAGGGCTAGGTTGGGGTTAGGGTTAGGTTTAGAGTTAGAGTTAGTGCTAGGGTTAGGGTCAGGTTTAGAGTTATTGTTAGGGTTAGGGTAGAGTTAAGGTTAATTTTAAGTTTAGGGTTAGGATAAGGGTTAGGTTTAGGTCAGGGTTAGGGTTAGGATGAGGGGTAGGGTTAAAGTTAGGGAAAGGGTTAGGGGTTCATGGGAGGTTTAGTGTTAGGTTTCCATTACGCTGATGTTTTAGGGTGTTACTGTTAGTGTTAGGGTTCCAGTTAGGGTTAGGTTTAGGGTTAGGGCTAGAGTTAGGGAGTAGTCAAGCCTGAGGTTTAATTTTAGGGTTACGGTGATGGTTAGGGTTAGGTTTAGGGTGAAGTTTATGTTAAGGATGAGGGTTAGGGTTAGGTGTTTGGGTTAAGGTTAGGGTTAGGCTTAGCGTTAGGTTTAGGGTTAGTTGTTTCGTCGATGTTAGGGTCAGGTGAAGCTTAGGTTTAGGGTTAGGGTTCAGTTTAGGGTTAGGGCTAGGGCTAGGGTGAAGTTTAAGTTAAGGGTGAGGGTTGAGCTTAGGGTTAGCGTTAGCAGTTAGCGTTAGGGTTAAGGTTAGGATTAAGTTTAGGGTTAAGGTTAGGTTTAGAGTTAGGATTAGGGTTAGTGTTAGGGTTCAGTCATGGTTAGGTTTAGGGCTAGGTGAAGGTTAGAGATAGGGTTAGGTTAAGGGTTGGGGTGAGGTTTAGATGTTAGTGTGAGGGTTAGCGATAGGTTTCCATTTAAGCTGAGTGTGTAGGGTAAGTTTTAGGGTTAGGATTAGGGTAGGGTTAGAGTTAGGTTCAGGGTTAGGGTTAAGTTTAGGGTTAGGGTTAGTTTTATGGTTGGGGTCAGGGTTAGGGGGAGATTTAGTGTTATGTTTAGTTTTAGGGTTAAGGTTAGGGTGAAGTTTATTTAAGCGAGACGGTTAGGGTTAGGGGTTAGGTTTCAGCTTAGGGTCAGGGTTAAGTTTAGAGTTAGGTTTAGGTTTAGAGTTAGGTTTAGGTTTAGTGTTAGTTTGCTTAGGGTTAGGGTTTGAATGAAGTTAGGGTAGGTTTAGGGTTACTGTTAAGGTGAAATTTTGGTTAAGGGTGAGGGTTCGGCTTAGGCTTAGAGTTAGGGGTTAGTGTTTCAGTTAGGTTTAGGGTAGAGTTATAATTAGGGTTCAGTTTCGGTTTAGGGTAAGAGAGTTACTTTTACACTTAAGGTGAGGGTTTTGGGTAAGTGTTACGGTTAGGGTTAGGGTTAGGGTTAGGGTTAGGTTTAATTTTATTGTAGGCTTAAAATTAGGGTTGAGGTTAGGTTAGGGTCAGGGTCAGGGTTAGGATTAGAATTAGGTTTAGGGCGAGGGTTAGGGTCAGAGTTATCGTCAGGGTTAGGTTTCGGGTTACAGGTGGGCCAAGGTTAAGTTTAGGGTTAGGTTTATGGGTAGGGTTTGGGTTAAAGTTAGGCTTAGCTTTAGGTTAGGGATAGGGTGAAGTTTAAGATAGGGTGACGGTTAGGGTTAGGGTTATGGCTAAGCTTTGGGTTTGTTTTCAGGTTCGTGTTAAGGTTATGTTCAGGGTTAGGGTTAAGTTTAGGGGTTGTGTTTAGTTTTAGGGTTAGTGTTAGATTTTAGGTTAGGGTTCAGTTTCGTGTTACGGTTAGGGTTAGGGTCGAAGTTTGTGTTTTAGGCGTTGTGGTTGGGGTGAGGGTTAGGTTTAGGGTTAGGGTTGGGTAGGGTTAGGACTATGGTTATGGTAAGGTGTGTTAGGGGTTAGAGCTGTAGTTTAGGGTTAGGGTTTGGGGAGGGTTCCGGTTAGGCATTGTGGTTCTGGTCATGGTTAGGTTTGGTTTAGGGTTAGGGTTAGGTTTAGGATTAGGTTTCGGGTTAGAGTTAGAGATAGGGTTAAGGTTTCGGTTAGACTTTGGTGTTGGGGTTAGGGTTTGGGTTAGGGTTAGGGTTATCGTTAGGGCTCAGGGGTTTCAGGTTAGGGTTAGGGTTAGGGATAGCATTAGGTTTAGGTTTTGTGGGATACGGTGAGGGGTTAGGGTGAGGGTTATGGTTAGTTTTACAGTTAAGGTGAGGGTTTAGGGTAAGTGTTACGATTAGGGTTAGAGTTAGAGTTAGGGTTAGGTTACGGGTTAGGGTTCGGTGTAGGGTAAGGTTTAGGTTTAGGTCCAAGTTGAGGTTTAGAGTTAGTGTTCTATTTAGGGTCCAGGTCAGAGTTAGGGTTAGGCTTAGGATTAAGCTTAGGGTTAGGTTCAGGACTATTGTAAGTGTTCGGTCTAGGCTTACAGATGGACTAGCGTTACTGTTAGAATTAGGTTTAAGGTTAGAGTTTGGGTTAGGTTTAGGTTTAGGTTAAGGTTAGAGTTAGGGTTTGGATGAAGTTTAGGATAGGTTGCGGGTTATTTTTATGGTTAGGGCTAGAGTTTGGGTTAGTGTTAAGGTTAGGTTTAGGGTTCGAGTTAGGGTTAGGGGTTATGTTTAGGGTTAGCGTTAGGTTAGGTTTAGGGTGAGTGTGAAGTTTAGGTTAAGGGTGAGGGTTATGATAAGGGTTAGGATTGTAGATGGTGTCAGACATTAGGTTTAGGGTGTTAGGGTTCGTTTTATGGTTAGGGTAGGGTTAAGTTTAGGGTTAACATTAGGGTTAGGGTTAGATTAGGGTAACTGTTTGTATTAGGGTTAGGGATAAAGTTTGGCATAGCGTTAGGTTCAGGGTCGGGGATACGGTTAAGGGTTAGGGTGAGGGTTAGGCTTAGGTTTACACTTAGGGTGAGGGTTTAGGGTAATTGTTACGGTTAGGGCTAGAGTTAGAGTTAGGCTTAGGGTTAGGGTGAAGTTTCAGTTAATAGTCAGGGATAGGGTAAATATTAGAGTCGTGTTAAGGTTAGTGTTAGGGTTAGGTATAGGGTTAGGGTTCGGGTAGGGGTAAGGCTAGGTTTAAGGCTAGGTTTACGGTAAAGGGTAGGGCTAGGTTGGGGTTAGGGTTAGGTTTAGAGTTAGAGTTAGTGCTCGGGTTTACTTTAGGGTTAGGGTCAGGTTTAGAGTTATTGTTAGGGTTAGGGTTAGGGTAGAGTTAAGGTTAAGCTAAAGTTTAGGGTAAGGGTTAGGTTTAGGTCAGGGTTAGGGTTAGGATGAGGGGTAGGGTTAGGGTTAGGGTTATGGTTAAGGTTAGGGTTAGCGTTAGGTTTATGGTTCGGAATAGGGTTAGGGTCAGGGTTGGGGAAGATTTAGTGTTATGTTTAGTTTTAGGGTTAGGGTTAGGGCGAGGTTTATGTTAAGCGTGACGGTTAGTGTTAGTGGTTAGGGTTCACGTTAGGGTCAGGATTGGGGTTAGGGTTAGGTTTAGTGTTCGTGTTAGTTTTGTTTAGGTTTAGGGTTTGAATGAAGTAGGGTAGGTTTAGGGTTATGGTTAGGGTTAGGTTTGGAAGAAGTTTAGGATATGGTAAGGGTTAGTGTTACGGTTAGGTTTAGGGTTCAGGTTAGTGTTAGGGGTTAGTTAAGGGTTAGGGTTAGGTTTAGGTTTAGTGTCAGTGTGATGTTTAAGTTAAGGGTGAAGGTTCAGATAAAGTTTACGATTAGGGTTAGGATTATAGTTAGTGTTAGAGGCTAGGTTTAGGGTGTTAGGGTTCGGTTTATGGTGGGGTAGGGTTAAGTTTAGGGTTAGGGTTAGGGTTAGGGATAGCCTTAGGTTTAGGGTTGGGGACACGGTTCGGGGTTAGGGTGAGGGTTGGGGTTAGGGTGAGGGTTAGGTTTACAGTTAAGGTGAGGGTTTAGGGTAATTGTTATGCTTAGGGTTAGAGTTAGGGTTAGGGTTAGGGGAAGTTTCAGTTAATAGTGAGGGTTGGGGCTAAGTTTAGAGTTAGGGTAAGGTTAGTGTTAGGGTTAGGGTTAGGGTCGGCGTCAGGTTAGGGTTAAGGCTAGGTTTACGGTAAAGGGTAGGGCTAGGTTGGCGTTAGGGTTAGGTTTAGAGTTAGAGTTAGTGCTAGGGTTAGGGTCAGGTTTAGAGTTATTGTTAGGGTTAGGGTAGAGTTAAGGTTAATTTTAAGTTTAGGGTTAGGATAAGGGTTAGGTTTAGGTCAGGGTTAGGGTTAGGATGAGGGGTAGGGTTAAAGTTAGGGAAAGGGTTAGGGGTTCATGGGAGGTTTAGTGTTAGGTTTCCATTACGCTGATGTTTTAGGGTGTTACTGTTAGTGTTAGGGTTCCAGTTAGGGTTAGGTTTAGGGTTAGGGCTAGAGTTAGGGAGTAGTCAAGCCTGAGGTTTAATTTTAGGGTTACGGTGATGGTTAGGGTTAGGTTTAGGGTGAAGTTTATGTTAAGGATGAGGGTTAGGGTTAGGTGTTTGGGTTAAGGTTAGGGTTAGGCTTAGCGTTAGGTTTAGGGTTAGTTGTTTCGTCGATGTTAGGGTCAGGTGAAGCTTAGGTTTAGGGTTAGGGTTCAGTTTAGGGTTAGGGCTAGGGCTAGGGTGAAGTTTAAGTTAAGGGTGAGGGTTGAGCTTAGGGTTAGCGTTAGCAGTTAGCGTTAGGGTTAAGGTTAGGATTAAGTTTAGGGTTAAGGTTAGGTTTAGAGTTAGGATTAGGGTTAGTGTTAGGGTTCAGTCATGGTTAGGTTTAGGGCTAGGTGAAGGTTAGAGATAGGGTTAGGTTAAGGGTTGGGGTGAGGTTTAGATGTTAGTGTGAGGGTTAGCGATAGGTTTCCATTTAAGCTGAGTGTGTAGGGTAAGTTTTAGGGTTAGGATTAGGGTAGGGTTAGAGTTAGGTTCAGGGTTAGGGTTAAGTTTAGGGTTAGGGTTAGTTTTATGGTTGGGGTCAGGGTTAGGGGGAGATTTAGTGTTATGTTTAGTTTTAGGGTTAAGGTTAGGGTGAAGTTTATTTAAGCGAGACGGTTAGGGTTAGGGGTTAGGTTTCAGCTTAGGGTCAGGGTTAAGTTTAGAGTTAGGTTTAGGTTTAGAGTTAGGTTTAGGTTTAGTGTTAGTTTGCTTAGGGTTAGGGTTTGAATGAAGTTAGGGTAGGTTTAGGGTTACTGTTAAGGTGAAATTTTGGTTAAGGGTGAGGGTTCGGCTTAGGCTTAGAGTTAGGGGTTAGTGTTTCAGTTAGGTTTAGGGTAGAGTTATAATTAGGGTTCAGTTTCGGTTTAGGGTAAGAGAGTTACTTTTACACTTAAGGTGAGGGTTTTGGGTAAGTGTTACGGTTAGGGTTAGGGTTAGGGTTAGGGTTAGGTTTAATTTTATTGTAGGCTTAAAATTAGGGTTGAGGTTAGGTTAGGGTCAGGGTCAGGGTTAGGATTAGAATTAGGTTTAGGGCGAGGGTTAGGGTCAGAGTTATCGTCAGGGTTAGGTTTCGGGTTACAGGTGGGCCAAGGTTAAGTTTAGGGTTAGGTTTATGGGTAGGGTTTGGGTTAAAGTTAGGCTTAGCTTTAGGTTAGGGATAGGGTGAAGTTTAAGATAGGGTGACGGTTAGGGTTAGGGTTATGGCTAAGCTTTGGGTTTGTTTTCAGGTTCGTGTTAAGGTTATGTTCAGGGTTAGGGTTAAGTTTAGGGGTTGTGTTTAGTTTTAGGGTTAGTGTTAGATTTTAGGTTAGGGTTCAGTTTCGTGTTACGGTTAGGGTTAGGGTCGAAGTTTGTGTTTTAGGCGTTGTGGTTGGGGTGAGGGTTAGGTTTAGGGTTAGGGTTGGGTAGGGTTAGGACTATGGTTATGGTAAGGTGTGTTAGGGGTTAGAGCTGTAGTTTAGGGTTAGGGTTTGGGGAGGGTTCCGGTTAGGCATTGTGGTTCTGGTCATGGTTAGGTTTGGTTTAGGGTTAGGGTTAGGTTTAGGATTAGGTTTCGGGTTAGAGTTAGAGATAGGGTTAAGGTTTCGGTTAGACTTTGGTGTTGGGGTTAGGGTTTGGGTTAGGGTTAGGGTTATCGTTAGGGCTCAGGGGTTTCAGGTTAGGGTTAGGGTTAGGGATAGCATTAGGTTTAGGTTTTGTGGGATACGGTGAGGGGTTAGGGTGAGGGTTATGGTTAGTTTTACAGTTAAGGTGAGGGTTTAGGGTAAGTGTTACGATTAGGGTTAGAGTTAGAGTTAGGGTTAGGTTACGGGTTAGGGTTCGGTGTAGGGTAAGGTTTAGGTTTAGGTCCAAGTTGAGGTTTAGAGTTAGTGTTCTATTTAGGGTCCAGGTCAGAGTTAGGGTTAGGCTTAGGATTAAGCTTAGGGTTAGGTTCAGGACTATTGTAAGTGTTCGGTCTAGGCTTACAGATGGACTAGCGTTACTGTTAGAATTAGGTTTAAGGTTAGAGTTTGGGTTAGGTTTAGGTTTAGGTTAAGGTTAGAGTTAGGGTTTGGATGAAGTTTAGGATAGGTTGCGGGTTATTTTTATGGTTAGGGCTAGAGTTTGGGTTAGTGTTAAGGTTAGGTTTAGGGTTCGAGTTAGGGTTAGGGGTTATGTTTAGGGTTAGCGTTAGGTTAGGTTTAGGGTGAGTGTGAAGTTTAGGTTAAGGGTGAGGGTTATGATAAGGGTTAGGATTGTAGATGGTGTCAGACATTAGGTTTAGGGTGTTAGGGTTAGTTTTATGGTTAGGGTAGGGTTAAGTTTAGGGTTAACATTAGGGTTAGGGTTAGATTAGGGTAACTGTTTGTATTAGGGTTAGGGATAAAGTTTGGCATAGCGTTAGGTTCAGGGTCGGGGATACGGTTAAGGGTTAGGGTGAGGGTTAGGCTTAGGTTTACACTTAGGGTGAGGGTTTAGGGTAATTGTTACGGTTAGGGCTAGAGTTAGAGTTAGGCTTAGGGTTAGGGTGAAGTTTCAGTTAATAGTCAGGGATAGGGTAAATATTAGAGTCGTGTTAAGGTTAGTGTTAGGGTTAGGTATAGGGTTAGGGTTCGGGTAGGGGTAAGGCTAGGTTTAAGGCTAGGTTTACGGTAAAGGGTAGGGCTAGGTTGGGGTTAGGGTTAGGTTTAGAGTTAGAGTTAGTGCTCGGGTTTACTTTAGGGTTAGGGTCAGGTTTAGAGTTATTGTTAGGGTTAGGGTTAGGGTAGAGTTAAGGTTAAGCTAAAGTTTAGGGTAAGGGTTAGGTTTAGGTCAGGGTTAGGGTTAGGATGAGGGGTAGGGTTAGGGTTAGGGTTATGGTTAAGGTTAGGGTTAGGGTTAGGTTTATGGTTCGGAATAGGGTTAGGGTCAGGGTTGGGGAAGATTTAGTGTTATGTTTAGTTTTAGGGTTAGGGTTAGGGCGAAGTTTATGTTAAGCGTGACGGTTAGTGTTAGTGGTTAGGGTTCACGTTAGGGTCAGGATTGGGGTTAGGGTTAGGTTTAGTGTTCGTGTTAGTTTTGTTTAGGTTTAGGGTTTGAATGAAGTAGGGTAGGTTTAGGGTTATGGTTAGGGTTAGGTTTGGAAGAAGTTTAGGATATGGTAAGGGTTAGTGTTACGGTTAGGTTTAGGGTTCAGGTTAGTGTTAGGGGTTAGTTAAGGGTTAGGGTTAGGTTTAGGTTTAGTGTCAGTGTGATGTTTAAGTTAAGGGTGAAGGTTCAGATAAAGTTTACGATTAGGGTTAGGATTATAGTTAGTGTTAGAGGCTAGGTTTAGGGTGTTAGGGTTCGGTTTATGGTGGGGTAGGGTTAAGTTTAGGGTTAGGGTTAGGGTTAGGGATAGCCTTAGGTTTAGGGTTGGGGACACGGTTCGGGGTTAGGGTGAGGGTTGGGGTTAGGGTGAGGGTTAGGTTTACAGTTAAGGTGAGGGTTTAGGGTAATTGTTATGCTTAGGGTTAGAGTTAGGGTTAGGGTTAGGGGAAGTTTCAGTTAATAGTGAGGGTTGGGGCTAAGTTTAGAGTTAGGGTAAGGTTAGTGTTAGGGTTAGGGTTAGGGTCGGCGTCAGGTTAGGGTTAAGGCTAGGTTTACGGTAAAGGGTAGGGCTAGGTTGGGGTTAGGGTTAGGTTTAGAGTTAGAGTTAGTGCTAGGGTTAGGGTCAGGTTTAGAGTTATTGTTAGGGTTAGGGTAGAGTTAAGGTTAATTTTAAGTTTAGGGTTAGGATAAGGGTTAGGTTTAGGTCAGGGTTAGGGTTAGGATGAGGGGTAGGGTTAAAGTTAGGGAAAGGGTTAGGGGTTCATGGGAGGTTTAGTGTTAGGTTTCCATTACGCTGATGTTTTAGGGTGTTACTGTTAGTGTTAGGGTTCCAGTTAGGGTTAGGTTTAGGGTTAGGGCTAGAGTTAGGGAGTAGTCAAGCCTGAGGTTTAATTTTAGGGTTACGGTGATGGTTAGGGTTAGGTTTAGGGTGAAGTTTATGTTAAGGATGAGGGTTAGGGTTAGGTGTTTGGGTTAAGGTTAGGGTTAGGCTTAGCGTTAGGTTTAGGGTTAGTTGTTTCGTCGATGTTAGGGTCAGGTGAAGCTTAGGTTTAGGGTTAGGGTTCAGTTTAGGGTTAGGGCTAGGGCTAGGGTGAAGTTTAAGTTAAGGGTGAGGGTTGAGCTTAGGGTTAGCGTTAGCAGTTAGCGTTAGGGTTAAGGTTAGGATTAAGTTTAGGGTTAAGGTTAGGTTTAGAGTTAGGATTAGGGTTAGTGTTAGGGTTCAGTCATGGTTAGGTTTAGGGCTAGGTGAAGGTTAGAGATAGGGTTAGGTTAAGGGTTGGGGTGAGGTTTAGATGTTAGTGTGAGGGTTAGCGATAGGTTTCCATTTAAGCTGAGTGTGTAGGGTAAGTTTTAGGGTTAGGATTAGGGTAGGGTTAGAGTTAGGTTCAGGGTTAGGGTTAAGTTTAGGGTTAGGGTTAGTTTTATGGTTGGGGTCAGGGTTAGGGGGAGATTTAGTGTTATGTTTAGTTTTAGGGTTAAGGTTAGGGTGAAGTTTATTTAAGCGAGACGGTTAGGGTTAGGGGTTAGGTTTCAGCTTAGGGTCAGGGTTAAGTTTAGAGTTAGGTTTAGGTTTAGAGTTAGGTTTAGGTTTAGTGTTAGTTTGCTTAGGGTTAGGGTTTGAATGAAGTTAGGGTAGGTTTAGGGTTACTGTTAAGGTGAAATTTTGGTTAAGGGTGAGGGTTCGGCTTAGGCTTAGAGTTAGGGGTTAGTGTTTCAGTTAGGTTTAGGGTAGAGTTATAATTAGGGTTCAGTTTCGGTTTAGGGTAAGAGAGTTACTTTTACACTTAAGGTGAGGGTTTTGGGTAAGTGTTACGGTTAGGGTTAGGGTTAGGGTTAGGTTTAATTTTATTGTAGGCTTAAAATTAGGGTTGAGGTTAGGTTAGGGTCAGGGTCAGGGTTAGGATTAGAATTAGGTTTAGGGCGAGGGTTAGGGTCAGAGTTATCGTCAGGGTTAGGTTTCGGGTTACAGGTGGGCCAAGGTTAAGTTTAGGGTTAGGTTTATGGGTAGGGTTTGGGTTAAAGTTAGGCTTAGCTTTAGGTTAGGGATAGGGTGAAGTTTAAGATAGGGTGACGGTTAGGGTTAGGGTTATGGCTAAGGTTTGGGTTTGTTTTCAGGTTCGTGTTAAGGTTATGTTCAGGGTTAGGGTTAAGTTTAGGGGTTGTGTTTAGTTTTAGGGTTAGTGTTAGATTTTAGGTTAGGGTTCAGTTTCGTGTTACGGTTAGGGTTAGGGTCGAAGTTTGTGTTTTAGGCGTTGTGGTTGGGGTGAGGGTTAGGTTTAGGGTTAGGGTTGGGTAGGGTTAGGACTATGGTTATGGTAAGGTGTGTTAGGGGTTAGAGCTGTAGTTTAGGGTTAGGGTTTGGGGAGGGTTCCGGTTAGGCATTGTGGTTCTGGTCATGGTTAGGTTTGGTTTAGGGTTAGGGTTAGGTTTAGGATTAGGTTTCGGGTTAGAGTTAGAGATAGGGTTAAGGTTTCGGTTAGACTTTGGTGTTGGGGTTAGGGTTTGGGTTAGGGTTAGGGTTATCGTTAGGGCTCAGGGGTTTCAGGTTAGGGTTAGGGTTAGGGATAGCATTAGGTTTAGGTTTTGTGGGATACGGTGAGGGGTTAGGGTGAGGGTTATGGTTAGTTTTACAGTTAAGGTGAGGGTTTAGGGTAAGTGTTACGATTAGGGTTAGAGTTAGAGTTAGGGTTAGGTTACGGGTTAGGGTTCGGTGTAGGGTAAGGTTTAGGTTTAGGTCCAAGTTGAGGTTTAGAGTTAGTGTTCTATTTAGGGTCCAGGTCAGAGTTAGGGTTAGGCTTAGGATTAAGCTTAGGGTTAGGTTCAGGACTATTGTAAGTGTTCGGTCTAGGCTTACAGATGGACTAGCGTTACTGTTAGAATTAGGTTTAAGGTTAGAGTTTGGGTTAGGTTTAGGTTTAGGTTAAGGTTAGAGTTAGGGTTTGGATGAAGTTTAGGATAGGTTGCGGGTTATTTTTATGGTTAGGGCTAGAGTTTGGGTTAGTGTTAAGGTTAGGTTTAGGGTTCGAGTTAGGGTTAGGGGTTATGTTTAGGGTTAGCGTTAGGTTAGGTTTAGGGTGAGTGTGAAGTTTAGGTTAAGGGTGAGGGTTATGATAAGGGTTAGGATTGTAGATGGTGTCAGACATTAGGTTTAGGGTGTTAGGGTTAGTTTTATGGTTAGGGTAGGGTTAAGTTTAGGGTTAACATTAGGGTTAGGGTTAGATTAGGGTAACTGTTTGTATTAGGGTTAGGGATAAAGTTTGGCATAGCGTTAGGTTCAGGGTCGGGGATACGGTTAAGGGTTAGGGTGAGGGTTAGGCTTAGGTTTACACTTAGGGTGAGGGTTTAGGGTAATTGTTACGGTTAGGGCTAGAGTTAGAGTTAGGCTTAGGGTTAGGGTGAAGTTTCAGTTAATAGTCAGGGATAGGGTAAATATTAGAGTCGTGTTAAGGTTAGTGTTAGGGTTAGGTATAGGGTTAGGGTTCGGGTAGGGGTAAGGCTAGGTTTAAGGCTAGGTTTACGGTAAAGGGTAGGGCTAGGTTGGGGTTAGGGTTAGGTTTAGAGTTAGAGTTAGTGCTCGGGTTTACTTTAGGGTTAGGGTCAGGTTTAGAGTTATTGTTAGGGTTAGGGTTAGGGTAGAGTTAAGGTTAAGCTAAAGTTTAGGGTAAGGGTTAGGTTTAGGTCAGGGTTAGGGTTAGGATGAGGGGTAGGGTTAGGGTTAGGGTTATGGTTAAGGTTAGGGTTAGCGTTAGGTTTATGGTTCGGAATAGGGTTAGGGTCAGGGTTGGGGAAGATTTAGTGTTATGTTTAGTTTTAGGGTTAGGGTTAGGGCGAAGTTTATGTTAAGCGTGACGGTTAGTGTTAGTGGTTAGGGTTCACGTTAGGGTCAGGATTGGGGTTAGGGTTAGGTTTAGTGTTCGTGTTAGTTTTGTTTAGGTTTAGGGTTTGAATGAAGTAGGGTAGGTTTAGGGTTATGGTTAGGGTTAGGTTTGGAAGAAGTTTAGGATATGGTAAGGGTTAGTGTTACGGTTAGGTTTAGGGTTCAGGTTAGTGTTAGGGGTTAGTTAAGGGTTAGGGTTAGGTTTAGGTTTAGTGTCAGTGTGATGTTTAAGTTAAGGGTGAAGGTTCAGATAAAGTTTACGATTAGGGTTAGGATTATAGTTAGTGTTAGAGGCTAGGTTTAGGGTGTTAGGGTTCGGTTTATGGTGGGGTAGGGTTAAGTTTAGGGTTAGGGTTAGGGTTAGGGATAGCCTTAGGTTTAGGGTTGGGGACACGGTTCGGGGTTAGGGTGAGGGTTGGGGTTAGGGTGAGGGTTAGGTTTACAGTTAAGGTGAGGGTTTAGGGTAATTGTTATGCTTAGGGTTAGAGTTAGGGTTAGGGTTAGGGGAAGTTTCAGTTAATAGTGAGGGTTGGGGCTAAGTTTAGAGTTAGGGTAAGGTTAGTGTTAGGGTTAGGGTTAGGGTCGGCGTCAGGTTAGGGTTAAGGCTAGGTTTACGGTAAAGGGTAGGGCTAGGTTGGGGTTAGGGTTAGGTTTAGAGTTAGAGTTAGTGCTAGGGTTAGGGTCAGGTTTAGAGTTATTGTTAGGGTTAGGGTAGAGTTAAGGTTAATTTTAAGTTTAGGGTTAGGATAAGGGTTAGGTTTAGGTCAGGGTTAGGGTTAGGATGAGGGGTAGGGTTAAAGTTAGGGAAAGGGTTAGGGGTTCATGGGAGGTTTAGTGTTAGGTTTCCATTACGCTGATGTTTTAGGGTGTTACTGTTAGTGTTAGGGTTCCAGTTAGGGTTAGGTTTAGGGTTAGGGCTAGAGTTAGGGAGTAGTCAAGCCTGAGGTTTAATTTTAGGGTTACGGTGATGGTTAGGGTTAGGTTTAGGGTGAAGTTTATGTTAAGGATGAGGGTTAGGGTTAGGTGTTTGGGTTAAGGTTAGGGTTAGGCTTAGCGTTAGGTTTAGGGTTAGTTGTTTCGTCGATGTTAGGGTCAGGTGAAGCTTAGGTTTAGGGTTAGGGTTCAGTTTAGGGTTAGGGCTAGGGCTAGGGTGAAGTTTAAGTTAAGGGTGAGGGTTGAGCTTAGGGTTAGCGTTAGCAGTTAGCGTTAGGGTTAAGGTTAGGATTAAGTTTAGGGTTAAGGTTAGGTTTAGAGTTAGGATTAGGGTTAGTGTTAGGGTTCAGTCATGGTTAGGTTTAGGGCTAGGTGAAGGTTAGAGATAGGGTTAGGTTAAGGGTTGGGGTGAGGTTTAGATGTTAGTGTGAGGGTTAGCGATAGGTTTCCATTTAAGCTGAGTGTGTAGGGTAAGTTTTAGGGTTAGGATTAGGGTAGGGTTAGAGTTAGGTTCAGGGTTAGGGTTAAGTTTAGGGTTAGGGTTAGTTTTATGGTTGGGGTCAGGGTTAGGGGGAGATTTAGTGTTATGTTTAGTTTTAGGGTTAAGGTTAGGGTGAAGTTTATTTAAGCGAGACGGTTAGGGTTAGGGGTTAGGTTTCAGCTTAGGGTCAGGGTTAAGTTTAGAGTTAGGTTTAGGTTTAGAGTTAGGTTTAGGTTTAGTGTTAGTTTGCTTAGGGTTAGGGTTTGAATGAAGTTAGGGTAGGTTTAGGGTTACTGTTAAGGTGAAATTTTGGTTAAGGGTGAGGGTTCGGCTTAGGCTTAGAGTTAGGGGTTAGTGTTTCAGTTAGGTTTAGGGTAGAGTTATAATTAGGGTTCAGTTTCGGTTTAGGGTAAGAGAGTTACTTTTACACTTAAGGTGAGGGTTTTGGGTAAGTGTTACGGTTAGGGTTAGGGTTAGGGTTAGGGTTAGGTTTAATTTTATTGTAGGCTTAAAATTAGGGTTGAGGTTAGGTTAGGGTCAGGGTCAGGGTTAGGATTAGAATTAGGTTTAGGGCGAGGGTTAGGGTCAGAGTTATCGTCAGGGTTAGGTTTCGGGTTACAGGTGGGCCAAGGTTAAGTTTAGGGTTAGGTTTATGGGTAGGGTTTGGGTTAAAGTTAGGCTTAGCTTTAGGTTAGGGATAGGGTGAAGTTTAAGATAGGGTGACGGTTAGGGTTAGGGTTATGGCTAAGGTTTGGGTTTGTTTTCAGGTTCGTGTTAAGGTTATGTTCAGGGTTAGGGTTAAGTTTAGGGGTTGTGTTTAGTTTTAGGGTTAGTGTTAGATTTTAGGTCAGGGTTCAGTTTCGTGTTACGGTTAGGGTTAGGGTCGAAGTTTGTGTTTTAGGCGTTGTGGTTGGGGTGAGGGTTAGGTTTAGGGTTAGGGTTGGGTAGGGTTAGGACTATGGTTATGGTAAGGTGTGTTAGGGGTTAGAGCTGTAGTTTAGGGTTAGGGTTTGGGGAGGGTTCCGGTTAGGCATTGTGGTTCTGGTCATGGTTAGGTTTGGTTTAGGGTTAGGGTTAGGTTTAGGATTAGGTTTCGGGTTAGAGTTAGAGATAGGGTTAAGGTTTCGGTTAGACTTTGGTGTTGGGGTTAGGGTTTGGGTTAGGGTTAGGGTTATCGTTAGGGCTCAGGGGTTTCAGGTTAGGGTTAGGGTTAGGGATAGCATTAGGTTTAGGTTTTGTGGGATACGGTGAGGGGTTAGGGTGAGGGTTATGGTTAGTTTTACAGTTAAGGTGAGGGTTTAGGGTAAGTGTTACGATTAGGGTTAGAGTTAGAGTTAGGGTTAGGTTACGGGTTAGGGTTCGGTGTAGGGTAAGGTTTAGGTTTAGGTCCAAGTTGAGGTTTAGAGTTAGTGTTCTATTTAGGGTCCAGGTCAGAGTTAGGGTTAGGCTTAGGATTAAGCTTAGGGTTAGGTTCAGGACTATTGTAAGTGTTCGGTCTAGGCTTACAGATGGACTAGCGTTACTGTTAGAATTAGGTTTAAGGTTAGAGTTTGGGTTAGGTTTAGGTTTAGGTTAAGGTTAGAGTTAGGGTTTGGATGAAGTTTAGGATAGGTTGCGGGTTATTTTTATGGTTAGGGCTAGAGTTTGGGTTAGTGTTAAGGTTAGGTTTAGGGTTCGAGTTAGGGTTAGGGGTTATGTTTAGGGTTAGCGTTAGGTTAGGTTTAGGGTGAGTGTGAAGTTTAGGTTAAGGGTGAGGGTTATGATAAGGGTTAGGATTGTAGATGGTGTCAGACATTAGGTTTAGGGTGTTAGGGTTAGTTTTATGGTTAGGGTAGGGTTAAGTTTAGGGTTAACATTAGGGTTAGGGTTAGATTAGGGTAACTGTTTGTATTAGGGTTAGGGATAAAGTTTGGCATAGCGTTAGGTTCAGGGTCGGGGATACGGTTAAGGGTTAGGGTGAGGGTTAGGCTTAGGTTTACACTTAGGGTGAGGGTTTAGGGTAATTGTTACGGTTAGGGCTAGAGTTAGAGTTAGGCTTAGGGTTAGGGTGAAGTTTCAGTTAATAGTCAGGGATAGGGTAAATATTAGAGTCGTGTTAAGGTTAGTGTTAGGGTTAGGTATAGGGTTAGGGTTCGGGTAGGGGTAAGGCTAGGTTTAAGGCTAGGTTTACGGTAAAGGGTAGGGCTAGGTTGGGGTTAGGGTTAGGTTTAGAGTTAGAGTTAGTGCTCGGGTTTACTTTAGGGTTAGGGTCAGGTTTAGAGTTATTGTTAGGGTTAGGGTTAGGGTAGAGTTAAGGTTAAGCTAAAGTTTAGGGTAAGGGTTAGGTTTAGGTCAGGGTTAGGGTTAGGATGAGGGGTAGGGTTAGGGTT